>NC_063078.1:365522-731045 GCF_022605165.1 Purpureocillium takamizusanense
GCCAGCCAGGCCGGGCGGTGACTCGGGCACGTACGTACCTACCTAGAGGAGTCGTCCGTCGGGCTGCGAGCGGGAGCTGGCGCATGCCGGCGCCGCCATGGCAATTGGTTTGGTGTTGATTTGATCTCTCGCGGGCGACGACGTGGACGATGTATGTGCGTGTATGCATGTGTGTGTGTGTTCCCTCACTGTCGTGTGGCGCGAGCAGGGCTGGAGACAGAGCAAGCAAGCAACAGGCAAGCGGCAGGCAGTGGGCCATGGGGGGAATGTTGATGTATAAGTAGAGTCGGCGGCCACGTTCTAGACGCTGCAATGATGGATCAGGTACATCATTACTAGCAGGTAGGAAGTGTGTACGACCACCTTGGTGGGTGTTTGTGTGTTTGTGTGTATGTACGTATGCGTGTTGTGTGCGTCGCACGACAATTGTATTGACCTTTATGGTTCAAGGTTGGCCAGCCTTCTTCACAAGAGATAAAGTCTCTCCCCCCCAAAGCACGAAGTATCTTGCGCCGTGATTGCTGCTGTTGCCCCTGGCAGGGAACGAGGAACCGGCTTGGAAGACGTGTGGAACCCCAAGTACCCGTCGTGTACCTCCGTGGCGCCGCCCACTGATCTGCCATCAAATACAGCGGGCATCCAGGGGAGGCCACCACCACCACCACCACCACCACCACCCCCTTAACCAGAAACCGCCTCGGCGGTTTGTCGTGGTCGCATCGCCAGATGGTGCGCGCGCATCCGGGTTCATGTGTCTGGGGGGCCGAGCTTCACTCGGCTTTGTGAAATCCCCCTTGTGTTGCGCCAGGCCAGTGCGTCATTACTCGTCGAGGATACGCCATGTACCGAGCTTGTTGCTGTTGATGTCGCTGTCGCAGTTTCTTCCACGGGCAACCAACCCCCTTTGTCGAATGTATGAAAAGCCACAAAGGTACCGCGCGTGGCCATAGGTAGATACGGGCAGGCATCGTCGTCAACGGTCCCAATCGGAGCATCGCGCGCTCTCACTCATCACCGCCTGTTGCCCGCGATTGGCAATCATTTGGTGCCATCAAATGCACTCCACGGCCAAGGCCAGGCACACAGGGGGCGGCGCTAGCACACCCCTGTGCCGTCATCCCTGATACTACCTAGGTAGTAGCTATCTGTGCCAGCCGGAGCCCGTCAGGCGACTTCAAGGTTCTATCCAACACCACTATCAAGCGCCCGCAAGCGCCCGTCAAGCGGCCCCGAGGTACCTCCCGAGTACCTTCCAAGGTTGTCCGCCGTCTGCCAGGGCGCCGGGCACACAGCAGGCAACCCCCCCCCCCCTCCCCCTTTCAAGCGCGCTGCCCCCACCACCACCAGCAGGACACCACCAACCTCCAGACGAAAGGGCAGCCCAGCGTGCCTCATTAGAGGGCGGCGCCGGTGGCACAGCCCCACTCTGCCTCGCCTCAGCGTCCCTGTGTCCCTGACATCCGGGCATCTGAGCCCACTGGAGGCTGCCGCGGCCCTGGCCTGGCTCCTGCTGTGGCACCTTCCATGCTGCTGCTGGCTGGATGGATGTACAACAAAGCGCTGTTGCTGCTGCACGGGCTGCTACTGCTCCTGCTGCTACTGCTCCAGCGGCCTAGCTCCGTTCCGCTGTGTCGACCAACCATCCGCCGTTTCTGACCTTTAATGCAGCCTTGAAACCCACACAACCTCAACCTCCAACCACAGACACACCTCGACCTCCTGGCGCCCCTCACGACCGTCGCTTTCGCCGCTGGCCAGCCCAGCTCGTCCATCACTGTCCTCGCCCGCATCGCCCCTCTCGCATCGACACCACCATCGAACGCCCATTCCGCAATCATTCTCGCCGCTGCCCGCTCGCAGCTCGTAAACAGCGCCGCCTCCCGCCTTCTCTCGCTCGGCTTCCCCCTCTCCCCTCCGACCTCCTCCCGCCTTCCTTAAACCCGAAACGCGAAGCTCGACGCAATCCGCTCGTGAGCAACGCCGAAACCATGGCCCAGCCCGGTGTCCAATCCCTCAAGGCAAGCCTCGATACAGCTTCCTCGCGCTGCTGATGGACCAGATCCGCTGACCAGCCCTCCAGTGTGTCGTGACCGGCGACGGTGCCGTCGGCAAGGTGAGTTCGCCACGACCCAGGCTTGCAGCGGACCATGACCGACCCGGTGTCGACTGACGCATCGCTAGACATGCCTGCTCATCTCATACACGACCAATGCCTTCCCCGGCGAGTACATTCCCACAGTGTTGGTTCCCCTTCAACTCCTCCGCTCTCGGTGCTCCAAGGGCTAACGTTGGGCGGGCAACCTGAAGCTTCGATAACTACTCGGCGAGTGTCATGGTCGATGGCAAGCCCATCAGCTTAGGACTGTGGGATACTGCTGGACAGGAAGACTACGACCGACTCCGCCCTCTGTCATACCCGCAAACCGACGTCTTCCTCATCTGCTTTTCCATTGTCAGCCCCCCGTCGTTTGACAACGTCAAGGCCAAGGTGCGCACGGTCCATTGATCATCCTCGACATGAGCGTGCAAGCGAGCTGACATGTACCGCGCAGTGGTACCCCGAAATTGACCACCACGCCCCTAACATTCCCATCATTCTGGTGGGCACCAAGCTCGACTTGCGCGAAGATGCCGCGACGCTCGACTCCCTGCGACAGAAGCGGATGGAACCCGTATCCTACGAGCAGGCCCTAGTGTGCGCCCGGGAAATCAAAGCCTACAAGTACCTCGAGTGCTCTGCGCTGACGCAGCGGAACCTGAAGAGCGTGTTTGACGAGGCAATCCGGTGGGTGATGCTGTATCCCCTGCACTCGAACCATGGCTTGTGAGGCTGACTAGTCGCTCATTACTATAGTGCCGTGTTGAACCCTCGACCGCAGCCCTCCAAGTCGAAGAAATCCAAGTGCTCAATCCTGTAATCGCCACGCGCCCATGCGCCTCCCGCCCTTGCGCGATATGGCCCCACAAGCGCGACGACGTGGGCGAGGCCCATAGCGGTGGCGGCCCCAGAATTTCTCTCACGGCGTAACCGATCAACTGCAGAGTTCATTGATAACGATCGGGCAGTTCTGACTTGAAGAATTAGACGGCCTATGTAGCGCATGGTGGAGCGAGAGCGGCCCAGGCAACTCCGTCTTCCGCGGGCTCGGTAGCGAGTCCTTAGATTTTATCGTGTCGTGGTCCTGCAAAAGGAGCCCCTTTAATGTCTCTGCCGGGCTGTTGGGCGGAGCGGTGGAATCTGCTGGTCGAGCCACCCGACTGGAGAACGCCCCGATCCGTTGGGGCCGGCTAGCTGGGGACTGCAAGGTCTGGGCGTTGGAAGATTTGCTGCTCGCTGGCGTCTGGCAGGTTGATTTTGCATCCCCTTTTTTCTGCCATGTCTCTGTCTCTCTGTCTCTTTGTCTCTCTCTCCCCTTCCTAGTCTCAAGGATATCCCAAGCTCTTTTCTTTTATGAATTGTATGTAGTGTACGCACATGGACGCTGTTTCAGGTCTGCGAATGCACGCACGGGATCTCACTGAGCCATGACAAAGCACGGAGAGTGAGCATAGTACTACGGTGAGAATAGCGATAGCTATGATCGAATGTCATGTCAGATTGATTCCTTGTGGGGGTATCGTTCTATACTTGGCGATGCGCTTTTTTGTGCTCTCACGGTTCCATGATGACCCCAAACGCCGTAACAAGGAGAATGAAGAAAAAAATGCAGGAAAAATGCAGGAAAAATGCAAGACAGAAAACAACTTCAAAAAGAGAAAAAAAAAAGGCGATATAATTGAGCGCCGTCAAATTTGCGCGGCTAGGAGGGGTCGTCCGTCCCGTCGTTTCCACTCGCGGTTACGAACTCAGCGGTGGCCCAGGCGGGGGTTCCTAGCCAGCCGACTGGGATGTATGCTCTCGCTGACGCTCTGGCGCTCCTTGTTCGGGGGGGCGCCTTCGCCGCCGCCGTTGCTGTTGTTGCTGTTGCTGTTGTTCTCCTTGGCGGCCTTTTCCTTGTCGATGCGCTTGGCGCGGTTCTCGTCGAGCTTCTTGTTCTTGGCGATGATCTTGTCCTTGCGGTGCTTGGTCTTGCCGCCGCCGCCGGCACTGCGCGTGGGGGTTAGCGGGCGGTGCAAAGAGAGAGAGAGAGACAGAGAGAGAGAGAGGGAGTTGGGAGGCGAGGAAGGGTAAACAAAGGGGATAGAGACGCAGAGACGCAGAGAGAGACAGAAAGAGAGAGAGAGACAACTCACGTCAGCTCAACGTTAATCTTCCGCGCCGCCGACTTCCCATCCTCAAACAACGAGTGGTGGAACCGGTCCAGGCACGTGCGCATCGTCCGCACGTTGGCAAACTCGACGAACGCGATGCCGCGACACGTCCCAACGCCGCCGCCACCACCACCACCAGCTCCTCCTCTGCTCGCGTCCCCGTCCCTCTTGGTCAGGCACCGCACCGAGACGGGGTTGAGCGACGCAAAGTGCGCGTGCACCGTCTCCTTGGTCGCCGTGTAGGGTAGGTTGCCCACGAAGACGATGTGCCGGTCGGGCTTGCCGCTGCCGTTTTGCTCCTCCGTCTTGTCGCCCTCGCCCTCGCCGTCGTCGTTAACGACATCGTCATTGCTGGTCGTGGCGGGTTTGTTGCCGCTCGTGTCGGTGGTGGTTGAGGGGTCTCGCTTGTCCTTCTTGGCCTTCTTGTCCTTTTTGCTCTTCTTGGGCTTCTCCTTGTCCTCCTCCTCGCCCTCATCACTCTTCTTCTTCTTATCCTTCTCCTCCTCCTTGGCCACCCTAGCAGGAGTAGCCTCAACCTCACCCATCACCACCTCATCGTCTTCCTCGCCGTCCTCCTCAGGCAGGTCCTGGAGGTCCTTGCGCTTGTCCTTCCTCTCCCTCCGGCTCTCCTTCTTGTTCTTGTCCTTCTTCTTGTCTTTCTTCTTGTCGCCCTTGTCCTTCTTGGCCTTCTTCTGCTTCACCTCAGCGTCGCCGTCGTCATCGTTGGCGGTCGCGGCGTCTCTCTTGCGCTTCTTGGCCGGTTGCTCCTCGGCCGCCGCCGCGGGAACCGGCTTCTCTTCGTCGTTTGTGGACGCGGCCTCGCGTGCGCGCTTGCTCTTCATAGTGGCGGATGTTCCGGGGTACGCTCCGCGGCGAATTATGCGATTGTCGTTATTGGGGCAACAGTCGCTGACAAGGACTGGCGAAGCTGGGGTTGTCGCGACAGAGTTTGGACTTTTTTTCACAGAAATTTTGGCGGGGCCGCTCCCCGAATCCATAATGGACCCCTGCCACCCATTCAAGGCTAACCCAGAGGGGTCGCGTTAAGTCGCCCCATGATCCCAAGTGTCAGTGATACATCTTCCTCTTCGAGCCCTCATATATAAAATGCTGCGAACAAATGCCTGCCCATCGCAAGGTCAAGCACTGCAGCATACCCAATATGACAATGCGGCACGCGGTCACACTCTGCTACGTGCTTCAAATGCCCCATGCAATCTTTGCATTGGTCTAAGCCTCTACCCGCGAAGAAAACCCACCCTGTTAACAATGGCATGCACATTCCCCCATGATTCCTGACAAATATTACATACAAAAGAAACGGCAGTGTGACAAACTGCAAATAGCCATTGCTCGTTCAGACTGCAATTGCTCCGCCCAGAAACAAGACTGCTAGGCCGACGGCAAAGCGAGTCGCTGTTCGCAACGGCTCCTTGGCCGTGGAGCTTCCCGTCACCACCATTGGGGTTGCCTCCATCATGGCAGCCGTCTCGCCCGTCACCTGAAACGTGTGCGTCTCTCCCTCCACACGCTTCAGAGTTGAGGGCTCATTTTGGAAGCTCTCTGAGCTCAAGCCGTGCGGACTCGGAGCGGTTGCCTCTGCAGGCCGCCTCAACGACGGGTGGCTCGCGGGCCCTGTCTCTTCCGGAGGGTCTGCAATGAGCGCCAGTCCGGTGGGAAGTGGCGCATCTTGTTGAACAGCCATGACCGACGTCTCTATCATGCCGTTGGCGCCGAGCGAGACGATGGTAACTTGGATGACTTGGCCCTTGATTAGAGATGCCGTAGCTGGAGAGGACACAGCCCCAGTTTGCTTTTTCCGAGACTTCAGAGCCGCACCGGCGTACCCGGTGCTCTGAGGGTCTCCGGCAATACCTTCGTCACTCATTTCAGGAACAGTAGCAGAGGCAGCAAACACCTGTGGGGATTGCTGCCGTGACGCGCCAGAGGTGGCCGTGGTTTGTCCGTAGACAAATGCTTGGGTAGTTTCGCGCGTGGACGTTGTAGAAGCTGTGTCAATGGTGCGAGCGCCAGTGTTGAATACAGTGTCGTGGACAAGACTAGAAATGCTTGAGCCATACAGTGGTGGCGTGCTGAGGAACGAGTACTCATTCAAGGGAGGGAGGTACGCGGGAGGGGTGGGCAACGATGTCATATACTCGGCCGGGCCAGTGTTGAGGACCACGGTTTGCGAAGTAAAAATGCTGGTCCGAGAGCTCTCGGTTGTCGAAGTCGTGTTGGTGGTTGCCTGTCGTACAGAAGCTGAGTCGTGGGTGCTCTGCGTGCGCTGCGTGCTAGAAGTTTTTGAGGATTCACAATCTGTGGACACAGAGCTGGTGGTAGTCGAGTAATTCTGTGTAGAAGAGCTCGTGGACGTCTCATCGGTGCATGAGCTCGTGCTCGAGCTCGTAGTTGAGGTGAAGAATGTGCTCGTGTAGCTAGATGACGAGTTGGAGCAAGGCTCGCTCGATGCCAAAGACTGAACAGAGACAACTGTGCTGGTAATTCGTTCAGAGTTTGACGTAGGTAGGCTCAAAGTCGTCGATGGCGTAGGTGTCAGCCTCATCATGTCCTCGGAGCAGTCCGTGGACTCCGACCGTAAAGTGGCGGAGATGGTTCCATCAAAGGTTGACGGCCACGTCAGACTCGGCATGGTAGTAGTGGAGCTAAACGTCGAACTGGATTCGTCACACCCTGAAGAGGATAGATAGCTCGTTGAAGCGGGAAAATTGAGGGAGACAGGGGTAGTGGTAGACAAAGGCAATAGTCCGGATGGCTGGCTAGCAGAGGTATGAGTCTGGGGAGGGACGCCTGAAGTCCTGATGACGGATTGCTTGCACGAACAAACAGTACTATGCGCTTTGGCAGAGGCTGTCGGACCTTCTGTCGAAGTAGGCAGATCCGTCGATTGACAGTCAGGGTCCTCGCTGGAGCCAAGGGTGCCGCCATTGCCCCGCTGAAAAGAAATTGGACCTGGCTTCCCTGAGAAAGAATAGTCACTACTGCTGGCGAAAGTGGTTACGCTACCAGCAATCGAAGATCCACTGGAGTCCATTCTGGGACTCGCAAAGTGCGTGCCGGTCGACGCGGGAGCAGGAACAGACAAGGTTACCAGGCCATCGGGGCCAGCCCGACAGTTGAGTTCGATAGACACATCGTGATCAAAGGTGAAGACCGAGGGCCGATTTACGGTGGAGGGCCGAGGAAGAACAGGTCCTGGCTCAGTGGGAATTTCCTGCCGTCTGGCGAGGACCGCACGATGAACTTCGACCGGGTGCAGTGGACGAATGCTAGCACCAAGGACAGAGCAGGTAGAGATGGCGAATCCAAGAGCATCGCCGTAAGCTTCCGAGCGACAAGAGTCGACCAAGCACTGAAAAAGAGTCTGCGAGCGCCTCCGTCAGTACTGGGCTATCCTCGTGGTGGGCTATATTGCACTCACTCTCTGGGCGGTGCTGTCATGGCACACGACGCGCATCATGTCGAGAGCGGTCTGATTCGACAAAGCAGAAGTGCAGCCAACGACACATCCTACTCTTGTTAGAACCGGAAGTCTCGCAGGCAAGCAGTCTCCCTACCTGGGACTCGGCCTCGCGCGTTCACCTCTACGGCAGCGAGGGCTGCCAGGACAAGGCTGCCGACGACGCTCCCCTTCATGTTGCCGGTGTGTCGGCTAACTGGATAGCGATTGAAATGGCTGGTCGTAATGACGATAGTCACCAAAACTGGGAGATGAGAGAATGGATGGAGCGGAGATCCAAAAAAACGAAAGCAAGGCCTCCGAAGACGAGCCGGTGGAACTGAGGGTGATGCGATGATTGTTGATGTCGTGGAGAGGAAGCGGAAGAGGACCGTGGCCACGTCCGCAATGCGGGAGTAAACTAGGCGCTGGGGGCAACAGTCATGGAAGGAACGAACGACCTTCGACAGGCGAAGTCTCGCCTGTCACATCGCCAAAGACACAAGACGATCCCCGCCACAACGCTCCTTCTCCCTGAACGATTGCGAAGTGACAGAGAGACCGATCCCAAGTAAGTGGCCTCTTTGGACAACGCACGGCAAGCGCTTTGTATTCCCATGTGCAGCTAGCGGACCGACCAGCCCTCCCCGGGTATCTAATAGAACAGCAGCGCCAGCGGCTTCTTCTCGTCCACATACCTCTCCCTGAACTCGTCCCTCACCAGGAACCGCGCCAGGGGCATCATCGTATCCTTCATGTCCAGGACGCCGCGCTTCTTCTGATCAACGTGCGAGGCATCGACGATGACGCGCTGCAGGTTGTCCAGCGAGAGCGCCCCGTTGTCGATGAGCTCCATGAGGCGCGCAGGAGTGCCGACGCCGATGCCCGTTTTCCTGTTCTTGAGGAAGGTGACTTGCTCCTCGACCTTCATGTGCTTGGCGAACTGCGGGCAGCGGTGAGCAGGCGCGCCCTGAAGCAGAGGCGGGGCTGGGGGGCGAGTGAGCTGGGCCAAGACTTACCAGTTTCGCCACGACGTTGTCTTTGCTAGAGAACTTGCGGACCGCTCTGCATTGTGTCAGCTCGGCTACCTCTAGCGCGTGATGGATGATGCGAGGGCCATCGTACCTGACAATGTCCGCCGCTCTCAGGCCTGCACCTGCGACGATGAGCGTGTGCGGCGCGCCTTTCTTCTTGGGCGCCTTGCCCAGGCTCGCGGGATCCTCTGCAAACTTCTCCATGAAGTCAGGCAGGTGATCCAGCGTCCTCGTCTCTTTCCATTCCGTCGTATCTCGTATTGAGTTTGCTGCGGGCAGCCGGTTAGCAGGGCGAGCTCTCACCAGGGATGCTCCTGCCAGGGAGGCCGCTCACCCGAGACGGTCAGGTCTGACAGCTCGACGGAGCTGAGATCGCCGCCGAAACGCGTTAGTTTCTGGGCGAGGTGGTCTGCGAGCAGCTGGTTGTCCATGCGGGCGAAGAGCGTATTGACGCCGAGCTCCATGTCGAGAAGCTCGTCATCCTGCTGAGATTTGGTCTTGCGCTTCTTGGTCCATGCGGGAGGCGCCGACTCGGCGGCACGCTTCTTTGGATTGGACATGCCTGCCTGTGGCCTCTGATGCATAGGCACACGGTGCAATGGATGGCCGTCAAACGTTGTCACGCAACAATCAATGAAATCTTTTGCGGAATTTGGCCCGTTCAATGGATGAGTGAGGTTGAAGCCTCTGCCAGTTCCAGGGTCTTTTTTCGAGGTGGGGCACCCGGATCCGTCAAGGTGGCGCTTGGTGGCGTTTAGCGCCCGCGTTGGTTCGACTTCCACCATTTCTGGAGCCACGAGGTCTATTGTCATCGGTCGAAGAACAAGCATTGACATGTGCTGCCCGTAGTAGGGAGCGGAACAAGATCACTATCCAATTATTTGGCCATACTTTGCTCTTGCTATTTAGGCTGCTTGCGAGCGGAAAACTCCAGACGCCATCCCAGAAGGCTCACGACAACTGCCGCTGCCCCTCGTGCACTGCCTTGAGGCCCGTCAAGCACAATGCGAAAGGGAACCATACACAAAAGCATCCGCCGAGCACCTAGAAGATGCTGTTGACAATGTTTCCGCCAATCGTGGCACCCGCACCGAAGATGGCTGCATTTCCCAGCTTCTTGCCAAACTTCTTTCCGTACTCGCCGACCTTGCCGTCGCCCTGCTGTTGCCCGCCAGACGGCTGTCCGCCCTCGGCGACGGCCACGGGCGGCACGCTTGAGTTGTAGGGGTTCTGCTGCTGCGGCGGGCCCTGCGGATATCCATATTGCGGCTGGGCCGGGTATCCGGCGGCGCCGGGGTAGGGCTGCTGCGCCGACTTTTCCTGGTCGGGCTCGACGAGCACGTAGTTGCGAGGGAAGATGCCCTCCTGCCCGGTGCGAAGGTTGGCGCCCATCCACCAGTCCTGGTTCATGTACTCGTGCACGGCGATCTTGTCATCCTTTTCGAAGCTGACGTCGCGCGCGTCCGAGGCGGCGTAGCGGTATATGGCGCGGGCGTGGGCGATGACGGGCTTGCCGCGGGTGGGCACGCTGGGGGGAGGCGTGTCGTTGTAGGAGGGCGGCGCGGGCGACGTCGTCGAGTTGAGGCCGAGGTTCTGGAACGCCTGCGTCGGGGGCTGCTGGGCCGGAGGGGGCGGGCTGACGCCGTTGCTGTTGTTGTTGGGCGCCGGGCTGCTTCGCGTAGGGGCGGGGGATGCGTTGTTGTTGCTGGTCGCAGTGCGGAGGGGTCCGTGGAGGGGAGACTCGTCGGGCAGGGCGGCGTGGATCTGGTCGAAGACTGCCTCGTCGATGACGCCCTTTTCTAGTAGGTTCTCGAGCTCCTTGCGCGGCTGTCAGCGACGCCACATGAGATGTCCCCGCATGCTGGCAGGCGGGAGAGCGGGCGAGTCGATCCATCACCTACTGTCTTAATGTTGCGGAGCGACCTGTTGGTCTCCATGATGGTCTGGCGGTCGGCCGACACCATCTCGACAAGGGAGGGGGCCCTGGGGCCAAGCGATGTATCGTATGCGCTGTCGGAGGGAGAGTAGAGCACGCACGTCGTACTCGGCAGAGTGAAGGGTGAATTGTAGGATGCAAATCACAAGAGAGACGGCGGATGGTGCAGAGGGGATGGAGGCGCCAAGTAACTTTTAGTAACCTTGGAAGTGTCGTGCTGAGGCAGTGCTGCTGATGCAGTGGAGCCCCGCCACTGCATCACTGCGCTGCGCTGCTACTCGCCCCCGCTGTTTCGGTTTCGAATGGCCGCCGAAAGTCCGCGCGCCCGCTTCCGTGTCCGGCCGGCCGAGTTGATGCAGGGGCAGTACGTACGAAGTATACTGTACAGTATACAGTACAGGTGCCCTGCAACCCGGCCATGTCCATGACCTTGCCGGTCTCCGTCCATCACCTTGCATCATCATCTTTCTTCGCCTCGTCACGATATACTTGGACCCTTCTTTCATCTTTGGGAGATCAAACGGACACTCTCCAAAGTAGACGACGCATTCTGACAACGTACTGGTCTTTGGTGCAATGTGATGCAACTGTGAGCCTTCAACTTGCCGAGCAACCCCGTCCTCGAGTCGTCCATCGGCTCCATCCCTGTCAGCCCAGAAAACAACCTTATCATCGCCAGGTCACCACCCCAATACCAAAACCAAATGTCAATCAGCGGGACCCGGAGATAAACTCAAATATGTCGTCCATCCCCTCCGGCTCCTTGATCCAGTTCCCATCCTCCTCCGCGCCCGCATACCCGAGCCACGCCGTGCGGAAACCCAAAGCACTCAGCAATGCATAGGCCTCGCGACCGCGTTCCACGTCCAGAATCTCGTTGTCCGTCCCGTGCATGAGGAGCACCGGGGTCCTGCACACATGAGGCAGTGGCTCTGGCCTTACCCGGGGCCTCGGCCGCACGATCGCGCCCAACATGTCCCGCACAAACTCGTCCTGCCGACGACGCTGCTCCTCGCCGGGGTGATCCTGTCGCGGCTGGCCTACCTCGCCCCGCAGGTGCCTCATCATGCTCGGCGCAAAAGGCAGGCTCGCGTTGATGCCGATGAATCCTCCCAGCGCGCGGGCCGGTGAAGGCTGCGTGAGCAGCGCCCACATGCCGATGGAGCCGACCTCGCCCATGCCGACGAGGAAAACATTGCGGGCGTTGCCGCCCACGAGCTCCGTCTCATCGTCAATCAGGCTGTGGAGGAAGTCGATCCCGTCGACGATATTCTGAGTGACGACCTCGTGATGATCCTCGTCCAAGTAATCCAGGCCGCGGAAGAAAGCCCCGAGCCACGCAGGCGTCCACTCGGCGAAGCAATGGCTGAAAACAAGACGCGCCGTCGGAAACACGAGACGGAAGCCACGGCATCTCAGCGCGTTCTGCAGCGTCCGGAGGTTCGACATGACGCTGGTGGCGAGTTCGCTGCAGAATTCCCGGCCCGTGCTCCCGCGACGGTGTAGGAAGATTACGGTGCTGTCGTGATGTGCGCTGGGTGGCAGGATGAAGGTGTTGCCAAAGGCGTGAGTAGACGCCCCATCGTGCTCAGGTTGCAGGCATGGCATGGCTTCTGCCTCGGACTTTGGCTTAACTCAACTTCGTGACTGGAACTGGATCTGAATTACAGAAGGGCTACTCGCAGCAACGCGGCGACGCAACTGTCCCGAGAAAGGGGGCCAAGAGACGATGCTCGTCTTTATATTTACGTATATTGATTCTCACCGGTCTCAAAGATGGTTGACTGTCAAGTTGCTGGCGTAGCAAGCGCCTTTCTTCCGAATGAATGGTATACAGGGTGCAGAGACAAGGTTGCTCACAGACACATGTGCCACCTGACCAGCTCGTAGACGATGCGTGGAAAGCAACGCAAAATCGGTTCGCGCCTTGCTTGCTCTTGCCGAAAAGAGTATCTTGTTCCTGAGAGATGTTCCACACCGAGTCTCGCGTCACAAATCATACGGGCTTGCTTTCCACCGAGGTGAGCTGGCCGTATATCCCGGGCACACCGTCGTCGCCAGTGTCATCTCGTTGTAGCACCCAACATGCACGAAGCAAACATCCTACGCGCTGCTACGTAGAGTAATGTTTCTCATCTCACCAACGAACCCCTCCCCGATGCGTGCCAGCGGCGCCTCAAACGCCATGGGCGCCCAGACGAACCGCTGGCCCCATATGCCCAGCCGGGTCAGGAACTCCATCTTCTGCGGCTCGCGACCTGACAAGACGGATAAAAAGGTCCGATTGCCTTTGCCTACGAGGCTAACGCTCGTCCAGGTATCTACGGGGAGACTATAGTTGAGTGCGTAATGTTCACCGCCGCTGACCATGGTGACGTTACCCGCCGCGTCGGCCGAGGCGGAGAGAAGCGTCGAGTCCGGTCCGGTGAAGAGGGTGCCCTCTTTGTTGGCGCTGCTTGGCTTGACGGAGAATGACAGCGTGTAGTCTCTGCCCTTGCTCTTGAGCGGGGTCTCGATGTGACATCTGCCCGAGAAGGAGAGTGTCGAGCCGTTGATCTTGCAGCCCTCGCCGTGTATACGGCCGTGGTAATCGTTGCCCGATCGGTCCCTGACAAAGGTAGAGTCCTTTCCGCAGTTGGAAAAGCGGTAGTCCAAGACGACGTCAGTCTTTGAGGGGACCGTTCTTTCGAGATTCTGACCCGGAACGACCGCGCGTAGAGCATCGATGATGCCATCGTACTGGTCTTCTGTCAACTCCCCCCCCCACTGCTTGTCGCCCAGTGCGGGGACATCGCGCAACGTCCTGTACGCCTCGAGCACCGTAGTGCCGTTGGGGCCCCAGTCGTTCCAGAGAGCGACGAGATGTCCCTGCACGGCGGCGCTGTCCCTCGGCGGGTTGTTGGTTGCGTTTTTGACGTCAAAGATGTTTGGCGAGAAGGGCCCCCCCGTCGCGGGGTTGCCGCCCTTGAATGCCTGGGACTTTTTCAGCGGCGGCGGGTAGGACGCCGAATACTTGTTGACGACGTAGAAGGAGTTGTCGGCGTTGAGCACCTGGTATCCGTTGTTGACGAAGTCGAAAAGCGCGTTGTCCATGCGTGACGACCAGTGTTGGATGACGACGTCCTTGGAGACGTTGGCGCCCTGCTTGGGCGTAAAGGTGCCCCAGATGCGCATGTCCTTGCCCGACTCCTCCTTGATGAAGGATGCCATCTCGTTGACAAAGTACGTATAATCGGCGACAAGGGCCTCGTCGTATTCGTCAGCCCCAATATGCACCACCTTGGAGTGAAACCACGGCAGAAACGTCTTCCAGATGGTCTTCATCGTGGGGATCGTGTCCGGGTGCGTAATGTTGAGCATGCTAAGGTCCTCGAGGCCTATCTGGTTGCGCCACTTGACAATGGCCAAAGCATGGCCGGGGGCCTCAATCTCAGGCACGACGGTGACGCCGCGCCGCGCGCACCGCCGCTGCAGGTCGTCGAGCTCGTCGCGCGTGTACGACTCGTTGCGGCGGTCGTTGAGTCCCGCCACGGCCGGGTCGTCGGACCACGGACGGAACGCCGAGTAGAGGCTCATCGTTCGCTCGCGCGAGTACCGCTGCGGGTAGTTGTTGAGGTTGTCGCTCATGTGCAGCTGCAGGGTGTTTTGCTTGAAGAAGGACAGGTACGCGCACATTTCCACGATGAAGTCTGGCGGGTAGAAGTGACGCCCGCCGTCGAGCTATACGAACGAGCAAGTCGTTGCGCGTGTAAGTCAGTGACAAGCATGCGGCAGGGTTTCCGTCGGGGGTACCAGCGCAAGGTAAGTGATGCCTCACCATGATGCCCCGGTAGGCCCATCCGGGCGCGTCAACGCCCTCCCCGTGGGCGACATTCTTGTCGTTGAGAGCTGCGGTCTGCAGGACGGAGCGCGTCCCCCACCAGGCACCCAAGGCACTCGCGCCCGCGATGGTGATGCCGTCGGCGTTGACAGACAGTCGGTAGCCCTCGGCCGTATGGCGCCCGGCCGCGTCCTTGAACTGAGAGCCGTCGTCATCGATGGTCACGAAGATGGAGTTGGGCGCCGGTCGAGTGTCTCGAACCACGGGCACGTCTATCCCGAGGCTTGACTTGAGATCTTCCTTGAAGGTGCGGGTGAAGTCTTCAAGCGTGGGGGGGATGAGCGTCTGGCCCGTCTTGTCGACCGCCTGAGCATGGCGGGCGTCGAGGACTATGCTCTTGACGTGCTGGAGAGAGAACTGTCCGTGCTTGCAGTTGAACGGTATGGTCGGGATCGTGAGGAAGCATCCATTCACTATAAAATGTTTACATCAGTAATGTCCAGAGATCGCGACGTCATGTAGTAGAATGGCTGGTGACGACGGACCGACGCTCGTGATGGCAATCAAGCCGGCAGCCAGACTTGCTCTCATCTTGCACGAATTAGACACTACTGGCGCATGAGCCACAGTCCGCCCCTGTTTGACGCCATGAGATGCAGTTATATATGTACATGGACTGGTGCTGCTGGTCAATCGTGCCGATCCTGCGTGTTCATCTCAAGGTTACATCTGATAGCAGGCCGGAGCCCGGCATCGTGCCGGGGCCGCTTCCGGGCTGTGCGTACAAGGCTGCGGATGCCAGACACCACCGCGGCATTAAGTCAACGGTCTATGCTGCCTTAAGGCGCTACGGTCGATGTGACATTTGCGCTATTAAGTATTCTACGCCTCATTGTAACCATGACGACCCTACGGATATCTGTCCTCGCAGGTCTAAAGCTGGATCCATCCGAGTTGTTTATCTTGCATCTCGAGACGTCGACTCAATTATAGGTTCGAGAATAGAGACACCAAGTTCCGGCCTGCGCGGAATTAATCCCAGCTGCTGCAGGGCGCCGCCGTGTCATTTTGACTTGTCGTTATCTCGCCCAAAGATACAAAGATGCGTCTGGCAATATTTCTCTGTGCCGATTCCGATTTGAGGCCGCTCACGGAGACCAGACTGATCAACGGGACAGCATATGAGCACCCAAAACGCAAGCAAACAGCATTGGGACCGCTTCCACGGTCCAGAGCATCCGACGGATGTAATCCCTCGAACTTCAACCGGCTTCGACTGGGAGGGGGAACCAGCGGGGTGCATCGCGGGGTAGCGAGCGCAGCACCCATGTCACGGTCTTCAACAGTCGGCAAAAGGACCGATGGCCCTATTCGTGGAATCGTGCATCTCCACATACGCTGACGATTGGTTTGTGTCGATCGCGGGAGCAAGTCGGACGAGTGTGTGCGCACGGAGTCTCGCCCCATCACCTATGTAACGTAGTGAACATTCTCCAAATACAAGGCATCTCTGTACGCCTTGAAGAGAAGTTGGCAATCCGACTCCCAGTTTCTTTTTCCCCTGGGGACCTAAATGTCGAGCCAACATTGCTTGGGCCTCACAGACCACTCCCAAGGGGCGGCTGATATTGATTTTCCCGAGGGTCGACTGATGACATGGCTCTGTGAGGGAATGCAAGCCACCGCCGCCCAAGCAGGATACGCAACGGCCGGGTGAGGTGCCGATTGGGAACTAATGCATCATCACCGCGAACAGGGCCGATTCGACGCGGCAAATGGCCATCATCGCGGGGAAGGGGGGTCCCTTCGCCGTGACACAAGACGCCAATAGCCGGACATGATGCCTAAATGGACGGGACGGCGTGCGAGTATTTGAACGACATGATGGAGTGGGAATCCCTCGAATGCATTTCGTTGGATTGAATATACTGCGTTGTCGTCTCAGTTTGACTTGACATTGACCCCCATTGATGCCGCTCAGGTCTGGTACGATGATGTTGTTGTCTGGAGGGCTCCTTGCGCTCGCCAGCGCGGCGACGACGGTCGCTGCCGAGGCGTATACTGTGCCGGCTAAGGCGAACCCCCTGGGCGAGCCGTTTGACGGCTTCGTGAGCTACTCGCTTGAGTTTTCGTCGTTTCCCGAGTTTGCAGGTACGTCCACTTACACGCCCGTCTCTCCTCCCCCCATGGAGCCACAACACCACGGCTTCAACATGCTTCATGTCCATCACCACAGACAGACACTCGGGGTTTTGATGCCGAGAGCCCTCATCGAGCTCCAGTCCGTCTTTGATTCTCCAACTGAGCGATTCTTCCCATTTGTCTGATTCATCCCCGTGCCGTCTAGGAAACAAGTCCCACCCCAACACCTACTCGGGCAACCTCCTCGCCAACCTCGCCCGCCTCTCCACCACGCCCTACATCCGCGTCGGCGGCAACACCCAAGACTACGCCCTCTTCGACGCCTCGCAGGCCGCCGCCCTCGTCGGCGTCGTCGACCCCTCCCGCTCCCCCGACTACCCCACCACCATCACCATCGGCCCGGCCTACTTCGAGTCCTACGCGACCTGGCCCGTACTCGACGTCCGCTTCTCCCACGGCTTCAACATGGGCCTCGGCGGCAACCGCTCCGCCGGCTGGCAGACGCTCCTCGACACCGTGCCCCTGGCCTGCCGCGCGCTCCGGGACGGCGACAGGCTGTACACGTGGGAGTACGGCAACGAGCCGGACCTGTTCAGCACGTCGGCGCAGGGCCCCGTGAGGCCGCCGACCTGGGATGAGGCTACGTACGTCGCGCAGTGGCTCAACGCGACGAGGCACATCCGCGAGTCTGTGAGGAGGAACTGCCGTGGCACTGCTCCGCCGCGGTTCATGGCGCCGTCCAATGCGGGCGTCAGCAATCATCTCAAGGCGTCCGCGATGTGGTCCGCCGGCCTGAATCAGGATAATGATATTGAGCTCTTTTCCACCCACAAGTGCGTCGGGAGCACACCCATCTCTGAATATCAAAGATAAAAAAGAAAGAGAACTGACGTCAAAACGCGCAGCTACATCAGCGGCGCGACGTCCCCCGGCGTCACGCTTCAAGGGACCCTCATGAACCACACCAAGACGATGCAGTCCGTGGACGCGCACACCAAGGAGTACGACGCCATTTTCCCCGGCGCACGCGCTGGCGGCAAGAGCAGCACCAGCAGCAGCAAGGCGCCGCCGCTCATCTTTGGCGAGACCAACTCGCTGTACAACCAGGGCAAGCCCGGCCTGTCCAACTCGTTCGGGGCCGCCCTCTGGGGCGTCGACTTCAACCTGTACTCTGCGTCGGTGGGCTTCAAGCGCGTCCACATGCACCAGGGCACCAACTACCGCGTACGTTTCCTTCCATCGCGTGCCATGGCGGGTTGGTGATGACTGACTGACTGACTGGGCCTCCTCCGACCGCAGTACCAAGCCTGGCAGCCCGTGATGACGGCCCTCGACGTCGTCGGCACCAAGGCGCCCTACTACGGAAGCGTCGCCGTCGCCGCCATGGTCCGCCCCGTCAAGAAGAAGTCGTCGCTCGTCAGTATCTCCGCCATCACCCTAGGTGCCGACTCCGCCGAGGCCGCGTACGCGGCGCACTACCACCCCGTGGGGCGCAAGAGCAGGGACGAGGCGCGCCTCGCCCGCGTCATGGTCATCAACATGCACGGGTACAACACCACGGTCGGCGGCGCGGGCCTTGAGCCGCTCCCGAACCCACCTGCGCGCACGAGCAGGAAGTACGCGTTTGCCGTCGGAGGCGCTGGCGTCAGGGATGGCGCGAGGGTCCGCGTCCAGCGGCTGCTGGCCAACGGTAGTGATGCCATCACCGGCATCACGTTTGACGGCTGGAGCTACAACTGGGACCTGGATCGGGGCAAGCCTGTGAGGCTGCACAACGTGACTGTCGGCGAGACCGTCAGGGTCAAGGGCGGGCAGGTGTCGGTCGACGTCCCAGATTCGTCTGCAGTGCTGTTGTCGTTTGGCGACTGTTGAATAGGTGCCCGAAAAAAAAAAGCTCACGAGCACACGGTGTGTCACAGACAAACACGAGTGATTATTATTTGTGTGGATAAAGCAAGCCTCGTTTAAAACTCCATACATCTAAACTCAGAACACCTCTAGCTTTTTTTTTTCTACTTACAGAAACTTGCTCTCCTTGACAGTGTACAGGTCGACGTACTGGTCCACGGACATGGCCTCGAGCTTCTTGCTGTCGAGGCTGAGCTCGACGAGCTCGTTGACGCGGGCCTCGGGCAGGTGGGGGCCGAGGTGGCGCTTGTACTTGGCCAGGATGACGGGCTTGGCCTCGTCACGGCGCAGGCGGTGGCCGAGGGGAGCCTCGACGGCGACCTCGTCGAGGACGGTGCCGTCGTTGAGCTCAACGGTCAGGGCGTTGGAGATGGTGCGGAGCTTGGGGTCGTGGTAGTCCTGGGTGTACTGCGGGTCCTCGACGCACTTGATCTTCTTGCGCAGGGACTCGACGATCTCCGAGGTGGCGGCCTCGCCGCCGTCGGTGTAGTCGGTGGCCTCGAGGCGGCCAAAGGTCAGCATGACGGAGCACATGTACTGGATGCAGTGGTCGCGGTCGGCGAAGTTGTCCATGGGCTTGAACTGCTTGTCGATGATGCGGATGCAGGCCTCGTGCGTGCGGCAGGTGACGGCCTTGATGTCGGCGGCCGACTTGCCCATGGCCTTGAGCTGGTGGTAGATCTTCTCCGAGGCCTCGACGGCCGTCTGCGAGTGGAACTCGGCCGGGTACGAGACCTTGAAGAGGACGTTCTCCATGACGTAGCTGCCGTAGGGGCGCTGGAACTCAAACTTCTTGCCCTTGAAGAGCACGTCGTAGAAGCCCCAGGTGGGGGCGGAGAGGACGGTGGGGACGCCCTGCTCGCCCTTCATGACCTTGAGGGCCAGGTTGACGGCGCGCTGGCAGGCGTCGCCGGCGGCCCACGACTTGCGGGACATGGTGTTGGGGGAGTGGCGGTAGGTGCGCAGCGACTGGCCGTCGACCCAGGCCTGGGTGA
Source organism: Purpureocillium takamizusanense (assembly GCF_022605165.1). NCBI lineage: Eukaryota > Fungi > Ascomycota > Sordariomycetes > Hypocreales > Ophiocordycipitaceae > Purpureocillium > Purpureocillium takamizusanense. The sequence continues at coordinate 385,069 of NC_063078.1, forward strand.
CGGCGTCGGCGATCTGCTTCTCGCTGAGGCCGAGCATCTTGGACACGACGGCGGTGGAGGCGACCTTGACGAGGACGACGTGGTCGAGGCCGACCTTGTTGAACGAGTTGAGCAGCGCCAGGCAGCCTTGGATCTCGTGGGCCTTGATCATGGCCTCGAGCACGTCCTTGACGGTGAAGACCTTGCCGCCGGCCAGGTTGCCGCCGGCCTTGTTGGTGCGGTTGACCCAGTCGGCGACGGCGAGGATGGCGCCCAGGTTGTCCGAGGGGTGACCCCACTCAGCCGCCAGCCAGCAGTCGTTGAAGTCGAGCCAGCGGATCATGGCTCCGATGTTGAAGGCGCCGTTGACGGGGTCCAGGACGAAGGGCGTACCGGGCACCTTGGTGCCGTTGGGCACGACGGTGCCGGGCACGACGGGGCCCAGGAGCTTGCTGCACTCCTTGAACCTCAGGCCCTCGAGGCCGCAGCCGAGGGTATCGAGCAGGATCCATCGAGCGGTGTCGAACTGCGAGACGGAGCGTCAGCCATCATGATTCTGTTGGGACCCTCGGACCGGGGACCCGGCGGGGTAGCGCGGGGGGGGGGGTCTTCGCGGGGACTGCGCTGGGCAAGCAGAAGGTGGGCCAAACTCACGGCCAGCTCAGAGTCAATGGGCTTGTTGGCGACATAGTCGGCAATGTCCTTGATCTCGGGATCGTACTCGCGGGCGGAGGAAGCCATGGCGGGCGCACCGGATTGTTTTGCGACGGAGGAGGAGAAGGTGCGCGTGGAGGAGGAGGGTGTTGAGGAAGCGGAGCAACGAGCGGCGCCGAAGGAGGCCGAGGGGCGGGCGGCGGCGGCACCAGCGAGGGCGGCGGCCAGGCGCTGAGGGTTCTGGATGCGCAGCGTCCGCAGGCTTCGGTTGGCGACAGACATTGCAATTGACACGCGGGCCTGTCGGTTCGTTCGTCGAGGGAGCGAGTCGTCTGGCGCTTGTTGGGGAGGAGGATTGGGGGGAGAGGAGAGGAATAGGAATTGGAACGGGCCAAGGAAGGGAACCAGGGGGAAAAAATGTCTTCGTGGTTGTCTAGGTTGTCGTCTGCCACCAGCCTCTAGCATGCGCCCGACCGCCCGTCGCGTCGGCACAACTGCGCAGTGTGAACCTGCGTCCGTCTTCGCTCGGCCACGGCCAGCCCGCCCGCCCAGCCGAGCTCCAGTCCTTTGCCGGCGCATGCCGCGGGGCTCCAGCGCGGTTGGCCTCGGTTAGCCGAACTAAAGGGTTGTTGGTTGGGGAAAGGCGAACGCGGGTCCCTGGCTCTAGCCTAGCCTGGCCTTGCCTTGCCTGGCCCGTGCCGACGGACGAGACGGAGCCCCGAGCGTTTCGGCCGACGTATAAAACGGCGTCCGACCCATCGCCCTGTTTCCCTGCCACTTCTGGCTGGTCCCGTCTGATACGGGCGCGCGCCGGCCTCGGCCTGTCGCAACAACACGCAACTCCGTGGCCGAAAGGCAACTGCGAGACTCATGCCGTCTTTTTACCGCGTGCTCAAAAAAAAAAGACAATCCGGCAAGCCCAACGACGTGGCCTCATCCCTCAGCGCGCAGCTGCCGCTCTGTTTCACATCCCCAGCTTCAAGTCGGGATGGTGCATCCCTAACACACTCTAGCGGAGTGCCGTCCGACAGACGACCAGAGCGCCCGCCCGCTGTGTTCATATTGGGCCGCTCACTCACCGCAACACCCTTTTTTCTCCTGCAATTAAATGGCTGAGTGGACGAGCAACTCTATCTCCTGTGTCGGTCGTTGGAGCGAACCGCGACGCAGATTTACTTTTATCGCGTCTGTACAAGCTTTATCATCCTGCGGTCATGATTAGTTCGCCGGCAACATCAACCAGAGGCCAGCCATCATCTCGTTCGCATCAATCATCCTGTCAACATCCCGCGGCTGCCTTGTGCCTTCTTCCTTCCGACTGTCGCATCGTTCTCACGTGCGATGCACCCACCGTCACGGCACGGCCCCAGGCTACCGCGGGCTCAAAGTGACTGATTTCATCCCGTCCCTGGAGAGACACTTCGTCGCCGACGTGTCTCATCTCCAGGTTTGCCTTGGTCGTGTCTCTGCCTCAGCCTCACAGCCTCTGCCCGAAACATTACTGTGCCGGCCAATTTATCCCCCGGTTGAGTGAACGTCAGCGGTAAGGACCCAATGATGGCGGCCCGAGGGGGCCTGCACAGAATTTCCATCGTCGTCTGTCGAGCCGCCACAGAATTTCGCAAACGAGGATCAAAACCGTGTTTAATTGAACTTGATTCCTCCATCTCCATCATGACAATGAGCGGCAGTCAGAATGCCGGCGGATCAGTCGCAGTGCAGCGCCCAGAGGTCAACTCCAGCGCCTCTGGACCAGGCGGGAGGGATTGCCGCCAGTGGCCTACGGAAGCTGTGCCATGTCCACAGCACAGCAACCTTGGACATTCCATCAACGTGCTCGTGCAATGGGTCCAGGCCCACGATTATAAGTCTCTAACACCGAGATAGCGGGCCTCCAACTCTTTCATCGGGTTGTCACGCGGTAGCCCTCTCGTGATGTGATATTGTGCAACACAAACTTGACTCGACCGGGTACCCGTCAGCCGACGCTCCTCCGCTCGAAGTTTCGGTCTCTACAACAAAGGTGCGAGAGACCGAAAGGCAAACCTTCCGTCCCGCAGTGCACGCTATGGAGCATGGCGTAGTAGATCACGGCGGATGCTGCACAATGGTCGGAGCCCTGACCGTCCGCGACCACTCGAGGGGGGCTCAGAGAGAAGGCTACGAGGAACGGAGAGCGTTTGTTCACTTAAGCTCTATACCGGTAGCCCGTTCGAGTATCACGCGGTTCTACCAGAGGTGCCCAAACACCCCCACAACCATTGCACCGCTTTCGTCAGCCCTCAAAGTCCATCATGAAATTCACCCGCGGTTGCGGCCAAGACTATCCGCATCGATGTCGGCAGCAGTGGCAAGTCGTTGTCGCCCGGCACCGTAACGGCTGACAAGGGGGACATTCTCGAGTTCCACTTTGGCAAGTCCAAGCACAGCGTCGTGTCAGCCGACCATGACAAGGGCTGCCCTCCCCGAAGCCAGGGTGGTCTCTATTCTGGCACGCTCCAAGCAAGGGGTAACAACGCGAGTTGCACTGCATGCTGTACTCAAGAGCAAAAAGAGACGTGCGGGCTGACGCTCGTACAGCCGAGCATCTTCCAAGTCACTGTAGAAAGCACGGAACCGACTTTCTTCTCCTGCTCCGCCGGGAGCCACTGCCAGGGTGGGATGGTTAGGGCTGTCAATCCGAGCTCGGACAAGACTCTCGCGATGCACAAGGACCACGCGAGGTCGTCCGGGAGTCCTGATGCTCCTCACGGTGGTAAGCTCGTCAAGGAAGGCGAGATCAGCAATGGCGCCACGGCCACTTCTGGGTCGGGGGGGCAAGCCAGGCAAAGGATAACACCGGTACGCTGCAGGCTTGACAGCGTCGTTTGGCGTTATAGCTGGTCTCGTCGCCGATGCTGCCGCCTTCGTAGTGTGACGGAGAAGGGGAGGCTTGCTCAAGGTGCAGGACGATGACTTGTACCAAAATAACAAATACATGCGTTCGTGGGGCGTGAGCTGGCAAGTGAGGTTTTCGTTGGCTTCTCCAGTGGGGGTCGGCTTTTCAGAGCGCTATTACGATACGCCCTGCGCTTAATGTATACCAATTGGTTCGCATGGGCGGCGCGATGAGACACTGTAAGGGGATCAATCAGCGATATGGATGAAAAGCAACAAGAATTGGGTGGCGTGGTGGCCATAGCGATTGATGGTTGAGGTCTAGATGAGGCTGAGATTCGGTAGTTTTGTGTTCGCCTCGTCTCAACTGTAGCACCAACCCTTGACACCCAAATCGCCAGCCAATGGCACGCATTCGCGATCGATGCAACCCTCGACGGCCAGAGCTCTCTCTCACCGAGCCGCCGAGGGGTTCGAGACCCCGGTTCCCTGGGTCCGGGCCATTTCCGTGGCGAGGCGGCAAGAGGTGGCTTGATGCTGTGCAACCGTTTGAAGGGGCGGGACAGGCTCCGGGCACGATGCGCGGTGTGGTATCACGGTCGCACTTATTCCTGACCGTGAACCTCTAAATCGACTCCACGCCCGCCCATCAGGGACCGCGACTGACAGGCTGGGGTATGCCGGATTAGTGGTGATGATGCTGTGCAGGGATCAGCAGGGGCCACCCGTCATCCACCTCGGTCAGCGATGGCGGCCTCGTGTTGCCCATCTCCCTATCACCAGTGCATCGACAACGGGAGGGGAGTGGGCTCTGACGTGTTGGTGGTGCCGTTGTGGGAGGCTGATGCGACGCCGCGGGCGGGCGGCGACCCGGCAGCACGGATCCGTCCGCCAGAGATGGCATGGGAAACTAGCCGATTTGCATGGCGGCGAGAATGGCAGTCCTCATCGACGATGAGGGCGGCGGCCTTGTGCACGTGAGATCTGGGGATGCGCGTGCGGCTCATTTGAACTCCTTGGACCCTGGCGGCTGTCGGTGGTGGGTGTCCTGCCAATGACGACGGGCGGTGACGCGAGCCGCGATTCATCGGGCCGCCCATCGACGATGCTTTTTTCGTTTCTAGCTCCGTCGCTTGCTTCGCGATTAGTTAGTACTTACTGTACTTTGTACTGTACCAGGTTCAGACGAGAGAACGGGCCGACGCCGCGGCATGATACGCGAGCCCCTGATGAGCGATGACGTGAAGACGCTGCTGGCTATTTGTCAATGGGCCAAAGGGGAGCCAACCGCCTTTTTTACTCACCGATTGTTCGGCGGTGGCCAACAGACATGACAGCGTCAGGTAATCACGGCGGCTTCTGACCCTGCATCGTGTGCTGGAAGAGCAGGTGGCGCTAGTCCTTGTCTTGGCCCAGCAGACGGGCGAGGCCGAGCCCTACCTTGCTTGGGAGTCGGACCCTGAATATCTCTCTGGCGGGCTGGGTGGAGCTGCACCGTCTCACAGACATTGGCGCCTTGAGAACTTGCCTGCAGACGGGCGGGCGGGCGGGAATTGGCGAAGCTGATGCTGGAGTGGGAGGGTCGAGGCGGAGCTGAGTGTTGATTCATTGCCCTTCTTGATGGCACGGCCAGGAGATGCCTCACAGGAGGCGGGCGTCGAGCGCAGAGCCCGCATGCCCGCCTACATGACCAGGCTAGACGCAATAGAAACGGGCGCTTGAGTCGGGTCAAGGGTCGCATGGCGTAATGGCTGATTCATGATGGATGTGATGTTGGATCTACCTTGCGTCCATCCTCCGCAGAACGGGGGCTCAGCCGGCCGCGCCTGCCCAGCAGCTAGGGGCCGGGCGCCCACAAGCCGATGCGCCCGCCAACCTCCACTGACAGGATTAGTACCTAGGATAGGTAGGTAGGCACCTAAGCTCTCTGGGTTAGCAGCCCAGCGCTACTACGTACAAGGATGCCTTACCTTAGGCAAGGTACGAAGTACCTTACTGCCAGTGCACCGAGTCGGCAGCGGGTACGCCCCCGGCCCAGGTGCGCCTTCCCCATCAAATGACTGGGCTCGATCTGGACGACCAACGCGGGCCCTCAGCATCGTCACCTTTACACTCGCCACCTCCCCTCTGCCTCGCCCGGCACTCTCGACACATCCCTCAATTATGGCTCCAGGGGCCCCAAAAGAAACCACAGCCATGGCCTCGTTCAATGCCCTTGTCCACCACGGCTCGACTCCCCGTAACGGGGATTTGCCCAACTTTTGTCCAACCTGTCTGCCTACACCCCCCAAGGCGGCCGGCCTTCGACCCTCACTCACGTCACGGCCACACAAAACTCTCTTTCTGTGCGAGCGCTTCGTCCAGCCTCAGGAGGTGTCCCCCCCCCCCCCTCCCCAAAATACACCGCGCGGTACTCCCATACGTGCTCTGCCGTGTTGCTACGGCCGGCACCCCCTTGATCTCACGACGCGACCCGCCGGCTAGCCTGTTAGTACAGCCTGCAGCTCCATGACGCGTAGCGAGGACGCCACGAGGGATGCATAGATCTTAGGATCAGATACCCGCTGCACCTCATCTCGTCCTCTGAACCCAAGAGGTAGACCACAGCAAGACCTACGAGTATCGCCCGGTTCTTCCCCACCCGTCGGGCATCATTTATCACGTCGGAGCCGGCCAGTCGTTTATGCTGGTGGCGCTGTCTTGCTGCTCCTTCTCTTACCTATCGCTCGTCCTCGACCGGGAACTCCAAAGCCCACCAACCCCCCGCCGACAATATCCCCCCCCCCTGTGTGCGAGACCACAGCTCCATGACCGCTCGTCCTGCCTCTTACGACATCGACTCGGACCGTCTGGCCCACTCGCAATAAGAAACACTGCCCTCCACAGGAGCTCCGTGGCCCCTTCTGCCACACACCCGACGTCCTGTCTCCGCCCGCCTTGTCCATGGCCAGTCAATAGCGCTTAGAGGCTGAGGAATAACCACTGTTCTTGTGTCGATTACTTCAGATCAGCCGTCGACACGCTATCAATATCAATCAGAGGATCCCAGCAACTGGCCCTGCCTTCGTATTGCCTCCGGACATGGCTACAGGAAAGCTTCTCATCTACCTCCTGAGGCGCGACCTCAAGGTTATTGACAACCCCATCCTCCACCACCTGGCCACCACCACCGATCATGGCTTCACCCACCTCCTACCCATCTACGTGTTTCCGGCCCATCAGATCGAAGTGTCGGGATTCCTCAAGGACGGCGAGAAATCACCGTACCTCCCGGCACGCAGTCGTGTAGGGGGCTACTGGCGCTGTGGCCCACACCGAGCCAAGTTTCTTGCACAGTCCGTCTGGGATCTCAAGGAAAGCCTGGAACAGCTTGGCAGTGGCCTCGTCATTCGAGTTGGTGACGTCAAGGATGTGCTGAGCCACCTGATTCACGGCCTGAAGGGAAAGGCGCCTGGTGTTGGCGCGGTCTGGATGACTGAGGAGTTGTCTTTGGAGGAGAAGGACGAGCAGGATGCCGTTGCATCTATATGCTCTGCGAACGACATTAGCTTCAAGTTGTGGCCTGACGAGAAATACTTCGTAGACGAGTAAGTCGTCTGATCTTGATGTCGTCGATGTGGGCTAACGTGATGCAAAGCCGCGACACCGGACTGGAGACACCAAAGGATCTTCCCGACGTATTCACTTCCTACCGAAAATCCCAAGAACCGCTGCGAGAGCGTCCTCGCAGCGTGCTTCCGCGCGTTGAAAGGTCTTCGTTGCCGTTGTTCCTTGAAAAGACGTCGGTACCAGACCAGCACCATCCCTTTACCGTGCCCACTAAGCTGCAGGACCTCGAGGCTCGCCTGATTCAACCGCTCGGCGATATCGTTCGAAATGCGCCGCCCTACCCTGATGGTGCAGAGTCTGCTCACCCGTTTCAAGGTGGCGAAAGCCACGCCCAGAAGCGCCTGCGTCATCTCATTAAGTCAGGCGCTATGTCGTCATATAAGGAAACACGGAACGGCCTTCTCGGACTCGATTTCAGCACCAAGCTCTCGGCTTATCTCGCGTTGGGTTGCGTGTCTGCGAGATTCGTTCACGAGGAACTTTTGAAATTGGAAGACGGAACCGACCCAGAATATGAGAAAGCTCCTGGATACGGACAAGGTGAATCTGATGGGACAGCAGCGGTACGATTTGAGCTTTTGTGGCGCGACTACATGCGCCTTTGTATGGCCAAGTTTGGTCAGAAACTATTCCGTCAGTCAGGTTTCACGCAAGGCGACAAATACGACAAGACGTGGAAGACCGCAAACAAACACGAAGCGAAGCATGATCAGGATCCATCTCCGGATAAGATCGCGAGGATCTTGGAGCGTTTTGAGGAAGGAACCACCGGTATGGGGCTTATCGATGCCTCACAGCGTGAGCTATTCCATACCGGATACACCTCTAACCGAGCCAGACAAAACTCTGCCAGTTTTCTCAGCAAGCATCTCGGCATCGACTGGCGCTACGGTGCGGAATGGTACGAAATGCTATTGGTCGACTTTGATGTCTCTTCCAACTGGGCCAACTGGCAGTACATGGCGGGTGTGGGCAACGATCCTCGCGGGGATGCACGAATTTTCAACCCGGTGAAACAGGCATTCGACTACGACAAGGACGGCACCTACGTCCGTACTTGGGTGCCGGAGCTCAAAGACCTTGAAAAGCCTGAAAATGTCTTCCAGGCTTGGACAGCAAGCAGCTCCGATCTAGAACAGCACGGCTTAGCGAACAACATCATGGTCACGGATCCGATCAAGCGAATCGACTTTACGGTGGACAGAAAGCCGAAGGGGTCGCGGCGGTCGTTCCCAAGGAGGCGTGGTCCAGGAAGAGGTGGTCGCCGTGGCGGAAATGGTCAAGGCCCAGGCGGCTCGGGAGCCCCTCAGGACCATAGTACGGATGGCTCCGCGATGCATCACAGTGCCCACTCGAACGGATTATTACAAAGCCAGTCCAGGGGCCGAGGTGTGCCGCGACCCCCCCGAGGCGGAGGATACGCGCCAAGGGCCAACTACGACTCGCCTCCGGTTTATTACAACAACGGCTACCCGGGACCTTGGTCTGTGGATTACAACGACGCGCGGGGACGGAGCAACTATGGGTTCTACCGTGGGGTTGCTCCGATGTATGGACAACGCATGCAAGTACCTTTTCGGAACAGTTATGCGCAACCGATGTACTTTCCCCCGCCGACCATGGGACCTGGCGGCGCGTGATGCGGGGCATGATGTCGTCCACGAGGTGGCAATGAAACTGCTGAGTGATTGATGGTGGCGGCGGAGTGAATGGGCGAGTTGTGGCTGTCGGGCGCAGGATGTTGCAAGGCACTTGGTCGATGAAGGGTGGGTTGAGAGAACAGGCGATGAACGCTTGGGTGTGCCGCTCAATGCGAGATTGTTCAGAGAAACACTTGAACATGCTAATGTCAAAGCTTTCCGTCTCGAGCGAGGCGCTACGGATTGTTGTGATGTTGCTGGCACGGATTAAGTTAATAGTTCTATCGGTATCAAGCCCACGATTTATCCATGATGCATTCCACTGCAGAAGGTCCTAATCAAGACGATTTCAATTGATCTCACCCGGAACAGCCGGCCGCACGCAAATCAAAACCCCGGCTTCCTGTCCTTGTCTTGAATGGGGAAATCACCGCCTGTCACGCCCTTGTACTTGTCGCGAATGAAATCGGATATAGCCTCGTCTTTGGCCTGTTCGGCGGCGGACTCGTTGCTCTGATCGCCCTTCCCGAGAAATTTTTCTTGAACGAAGTCGACAGCTGCAGTCAAAACGTCAGACGAGGCACGAGCTACGTAGCTACTACGTGCGGTGGGCCGACAGGAGGGTAACGGTCCCCCCAAAGGAAACTCGGGCTCAGGCTTGCTTGCCTGCAAAAACGTACCCTTGTCGAGGCTGTCCTCGTTGGCCTCTCCCTGCTTGCCCCCGCCCGCAAGGTTGTTGAACTTGTCCATGAGGCCGCCGCCGGAGCTGCCTGCGCCGCCGTCGCCACCGCCGGAGTGCTGCGGCTGATTGCCGGAGCTATTGTTGCCGTTGTTGTTGTTGTTGTTGGCGTTGCTGCCGCCACCGCTGGCGAGGTTCTTGACAAAGTCCATGGTTTTGGTACCGTGTCTAGGTAGGTGGGGTCTCCAGGAGGTGTATACAAGAGTGATCGCGGCGACGATGATGATGATGACGATGACGATGACGCTGACGGGTTTAGGTGCAAGAAGAACAGGGGACCGACCGTTTCTACGAGGCGCGTCGTGGATATATAAATCCTGCTTGATGCACCGTCATGCATGATGTCGATAAGCTCAGCTCAGCTTGGGTAGTGGTCGCTTCACTGCCGATCCATTGCGGGGTCTGAGGGGCGGGGGGCCTAACCACCACCTCACAGAGACACACACACGGACGGCAGCGCTGGCCGGCGTGTCGTGCTATTGGCGGTGAAGCGCGGGCAGCGGTTGGGAGGGAGGAGGGGAGGCACTTGCTTGGTTGCTTGTAAGTGCGTAGCCCTGTTCAGCTGGGCTGGATTTGCAGCGCGTGGCGCCGCTCGATGGGTGACGTCGTCGCCTGGCGGGGTGGTGTGGAGGGGCGGGCCAGCTTTTTTCGATGGACATTTCTTGATCTGCGCGCGACGTGGGTGCATCATCGGGTATGGAACCGTGGAACAGCATGGGCGGGGGACGGGCCCAAATGAGCGTGCTTCGTCTTAAGACCGGGATGGCCCCAGAATCGATGTTTCAAGGGACGTGAGTGGTACTAGCAGCCGGTACGTTCCCGCGCCGGCATTCTACAACAAATAGGTATTCCATATGTCACTGTCGAGGCGCTCGCTTTGGAGCGCGCCTTCCTCACGAAACTTGTCGACAGTGTGATTCAGCGTCACGAGACCACGGCCGCTTGTATTTTCCATCTGTGTCTTCTTTTTCACCTCTCAGCAGTCTGGTACGACGCGGCAATCTACAACAGTCGTGTTCCCCGCCAGCACCTTGGCGACCGCATCCTTGAGCACCGCCTCGAGCTTGTCGGCCGTCTCGACCCTCAGCGCGTGGATGTCGCCGGAGCCAGCCGCGGCCGCGATGCCGGCGTAGTCGGGCGGCGGGGCGAAGGAGATGTTGATGTCCTCGTTGGAGACCTTGGACGCCTCGCCCTCGGGATGTACCAGCATGTACGACTTGCGTGGCGCGTTCCATCCTGGTCCAGGTCAGCCAGCGTTCGAATCGGGGAAAGCAAAGAAGCACGGAGAAAAATGACGTGGTGAAGAAGGAAGAAGGAAGGGGGCGGCGTTGCGCAAGTCTTGAGCCGGGGAATTGGAGACTCACCGTTGTTGTTGAGGACGATTGTCAGCACGGGGATCTTATACCGCTTGGAGATCCAGTACACGCTTCCCGGGATGGAGAACAGGTACGTGCCGTCGCCGACGACCTGGCAGACAAACTGCTTGCCTCCCTCCGCCTCGGTTGCGAGCTTAATGCCCAAGGCGCCACCACCAGACCACCCGAGGCCGCCGCCGCCGCAGTTGATCCACGAGCCGGGCCGCGTCGGACGCACGTTGGAGTGAATAAAGCCCGTGTTGGTGACGGCCTCAACGGCCCAGATGGTGTCCTCGGGGCAGACGGATCTCAGGACCTTGCTGAGATGTGCGGTGCCGAATCTGCCGTCAGGGAAGGCAGCAGCCGCGCGCTCGATGCCCTCGATCTTGGCGACGTAGGACTCCCGTCGAGCAGCTTCCGCAGCCGCGAGGTCCCGTGAGCTGAGAAGCTTGGCCGCTTCGCTGTCTGGGCGGCGCAGGGTCTCGATGATTTGCTGCACCGAGAGCAGAGCATCGGCCTGGTATCTGGCGTCGGATTGTATGTAGAAGAGCGGCATCCGCTGCTTGAGAGGGTCGACGTCGATGTGGAAGATGACGGCATCCGGTCGAGGCTTGCAAAGCGTCTGGATCCACGGCACGTCGCAATCCAAGACGATGATCACATCGGCTTCAAGGATAGAATCATCCGCACCCTGCTTGACGCCCAGCCACGCCGGGTGGTCTGCGGGGAAGCACATGTCACTGCCCGCCATGTCGAGCACGCGCAGGGCCTTGACCGCATCGGCCAACTCCACCAGAGCCTTGGGGATGCCATGGTTGCGGCCAGAGAACCCCGTCACAAGCAACGGCTTCGACGCACCCGCCAGTGCCTCGGCGATTCTGCTGGCGCCCCTCGGTGGCAGGCCACCCAGCTCGATCGGGTCCCAGTACTTTTGGCCCAGGGCCATCTCGTACGGCTCGATATCGGCCTCGAGGACCTCACGGCCCGCACACAGATAGACGGGCCCCTGCGGTGAGCTGGTGGCAAACTGCAAAGCGCGGTTGACCATTTGCTTGACGTTGACGCCAGTCCTGATCTCGTTCGTATAGCGGCAGTATTGCGCGACAATGGCACGTTGGTCAGGTACATCCTGGAGCCAGTGGATGAACTCGCTGCGAGAGCCACGCAGCTCGCCCTCGAGAGTGAAGGGCGACAGACCCGCGAAGACGAGCACAGGGGCCCGCCCGCTGGAGGCGTTGTGGACGGCGACGCCCAGAGCTTGCGTGCCGACGTCGACGTGGATAATGACGCACTGGGCCTTGCCGGTGAGTCGGGCGTAGCCGTCGGCCATGGACATGGCGACCATCTATGGGAGCGCGTCAATCCTGATCCAATTCCTCTAATCACAACAACGGAGACCAACCTCGCTCGGGCAGGTAATGATACGCGGGAACTTGGGATTCGACCTCATCTGCACCATGGCCTCGATGATGCTGGGGTGGTCGGAGCCCAGATTGACGAAGCAGTGCGAGACGCCTGCATCGGCAATGGCCTCGAAGAAGGCAAAGGACGTGGTATACATTGCGACTTGCGAGGGCCGTTTCGGTCCTCTGTCTGGTGGGGGTGGTGTCCTGGCTTGATGATGAGATGAGGCGCGGTCGCAAGAGGCAGAAGAAGCGACTTGGAGGAGGAGGAGTGTTGCAGCACAGGGTCAACAATCCGTGTGCTTCAGCTGCCGCGACCTTGAAGAAGAGACTGCCAACACGAATGATGCTGTCGACGATGTGAGGTCGCAGTGCGCGAGAGCGAGCGGCGTGGGAGAGACGGAGGACGATGATCCCCCACCATCACCACCAACCATCTGGGACCGACCCGGAAACCGGACCAAAAAGTTGCATCCCCACCACATGGCCGGGGGTTGCTGTGGTCCGCGGGCACGAACGGACGAAGAACGGTCGCAGGCGGGCTCCGTCCGTACCTACGGCCGAGCCAAGTTGGCTCATCGGTGCGCAGCCCGGGTTTGCAGGGGAGGGAGGGGGGGCGCTTGACACGTTTGTAGTCGCTGCTTGGGTCATGGATGTCCTGTCTTGCTGGGCTCCGCCTCCGGAGGGACTGGCAGAAGTGGGGGAAGAGGGGGTCCCTGGCCCGAGGCGAGGGCCGAGATGAGCGGAGCCCCAGGATGGGTCTGTCTTGTCTGGTGCCTGTCAGCATTTCTGCTGGGGATTTAAGTCGCTCGCGCTGCTGCAGATTCGCCGTGTGGCGTTGGAGGGGCGGCGGCGGACGAGGACGGGCGCCGCTTTAGATAGGGGGCCGTTGGGATATTGGCCTTGGTTCTGTGGCGTTTGAAGTGCTCTTCGGGTGTAGCCGAGCACGGTGGCTGGCTGGCGACGGCCTCTCCCCTGATTTATACATGACCCTTTTTTTCGGTTGTGGCTATCGGGTAGGCGTTTTGAACATGGCAGGACACAAGTACGAACATTGCGCGGATGTGACAATGGTGATGTCTTTTCTTGTAATAGATGCGACTGAGGCTGCGCCATCTGTCAGCGAGGTGTCTTCTGGGCATGTGTAGTCCGTAATTTCACTTTTGTATACTCGCGCGGCATACGACTCGCTCGATGGTGTCGCCCGGGTCTTGGCCGGACGACGACGGGATGCTCAAATCTGACTGGATTGCTGCAGGCCCTCCCCCGCGACCGGTCCTCGATGAAAGCGCCGGAACACCTGCGTACGTTGATACGCGTTCCGACATGTGCAAGTGTGATTCCCACCGAAAGCAAATGACCCTTGGCATTCATACACTCGCCCCCGTAAAAGAGCGCGCGCGAACCGCGGAGAGCCAGCCTGGGGCAATGTCAACGATATCGCCGACACCTGCACGCACAGTTCGGAAACGTTTGTTTCCGACCGGGAAACGGGCGACCCGACGACCTGCGTCCCTCTCTGCCTGCCTGGCCCCCGCGCCATGGTCCGGGGTAGCGAACCATTGACAGCCCCCCAACTCGATCCGAATAATCCTGGAAGGGGGGGGGGTAGTTGGGGTTAGGAGTTTCTTAAAAACACGGCATGCACTGCACGCTCGGACGCGAATGGTTTCCCCCCGGGGCACGACTGGTAGTAGTTGTCCGACGAGGCCTGTGAAGCCAAGGACCAGGATAGCTCGCGCTGCGACGGTAAACCACGTGGGTCAAGAAAACAGGGAGAGAAAAAGAAGGAAGGAAAGAAATACTGTGCAGGGTCACATTCAAAGCCAGGGGGTTGACTGTCGCTCCCACGTGGCCGGCTGGCGGCTGTCTGTCGTGCGAGTGAGTCCTTTTGTTGGATTCGCTTCGTCGGATCGTCCCGCAGCGTTGGTAAGGTAGTTGGTTGGGTGGACAGCTAGCTACGCAACCGGCCATTGTCAACGGGCAGATATATATATATGTCTTATTGTTGTTGTTGTTGTTGTTGTTGTTGTTGTTGTACGACGCAGCTAGTATGTATACTGTAGTGACGGCGGCACCGTCCCCCGGTTCTATTATATACGCGACCTGCCCCCTCGCAAAATACAATGCGTCCCAAAAAAAAAAGTGTTCACAGAGAAGAGAAAACATATGCTCATTCATAAGATAGACAACATGCACGTGTCCTTGAAGGGTCAGCCAAAGGGTCTTATCTGACAGAACGGGGGCCAAATGGATCCCTCTCTAGATAAGCGGCTCGCATGAACGCCCAGCGTGCACGTGGATGGATACACAAGGTATGTAATAATTGTTTCTGCGATTGCATGCCGCCGGGATGTAACATGGTTTGCCGAAGGATTGATTGCCCCTCCTTCCCCCCTCTCCCCGATATGCTATACATACGTGGTGTGTGATATATGTATGGGGGCCGCGTGCGGTGGTGCTTCCATCATGCTTCTATTTTCTGTTTTATCGATCGGGCCATATGGCTTACATTGCCCCCTTGGCGGCAGGTTCGCCGTCTCACGACCGGTCCGACCACGTTACGGAGGCCATGCAAGCATCGCCAGTTTTTACAGCAAGCCCCGTCCCGTCCGGATCGTGTCTAGGTACCAAGGTATCTCTGTCGCGCCCCGTCTGCCATTCATGATCACAACGTCGGCATCAAGTCCACACGGGTGGGTGCAAGACAGCCCATATGCTGCTGCAAGCCTCTCGGCGAGCCAGAAATAGCAGCGATCCCCCCTCCCCTCATGCACAATCGAGCGCATTCGACGAATAAGTCCCCGGTGACGGCCGTGGCGGCCGCGCGCTGCCCAATACAGCGCCTGCTGCCCGCCCGACCGGCTGCTGGGGTTCGGCAAGGTAGGTATGTACTATAGGTACGTAGGTAACGAATGCGCCGCCGCATCTCAGCAAGGGCGGCGACGACACTAGGCCTGACTGCGCGTCGCAGAACCGGCACCGGGAGAGGTGGACATGGTCCGAAGAGAAATCGGACGGACGGACGTTTGCTGGCCAGCTCCTGGCGCGCACGCAACATCACACACAGAATATCTGCTGCCCAGCCCGGGTACCTAACTATTGGCAGAGCAGCCGCAGCAGCAGCAGCAGCAGCGGTCGGCCAGTCAAGCTTGGCAGCGGCGGGCAATCTATGTACTTCGTACATGGCGCCGTTCAATCTTCTGGGTCCAGGGGTGGGTTTGGACCCCGGTTGGCATCGTCGTCTGGACCGGGAAGGAGCCCAGCCCACCACCACTGTCCCTGTCGGCCGACCGGGACCCTACTAAGTGGGCGGCGGCCCTCTTCGTACCTGGTAGTAACTTTGGTAATTAGTTGGACGTCCAGCCAGACGATGCCAGCTGAAGTCAGTCGTGACAGGAACAAGACAGAAACCTCGGGTACGTACTTGTTCTTTCCATCTTTTTCTCTCTGCATGCTCTTTGTTTCCCTCCTGCCCGCCGCATATTGCCCGGGGACCCGCTCGGCCATCCACCCACCCCCCTCAATGCACAAAACACCTCCATCCATCCATCCATTGAATACCCCGTTGCCGTGCGGTACGGACGAGCATCACATCGCGCTACGGGGACCCAGCGAACCGAACCAAACTTTCCATGCCCATCCAGCGGGGTTCGTTCAGTCGGTTCGGTTCGTTGGCTCCGGTGGTTGGCGACGATTCGTTCGTTCAGTCTCGTGTGTGTTTGTCGTCGTCTTCGTTGAACAGCGACACAATATCCGACGGCCGGGGGGTGTGGATGTTACGCAGCGGGGACGGGGAGGAGGTGGAGTGAGGAGCGAAAGGGGGGTCCGCACTCGCACCCGCACTCGTTGGAGCAAGCAAAGCAAAGCAAAGCAAAGCATGAAAGTCGCACGCCCAACCACTGCTGCTGCTGCCGCTGCACACGCCCGCACCCCAACAGCAGCAGCAACAGCAGCAGCAGCAGGATCGTGATCCTTCGAGCCCACGAGGTCAGCGGCTGCATGCAATAGCCACGTTTCCCCCCCTTCTTCTGTCGTGGTCGCCTTGGGGGTGGAATTTTCCTTTTCTTCTTCTTTTTCGCCTCCTCTTCCTCTTCTGGCCGCCGTGGGGTCCAGGGCCCTTCCCCTTTCTCCTTTTTCTACATGCTACTAATTTTCGTGCGCCTACCTTGGGATTTGGAATTACACCACTACGTAGGTACGGAGTACCCCTCGTGCATTAGGGGGGTAGTGTTCCCTATCTTGCTACCTAGGTACTACCCATGTCTGGGTTCGGGCTTGTCTGCCGTCGTCAATAGTCTCGCCTCGCTACCGGGAATATGCGGCGAATAACTGGCGCGTCCCTGGCCCCCTTCGGGGATGCGCAGGGTCCTGACAGACTCGTCGTGTTGGGCCGGGCGTGCTTGATATACGATGCAGCATGTTTCTCACATCACATTCGTGACCCGACAGTCGCGAGTTGCGAGCAGCTTGATTCCACAGCTCAGACAGTGAGAATAGGATGGTATTTGCGCTTGTGTATGTATGTTGTAGCTGCACAACCGGGTAGATTCGCAGAAAAAGTTTTACACGCCCGCCAACAACGCGCTGATTAAAACACCGTATTTACAGGGTGAATCGGAAGCTCGGGTGCCAGTCGCCCATGTTGAGCCTGTCCTCCTCGGGCAGCGAGAGTCGCTCGTCGCGCTCGCCCTTCTCCCTCTTCCGGTTCTCCCTCCACATAAGCCCGGCCATGATGGTAGCGCAGATAGCGCCGAACCACATCATGCCCACGGCGACGCCGTAGCCCGTCTTATAGAGCGGCTTCTCCTCCTTGATGAAAATGAAGGCGCCGATGATGCCCGCGAGATTGCCAATCATGACCTGCGACGAGGCGCCAAACGATCGCTTCCAATGGCCCGACAGGTTGTTCTGCAGCCAGGCCAGACACATAGGCGTAATCATATAAGCGCCGCCAAAGACGAGGAAGACGGCGGCGAACTTATAGTCGCGCGACTTGCCCTCCTGAGCGAGCAGCATAGCGTATCCGACGGTCGAGAGGCACGCGCCGCCAAAGATGAAGCCGAATCGGTGCTTAAGGCGGTCCGACGCCCACGCGCCGATTAACATCATGCCCGCGGCAAAGACGTAGACAGGGATAGTACGGATTTGCGCCTCCTCGGCCTTCCAGTTGAACTCGAGCAGGATAGTCGGCAAGAAGAAGGTTCCGGACAGACCGGCCACCGACACACCCATATAGACAAAGGCAGCGAGCCAAATCTTATAGTCGCGGAGAATACGGCGAACGGCAAACTTATTGAGACTGTCCATGCGGCAAACATCACCGACGTCGGCTGCCATGCGTCGGCGCAAGAGCTCTTTCTCCTCGGCGTTGAGATAACGAGTCTGCTCGGGCCAGTCGATGATGACAAAGGACAGGATGATAGCGAGCGCCGACGTGATGGCGCCCTCGATGATAAAGATCCATCGCCAGGCCGCCATCCCGGGGCGGCCGAGGCCGGCAATGGCGTACGCAAGTAGGCCGCCAAAAGCACCGGCAACGACGGTGCTGCAGAAGAAAAAGGACATGCGTTTCTGGTACTCGTGGCGCTTGTAGTACATGGAGGTGACGTAGACGATGCCCGGGAGCACACCGGCCTCAAAGGCGCCGAGCAGGACGCGCAACGCGACGAGGGCGGCGTACGAGTGCACGAATCCCATGCACATATTGATGATGCCCCAGATGAACATAAGGCCCGAAATATAAAGCGAGGGCCGAACCTTTTTAATGATCATGTTGGACGGCACCTCGAGAAGCACGTAGGAGGCATAGTAGGCCTTTTCATGTCAGCGGGCGTCTTCAATGGCTCGTGCAATGAGGCGACTTACAAAGAGAGCGACGTTGAAGCGGGTTCCAACATCGAGGTGAAGTTCCGCGGTGAGGCCCTGAATGGCGGCATTACTGATGTTGATGCGATCCAAAAAGGCCATCATGTAAATGAGGAAGAAGCAGGGAAAGACGATGAGATCGAGCTTCCGAACCAGCTTGCTTTCTGCCTTGGGGTCGATGGGCGTATCCGACGTCTCCGACCCGGCCGACTTGGGGGGCGACACGTCCGACGCGCCCGTCGTGGGCTGCTTTTCCTCCTCGGGCGACATGTCGGCAGCCGCTTCAATGCCTCGCTCGAGTATACAAGACGGTGATATCAAGACAAGATACAAGAAAGAACAAACAGCAGTGAAGAGGGGTGAGCGAGTGAGGGTGAAAAGGAATGGGAAAGGGCTGGACGAAAGAAGAAGGTGAGGAGAAAATCAACAGCAAGGGTTTTCTTCCCCTTCTTTTTGACGAAGATGACAACGCTCTCCACGCACGCAAGGGCAACGAACTGTCTGGGGAGGCCACGGGACAGTCGAAAGGGGGGTGCACAACGTGGTCGCCACGAGGAGGCCGAGCTCAAGGCAGCGTGTATAAAAAGGGCACGACAACGGCGGACCCGACGGGCGACAGGCTCCGTCGGACGCAGCACGCACCGGGGGAAGCGGCGGACGCGTTGGACGGCGGCAAAACGCAACGGCTGCCAAGCATCAAGTTAATTTCAAACAACGGCCGGTGTTGGACAGCCACGACCACGGGACGAGGTGGCGAGCAAGCTCGAAGCGGTTTGGGGGGGGCTGGCTGAGGAGGACCTTGACTTCGCCTCCTCGCCAGGGAGCCAAGGGCGAGCGAGAGTGCTGGTTCGCGAGCGGTTTAATGCCCTTCCTTGGGTCTTCTCGGTCGCGCACCGGCCCTTCTTGGTGCTAGTCCTGATGTGCGTCGCCTGGAGAGCTGGATCGGCCCCAGATGGAGCCTGTCGGCGGAGGGGTTTCCAGAAGAGGTCTCGAGGCAGGCAAGAGGAGGAGGGGGGTTGGACATGGGAGAGCCGTTGCGAAGAAGTGGAGATGGCGCTCGTTTGTTGCTGTCAGCATATGGATGCTTGTTGTCTGCATCGGCGCGCCGCGCCCTTGTCTGCTTCTTTCAAAGCGACAGATGGCAGTGAGTTGGCCCGCGCCGCCGGCCCGCTCGCCGTGCTGGCCGACAGGTCGAGTCGAGCGCAGCGCAGAGCGGTACCATGGAAACCGTGCCACCGCGCGCAGGGTTCTATTCCCGGTTCGATGTACCGTCGTCGAATGAGAGGCCGTGAGACATGGGGTTGCCGTGGAGTCGGGCATCCATCGCGTCGTTTTGCCGTTGCAGATGCGGCATGGTGGGAGAGCAAGAGAGGTGGCATGTCGAGACGTCGAGGTTGGAGTGTGCGGGTAACCCTCGACACGTCTGACTCCGGCTCCGCCATTGGCCGAACGAGCCACAAACCGTCAGCATTTGATGGATCCCGCAGCAGGACCCCTGGGGGCCGATAGGCTTCCAGCAGGGGACCGGGGCCCACTGAACTAAGTTGGCCATCCGTCAGCAGCCTCCAGCGGCCAAGACGGCCACGAAGCGTCCCCCCCTCCCTCCCGCCAGCGCCCCATCCGCAGCGGGGTTTCCCAGCGAGAGCCCTCTGGAGCTACGGACCGCCGCGCGGGATTGGATTGGCGGGAAACCTGGCAGCCAGGCCCCTCCACTCCCCTCCAGGCGGGAGGGGCTTGCCTTCAGGGCTTCAGGGCTGTGCTTGGAGGCCCCCGCTGCCAGCAGAGAGGCCCAGCGAAAGCCGCAAAGCCACTGACGGATTGGCTGGGGCGCCCAGGCGGGACGGACGGGCAGATCACGGGCCTTGAGGGCGGCCGCAGATTCGCATCTCCGATTCTGTTGGTCTTTTTTTTCTCTCTCTCATTTTGGCGCGAACGTCCGATGCCCGCCTCCACCGTCAGCAGCCTTCGCTCGAGACCCGCGACATACAAAACACTACACTAACTAGCAGCAGGTTCAATTCGCGCTGATTAGACCTGTCCTTCAACGAGACGAGACGACACGAGACGACACGAGACGGCGACTCAGTCCACGGCCGCTCGACCTCCTTCTCCTTTCGATGCAACGACTTCTGTCACAGAAATTGACCAGAGAGCCAAGGACCCCCACCGAAAATTTCCCTCCTGCCTCGCAGCGTGGGATCGTGAGCCCTGCAGGGCCAGGATCTTCACTGCCAAGGGGGCCTGAAGCGGCATGAGCGGGGGGGACTTCTGAAGCGACACCACCAACAGCATTACGGCGCGCATTAGCGCCGACTGGGGGTCCCGTCCCTGTCGTCATGCCATCCGGCCGGGCTGTTGGCAGTCATTGTTCAACAGCAAAGAGGTGGCTTCGCGGCGGGCTGTTGCTGAGGCTGGCCCGCTCGCCGGCCCCCCATCTGGAGCCTTGGAACCCTTGAGCCTTTGTGGCTGTCAAGCACCTAGCCTCCTCCCTCTGTCAATGTAACAAGCCAGCCCGGCACCTGCCGCGGAGGATTCCAACGAATACCGCCACCGTCAGGCACAACCATCAGCGTCTTCAACGGCACTAAACTAGTCCGCCGCTCACTGCAATGTCCGGCGAGCCAAGCCAAGCCAAAGCCAGCGGCGGTCCACGACGACGAGTACGTACGA
Source organism: Purpureocillium takamizusanense (assembly GCF_022605165.1). Taxonomy (NCBI): domain Eukaryota; kingdom Fungi; phylum Ascomycota; class Sordariomycetes; order Hypocreales; family Ophiocordycipitaceae; genus Purpureocillium; species Purpureocillium takamizusanense. Next base: position 405,863 of record NC_063078.1, read on the forward strand.
GGTAGAGGAGGTGGTCGACGGCGAGGACGACGACGGGTGATGACGGGCGGCGACAGCGACCGCTCTTGGCAAACGATCTCGGACACCATACCGCTCTGGCAAACTCTCCGACGGGTCGAGACGGGTTCCCGTTTGTTGTCCCTTTCTCTGTCTTGCGCATCCGCCGTTACGCCACGGCCTCGCCGTGTAAATGGGCCAACCTGGTTTGGCCACACTCGAAGATGGAATCGGGTCGGGGAATCACTCGTATTTGAATAAGTGGTACACAGATTTCGCTTCCGATCGGTTGGTCAGTGGGGGAGAAAGATCTTCGCCGCGAGGTTATGCGAGTGATTCGATTCGATGCGATGCGATGGAGGATGGCGATGCGGTTGGGTGCCATCACGCCCTGCTCCCTGCCACCTGCCTGGTCCGCACCCTCTTCCCCGTGCCAGCAGCCATCTGTCTCGGTCGCTGCGGCAGTCCGTGCGGATGATCCCTGGGGGTGTGGACCATGCAGCCTCGCACAGAGGTTTCCACTCGATGGAAGCAAAAGAAGAAGCCCCCTGAAACGTTGACGTGAACGCTTCCTCCCACAGTCTCCCCCCCGGGTCCCCGTGTTGGTTGCGTCGTATCTCGTCGTACGCACGTACATACTACATGCCTGCCTACCTACCTACCTGCTACTATATCTTTCTCTTCGGCTCTTTTCGTGGCTAAAGGCGGTCGGTCTCGCCATGCATGTTCCTGCAGGCTGTTACCGAAACGCACCAGCTCCGTGGGAATGGAGCCCCTTGCGCGCTCCTCCTCCGGCATCAGGTCCCGGCACCGCGGGCCAATGGCCAACACCAACTAGACTATTTCTTCGCACCAGAACTCACCCAACTTTTCCAAGCGTGCATGAAAGACAAGTGTACGGTACAACACACCCCCTGGCCCACCAATTCGAACGACGTTCCCCGGCGACAGGTAGCCGAGCCACTCACGCTGCGGCCCAAATTAGCGGATTCAAGATGCTTGCCACACTCACACACCCCTTCCACTTCTCCAGCTCACCTGGATAACGCCCACAACCAGGGTCCGTCTGTCGTCCGCCGGCCGCTTCTCGGTCTGGGATCCGTCATTGGTCTACCATCCGGGCCCCCCGTCTGTCTCTTCACCTCGCCTCCAACCGGGAAGGTCGGCCATATTTGTTACCTTTGCCTTGGGAAGCTGCCCCTGCGCAAGTCCCTTCTCTGGGGTTTTGTGGTTGCCCTTGTGGTAGACCGTCTGTGAAATCATAACCAAAGTCCACCGGTAGCGTGGGTGCCGATCCAAGGGGACGGATCCTTTGAGTCCAGTCGGCTGCCTTGCCAGGTCTGATCGTCGTATATCACGCACGGAGTTTTGTCTCGCCTGTCGGGTCTGTCAGGTCTGTCAGTCAAGGCCAAAGGCTTTTTGACCCATCCGTCTCCCACACCCCCGGACTTGTCAAACCGAAGATCATTCTCTCGAACGCCTCGTGCTCGGACCGCCGCCGCCGCCGCCGCCGCCACTTGCTGGACTCGGAACCTCCCAGCCTTCGAGAAATGTTGCCTTTCCGAGTTATCTAGAAGCAGTACACGACAAGAGCAAGTGCGCACACGGACGGCCGCGTGTTCCTCTCGTCGACCCCAAAAGAAAGCGCACCATGGCGGGCAACGCGACGGCCACGGACATTGACCTCGACGCCAACAATGCCTACCTCGTCTACATTCCGGCCGGCGTCTTCGTCGTCATCTGCCCAGTCCTCATGGCGCTGCGAATCTGGGCGCGCCTGAGGAAAGGAGGCAGCATGGGCGCCGACGACTGGACGGCGATAGCGGCTCTCGTAAGTCTCCCCGACGGACGACTTTTGATTTTCTGAATCTCTTGCGTTGCGCCTGCTGACCAACTGTTGTTAGATATTCACACTCCTGACAAGTGGGTTCCTCGTGGCTTGTAAGTTGATGCCCATCTCTTGAGTTGCACCTTTCATGGCGACTCGGACAATCGCTTACCAACACAAACCAGCCTGTCAGTATGGCATGGGAAAGCATTGGGTCACGGTCGTCGGCCACAATCGATTTGAAACCATGAAGGTACGGAGAACCAAGGGTGAATTCTTTGAGTCACTATTCATGCTAATGCCGCCCAGTATTTCTTCATGGCTCAGATCACGTACAAGGCGTCCATCAACCTCGTCAAGTGCTGTATCCTGCTCCTATATCTGCGCCTGTTCCGCATTGTCCGATGGTTCCGCTGGGCCTGCTGGGTCCTTCTCGCCGCCGCGATCATGTACTGCACCGCCTCCGTCGCCGTCACCATCTTCCAGTGCCGGCCCCTGATCCGCGCCTTTGACAAGACCGTCCCCGGCACGTGCATCAACACGGCCAAGTTCTGGTACGCCAACGCCGGCTTCTCCATCGCCACGGACGTCATCATCCTGCTGCTACCCATGCCGCTCGTGTGGAAGCTCGAGGTGCCCATCGCCCAAAAAGTCGCCCTCATGGCCGTCTTCGCCATCGGCGTCTTCGTCGTCATCACCTCGTGCCTGCGCGTCACGACCCTCGACATCCTCGCCACGACGCCCGACCAGACGTACGACATCGCAAACGTCATGTGGACCATTGTCGAGCCCAACGTGGCCGTCGTCTGCGCCTGCCTGCCCATCCTCCGCCCCTTCATCGTCAAGATCTTCCCCATGCTCCGCAGCAAGGGCTACTCGGGCGCCTATGGCACCCCCGCCTACGGCACCGGCAAGTCCCGCGCCACGACGGGGAGCCAGGCCAGGGGCGGCGGCCGCGACTGGGTCGAGCTCGGCGGCGTCAAGTCCCAGGGCGTGCACCTCGCCTCGATCCACCGCCCGAGCTCCAACACGGGCAGCGAGGAGAGCATCCTGGCGGGGACGCAGCCGACCAAGGGCTCCGCGACGGGCGGTCCCGGCATCCAAAAGACGGTGGAGTACAGCATTCAGTATTCAAAACAGTAGATTTCCTTTCAAGACCGGTGGGATTGGGAGCTCGAGCTCCGGGGGAGACAACAAAGTCGAGGGGGGGCCGTGCGTGCGTGCGTGCGTCTGTGTGTATGTGGTACATTATGAAGCGCTCTCGTTGTTGCGGATGGTCAATAACGAGGTCTATGAAACATGGATGTTCGGGTTACGATAAGTGACGCACCCGAAGGATATGTTGGATGTATACCCGCGGGGCTCAGACTATAGATGTGTGTGTACGTTTAGCGAATCGAGCAATTAGACTGGCGTTTCTGCACGGACAAAGAAACTACATATGGGGTGTGTGTGATTTTGGTGGGTTTATTTTGGTCTCGTCTGCGGAGGGCGAGCGTTACCCCCGACGCGGTATCTAAGCTCGTACCAAAGCTAATAAAACTCCTCCCGTTTGAACCGACTAATCGCAGGCGTGTTCTCCTAAAGAACGTTATACGACTATGCTCCAGCCTTGAGCCCAGCATCACGTAGTGACGGATGGGCCTTATCTTGGCCTTGACCGAAATGCGGCTGTTCTTCAATGTTTGTTGCATCGGTGCCTGGCTCACTGCTCTCTCTCTCTCTCTCCATACTGGTAGGATAAAAACACGAAAGCTTGTCAACGTTGCACAAGAACACTAACTCTGCTTCGTCCGGTCACCCGCGCGTTGCCGCAACCGCACCTTATCGCGGTTCTTTCCTTTAGGTACATTAGCTGCTCATATCCTCAGCCTCAGCAGCCGTCATGGAGCCTCGCACCGAGCCGACCGGAGGGACTGGACTCATCCTTGTGCTGGTATGTATGTATCCAAAGGACCAAGAGCGGGCCCTTAAAATGGCTCCCCAGGTATTTACCAGTAAGTAACTCAGAGATAGGTTCTCTCCAGCATCATGTCTAGAACGTGTGCCCTCAGGCATTCTACAAGTGTCACACTTCTGTGCGGCATCCACGACTACAAATCATGTATCACAAGCAGTCACAGGGGTGAGAACCTATATTGTTCCAACCCGCCCCCATCCAAATCATCGGATTAAAGACAGTCAGCGGTAGACGTGTTCTGTGAATGAGACCCTGGGCGAAGCGAGGCCACCACAAGTATACGTTGATCTGTGATTAGGAGCGGAAATGGGCCATGACTTCGCCATGCACATGTTCAGCTTCTTTGTACTTTTTCCTTTCTTGTTCACAGCGGTAGCCGTGGAGCCTCTTCCCACAGGCTGCAGAACCTTTGCTCCTTGCGACTTTCATATCATGATGAATCCACTCTTTGGATATACCAGTCAATATCAACGTTATTTTCACTAGTTGAGACCAGTAACAGGCGTCAACAATACAACCTGTACACTCCCCCCACGGCATTGCATGAGGTTGGCCTTGAGTCACTCGCTCACAATCCAGACTTGAGCTCCGCGCATGGTCGACATTGTAATCGACGCCAGTTCAAGTCATCATGGCGATCCCCTCATGCAGACGCGATCCTCACTTCTCCGATGCGTCGTCTCCATCCCTAGGACAGCCTCTTAACCCGCCCTACATCGTCAAGCCTCGCGGGCGGCACACACACACCGTCATCCTGCTGCACGATGTGGCCTCCAACGGACACATCTTCAGCCACGACCTCTTCACCACGGGCAAGACGGCCGCCGGTAAGACGCTCGACTCGGTGTTTCCCGGCGTGCGCTGGGTCTTCCCCTCGGCGCCGCGACGGCCCTGCCATGCGCTCGAGCACGCCAGAATCGCGGCGTGGTTCGACGTCGTCAACCTCAAGGACCCGAGCCTTCGGCAGGAAACGCAAAGAAGGGGCCTTTGCACCTCTGCACGGGAGATATTCGCTATCCTTCATTGGGAGCTGAAGCTCGTCGCGCCGGATAAGGTGGTTCTCGGCGGCATGGGCCAGGGTTGCGCCATGGCTCTCGCGATGCTGCTCAGCCTCGGTCACAAAATAGGCGGTGTGATCGGGATGAGCGGCTTTCTCCCCTTTCAATTCGAGCTCGAAATGAACACGGCCGAAGACTCATCGAGCGAGAGCGAGAGCCAGACTAGTGTCCGCAGTGGCGCTCGCAGCGCTCGCGGCAGCAACCGCTCAGCGACATCGTACGACCCAGCCGTCAAGGCGCACATATTCCAGCGCACGTTGCTTCAACTCGCCAGCGCTGAACACCCAACCAAAGATGAGACATCGTACGGCACGCCCGTCTTGCTTGGTCACGGCGCTCTGGATGACGTACTGGCTTTTGCCCTTGGTGAGCAGGCAGCCTTGGCGCTGAGGACTGCCGAATATGAGGTCGAATTCAAGCGATATGAGGACCATGGCCACGGGTACAAGGTGCCGGAGCAAATTGATGACATCGTCGAGTTCTTGCAGAAGCGAGTGGGCATTATGCCCCAGAGTGACGGCGATTAAGATAGATGGGAATTCTGGCGCTGTGTCGGCTTTTAGCGCCAAGCGGCCGAGACGAGGCGAGGTTGCGGAACCGGTCGGAGGAGGCGGACGTAGGTATCTCGAAAGCCAACTATTAAAGAATGTAAATGCAAAGGGTATGTCCCGGCTTCTCGAACAACAGTGTCACTCCCTTCCCTCTTCCCACCACGCCATCGGACGTGCTGCCATTCACGAGTCACCTGTTCTTCTAGGCAATGCGAAGCTGTCAAGCGGCGACGCCGGATACGCTTCTCGTATAAACTTGTCTGCCGCGTTTATGATGCGCAGGCTTTGATCAACGCTTGGAGAGCGCGGCCCACCCATCAGCCGCTGCCATCTTTGGAGGAACTGTTTGAGATGGTCACCTGCATGGAGAACCTCGGGTCCAATGAGCTCCCGAAGCGATGGAACGCGGCAGGCCGCCAAAAGAACAAGCATGGCACACGCCATTCTAAAGCATCACGATTCAGTGTTTGAAACATGATGAATAGAGCGGGCAACTCACGAAAGGGAGCATATCCATGTGTCGACAAGAACCGTCTGAGGGAACCCTCGCAGATTGAGTACATGCATTAGGCAAGCGTCAAGGCAAGCCTTGCAGCTCCTTCTGGCCTCGTTGCTAGGGGCGCTCGCACTCAAGTCATCGTTGCCGCCGCGGCTACCACTTAGTAGCCACATCAGGTACGGCCTGTATATGACGCTGCGACAAGTGAGATATCTTTGCCTTAGGAAGCCGCTGGCAGCGCTGGTAGTTGGTGTCGTGTCCATGGTGAATGCGAACGATGTGGGAAGGAGGTTGCGCCATTCGTCTAATTGGTGTTGCAGCTCGGCTACGATGTAAGGGAATCGTGACGTGTCGATCGCGGCCCCGCTGCCGCTCGCATAAAGTAGATGATGTACGCGATTGAGGAGCCTGCGCATGCTGATACATGCGAGAAAGTATAATGAAGACTGCTCCTCTTCCTGCTGCAGTGGGTGGGTGTTGTAGGAGCCGGGAAGAGGAACGGACGACTCGATGCGGGATATGCCCGAGACGGGACTGGCAGAGAGCTCAGCAATATAGTCACTAAAAAACCGTCAGTATTCGTTCAAAAACGTCTCGTCCGCTGTATCACCTCTCGAGAATATAGCAGGCCCAGAATATCCGCCTCGTCCGCTCGCGATCTTCGTGTGTGTCGCCCTCTGGGGGGTACGACAGGAGCATCATACACTTTGCGGCGGTCGCGCCTATGTACTCCCAAGCCTGAAGTGGCCGCGTGAGGAAGGCAAAGTAAAGACTGATGCCCTGTCAGCTTTCCAACCCTCTATCAGTTCAGTTGCCGAAAGAGCTGCGTACGCGACGAAAAAGAGGCACTGCGCCGAAACTGAGCTCACGCTGAGATGCGCATTGTACGCTTTCTTGAGCGCCACATCAAAATACACGTCACCCATCTGGCGTCTCGACGTCCGCCATCGGAGCTCCTGGTCCGTTAGTTCAACAGTCGCCTCAAGCCCAGCAGTGGCTTGGCTGGCACAGCCCAGTGCCATGGTCAAGAGGGAAATGGACGACTCGATGCTGTCCTCGGACGTGGCGCCCGAGTTGAGTACCGCTCTGGCTCTATCTAGCTGTCTCAGAGACATGGTCGGATACCAAAAATTAACATTCTGCTGGAATGAATCCAGAATAGAATCTACATCTTCAGAGGTAACGTAAGGGTATACGGTAGCGATCTTCATAGACAAGGCGGGGCGGGACTGTTCCAGCTGAAAGATGGGCGTATAGTCGTTTCGCAGCGAGGGGAAGCCGTCGAAGTGATGCCACTGGAGCACCGACTCGGTTGTCGACGTGTGCATGGAATCGAGGACGGCGTTCTCGAACGCGCCGTTCGCCCCTCTGTCAGGGGGCGCCCCGCTGATGGGCGTTTGGATCTGCGGGTGAGAGGTGCGCGATGAGGCGGTGTCGATGGCTGGTGGCGAGTCGACATAGGAAGTTGTGGTAGCATGAGCCGTGGGCGAGCTGCATGAGGCTTGTCGCCCTCCCAGCGTTGAATAGGCAGTCTGTAGATAGTTCAATTAGCACCAAGCAGGTGGCCCCGTTTGCCAACGAAGGAAGGGGTTCCACTAACGATCGTCGAGTTGAGCTCCCGCAGAGTCTGTTCTATGCGCAGCACGCCGTCTAAGACAAGATCTGTCTTGCCGCGCCTTGCCTACATAGTCAGTCATGGCCCGCAAGCAGCCGATCAGGGATGTTCGGGATACGCACGAGCTCGCCTCAGAGCCATATGCGCAGTCCTGGTCGGACGCTAGGCATGTTGCGCAGGGACGGTTGCCGTCACATCTTGCAGCCGTCAGCTGGGTTTCGAGCCATTGAGGAATGCCCACGAGGCGTACCTGATTTTGCGACTGCGACAGATGTCGCACTGATATGAGGGTTGGTCAGTGGATTCTACCAGTCACGAAAGCGGTGGCTATGAGCCACAGACGGAGGAGCTCCAAGACGGACAAGCCCGCTGGAGCAACATGGGAACGGCGCTAACAACGTACGGCATGCGAGGTCCTCAAGCGCTTCCTAGCCGGCTCGTGAGAAGGTGACCACGCTTCGACTCGTGGCTCGGTCATGTTTCGTGGCGTAGCCCTGCCCAACACGGCTCTCGTCTCGGGGACTTGACGGGAAGGGTTTCGTGACTCGCTCCGCCACGGGCCGAGAGAGCGAGAGGAGGATTATTTGGCGTTGGCGGAGAACCTGGGCGTCAGCGCAGGTCGTGCGGGGCAGAGCGCTTTTAGTGCATGCTGGGGGAGGAAGGTGGCCCCATGCGCGCACCTGCCCCTGGCCAGGATATGGACGACAGTGGACACCCAAACCAGACTGAACTCCCAGCGATCCGGATTGTCCAAAGTCTCCTCCCGTGAAGCGATAGCGGAGCCATGGACCTGCCGGTACTTCGTGGACGGGCATCGCTCATTGAAACAAATCCATGTGCCAAGGCTGTCGATGCGGAGTGACCCAGTCATTGTGATTTCACCGAGCGGCACAGTACTGATTCGCCGGCTACAGCGTCAAGTTTCCTACCTTAGCACCCACTTCGACCCCTAGACACCTGCAGCCATGAACTGATCATGTTGTGTTGCGATGAAGCCTTCACCGATCCTGTGCTGCAACTCGAGGTTCCGCCTGCCGGTGTGCCAATATGCGTATGCAAGTGATACGAGAAACGAGGGTCATATTCCACACGTACCAATGCCACGCTTTCCGCTGCCGGCAAGGACGCTTCTACATACAATACGAAGCACCTCCAGTGTTTCAAGTCTTTGACCACGACGCCCAATTAAGCCACCGACCCAACCAAGCCTACGCATCTGGGGTCTCCAGAATCGACAGACTACCCTCACGGCCCAGCATCGTCTCAGACCTCTTCCACTCCCTTACCGTGATCCTTGACTTGAAGAGTGTTCATGACCGTTGTGGCACTCCGCTTCTCCAAACTCTTCTTGACCGGGTTGGGTGCCTCAAACACCTCGGCAAGCTCCTCCAAAGTACGATCCTTGGTTTCGGGGAAAAAGAAGTACATAAAGACCCCCTCGATCAGATCCCAGAACACAAACACAAGGTAGAACTTGTAACCAATCTTGTCGAACGCCGGACCGCTGCTATACTGAATGATAGTCGAGGCGGCGGAGCTGGCAAAGTTGCCAATCGCCGTACCCTTCGCGCGGGTTTCAGTCGACAATGTCTCCGCAATATACATGGATTGCAGCGGTGTCCAGCCGAAAGAGAATACGATGCCGAATATGAAGATAAATGCGACCGTGGTGTTGGCGACGGCGGCATTGTTGGGATCGTCCAGTGCGGCCTTGCTTGTCCCTGTTATGATCGCAAAGCAGCAAGAGCAGAATACGATTGAGTATAGAAGCAGCGGTCGGCGGCCGATAACATCCGTAAGGCGAGCACCAAGAATGGCGCCCATGAAGCTGATGACCGGATTGATGGCGTTCAATGCCAGGACCTTGTGTTCGTCCGTGATACCCGCGTTGTTAAGCATGGCAGGGAGGTAGTACGAGGTCAAGCTGTTGCCACTGATCTGGCCAAAGACGGCCATGCCCAGGACGCAAATCAGGCGGCGACGGGCGCTGTGTGTATTCCAGAGCTCATGATAGTCCCACCATTTCTTGTCGGATGCCTCGGCCGAGATTTGCTGGCTCATCTCCTGTAGCTGAAGCTGCACCATGGGGTGCTTCTCGTCGCCTTCTCCATGGTATGTCGCGAGGACCTTGGCGGCGTCGGCGTGTCGATCTTGGGCCATGAGCCATCGGGGAGACTCCGGGAGCCAAAAGGTTCCCAGGACAACGATCCCGGACGTAATCATCTGACACCAGATGGGGATGCGCCAGGCATTGTTATTGTCGAGGTAGCTGCATCCGTAGACAACCCAGCTCGCAATGATACTGCCAATGTACCAAGTGCAATTGTAAAGCCCCGTGAGTGTGCCGCGCCATCGCGGATGGGCCATTTCGCTCACATAGCAAGGCGCAGACACACAGCAGAAGCTGACACCGAAGCCGAGTACAAATCGGCCACCGATGAATTGGGCACGGCTATTACATGGGGCCTGTACGCATGTGCCGATGATGACGACGGCTGCGCCAGTTATCATGCCCCATCGTCGTCCGAAGTAGTCGTTGACCGGACCGGTGAAGAAAACAGCGGCCACGGAGCCGATGTTGTACATGGCAAAGACGAGTCCAGTGCCTGAATCAGCCACCTTCCTGAGAGCTTTATCAGTACTGAATACCGGGCGAATTGCTATTTTCTACGCCGGAAAACTCACATGCCGAAGAACTTTTGATACGAGGTCATGCCATTCAGGCCGCCCATCAGTGAACCATCATAGCCATTCTGCGAGCAATGTCAGACAAACGATCATCTGCGTCGTGCAATGCTTGAGGCAGGTCCGCTTACGAGGCATCCGCAGAGATACGCGCAGGATAGGACAAGGTAGAGGCGAAACATGGACGGAGTCCACGGTGATGTTTGCTTTTCCTCGGCCTCGTGAGCCAGCTGGACAGCGGCGCCGACGTCTCGGGCGCCATCGTCGTGGGCCACGCTGGCCTCTCTCTTCTCTGACAAGGAAGCAGTCATCTTGGCAGAACAATGCGTGCGTCGTCTGTTGGCACGGGATTGACAGATGAGGCCTGAGGGTGACGGCCAAGAGCAAGCCACGCTGCTTCAGGTGTCGAACTGGAAACCACTGGCGACGTCGCTGGTGCCGTCGGGGGTCTCTTCCTCTTTATACCCGTGCGTATTTCGTAGGAATGTCGAGCATCATGCGACAGGCCAGACTTGCAGGCAACCGCCGCTTCGGTGAGGGAGGAGACGGGAGTGAGCCAAGGCAAGTCCCGGCAGCTGGCACGGAGGCAAGCCATAGTCATCTCAAGCAAGACCATTTCGTTCACTTCTGAGGGGAAGTAAGTTCCTTCCAGCACGTTTGCCTCCTTTGGGGGCCGATTCCGCCAACCACGGGCAGGGGTCTAGCGGGGGCAGCTCAAGGTCCGCCATGCGCCGGTTTCGCTCCATTGCCTCGTGACGCCTGTGAGAAAGCCGGCCACCTGGGTGCTGTTCAATGATACGCCACGTCTCGGCAGCGTTGGCCGGGGACGTGAAAAGCTGGGGTACAAGGGTAGGTAAGGTTAGAGAGGTCCCAGATGTGGGCAAAGTGAAGCCTCGAACATGAGGCGTGCGGGGGAGACGATCGGTTGTTTCCATCGCTGACAAGGAAGGAGCCTTCTTCTCCAATGGTTGGGGGGGCGAGCTTGAAGTGGCTTCCTCAATACCACCAGTTGGCGGTCGACGGCCCGCTCACTGGCCTGAGCGTTCGGCTCCGGCTTCCCCGACCCCCAGAGCTAACTCCAACTCCCCGCGCGCCACTTCTCTCCAACGCGGCATCCTTTCGACTTCTTCCGCAGCCACCGCATTACCTTTGGGAGAGCTCAATTGGTGCGCTTCTCCGGGGGCCGTCATGGACCCTGCCCGATACCCACTCCAACAGCTCACGTTGCCCGCTGCTCGGGCCGCCAACGCGCTGACTGAGCACACTGTTGTCTCCCAGCCATCCTCCGAAGTCTGGAGACATGATAGAAAACTAACACATTTTGCTCTCACGTTGCCATCCATGACGGATCATGGCCGATTGAATGGCGCAGTCTCGCGTTCCGACATCCCCGTGGACTCTTGGGGCTCATCCGATCTCTTCCCCGAGAAGCTCAGTCGAGACCGCCGGCTCCACGTGGGCGGCGGTGGCGGCATCTAGAATTAAGCATGGCACATGAGCGCCATGTCTCCCAGCAAGCGGCAGTCGAACCACCCCTGCGCATGGGGAGGCTGTTGTGCAACTCCACCGACCGTCGAGAGCTCCGATACGGCTTCCCCCCTCTCGGGGATGCAGCTCGCCCCGATGGTTAGAAAAGCAGCTCCTAGCAGACTTGCATAATAGTATTTCACTCCTCGCTGCCAGTTTTAACGCCATCATTGGCATCGACCTTTCTCCTAAGCGACAATGTCGTCGTCCAAGGAAACCGTTGTCGTACGTCCGAAAGGGATTCCCCTTCGTGAGGATGACGCACGACCGGATTACTGCAACGAGGCCGTTTTCCGCAGGAACTGCCTCCCCACGCGTTCGTACTACATCCCGGAGACATCACTTGAGCTGAATGGCACCTGGGACTTCCACCTGTCATCGACGGCGAACGGAGCGCCCGACCCGTCCGACTCTGGCAGCATTGACTGGAAGCCCCTCACGGTCCCAGGCCACTGGCAGCTCCAGGGTTACGGAAAGCCGTGGTACACAAATACCCAGTTTCCCATTCCCGTATGCCCGCCATACGTGCCGACGGAGAACCCCACGGGCGTATATCGCCGGAGCTTCCAACCGCCCGCGGACTGGCCCCATGACTCTCAGTTGCGACTGCGTTTCGATGGCGTCGACAGCGCCTATCACGTTTATGTCAATGGGACTCTGGTCGGCTACGCGCAAGGCTCGCGCAACCCGGCTGAGTTTGACATTGGCAAGTACGTCGATCGCGATGGGTCCAATGAGCTTTTTGTCAAGGTTTACCAGTGGTGTGACGGCACCTATATTGAAGATCAAGACCAGTGGTGGCTCTCGGGTGCGTGCTCTGTGAACTTGCTACGGTCCATGATTATAATTGACCCTTTCTAGGCATCTTCCGCGACGTCCATCTTATCTCTTTCCCAGAGAGCTTGAGGATCGAGGACTGGTTCTTGAGGACTGACCTCGACTCTCAGTATAAAGACGCCACGTTACAGGCGACCGTCGACGTGCAGACACACAGCGAAGCGACAGTCACATTGACGCTATCCGAGCTGCAAAACAACGGTGGCGCTGTTTTGGGTTCTATCGAGGCTGTGATCGGCCCCGGTGACACAAAGGTCGATCTCAGCCTGCCCGTTTCCGACCCTCGGAAGTGGACGGCGGAGACGCCCAACCTATATACTGTCACGCTCTCCTTGAGCAGTGGCGCTGGCCGGCCCTACACTATTGACCAGAGGATCGGTTTCCGCAAAGTCGAGATCCTCAACGGCCTTTTGACTGTCAATGGCACGCCCATTCAACTCCGCGGTGCCAATAGACACGAACATCATCCGCTGCATGGCCGTGCCGTTCCAATGGATTTTGCCCGGCAAGACCTTCTTCTCATGAAGCAATACAACATCAACGCCCTTCGTTGCGCACATCAGCCCAACAACCCTAAACTCCTTGATTTGTGTGATGAGATTGGCCTATGGGTCATGGACGAGGCGGACCTGGAATGTCACGGCTTCTATGATGCCGTGGCACGACCACAAGATATCGCAGAGGAGATTGACTATGAGGAGCGCAAAAAGGTCACGTTCCCCCAGGCCGCCAAGTACACCACAGACAATCCGTCATGGGAGGCGGCATACGTGGATCGTGCTCGAGCCTTGGTTCAGCGTGACAAGAATCACCCGAGTATCATCATCTGGAGCCTCGGCAATGAGGCCTTCTACGGTTGCAATCATAAAGCCATGTACCATTACATCAAGGCATTCGATCCGAGCCGACCCGTTCACTACGAAGGCGACGTTCACGCTGAAACCGCCGATATGTACAGCTATATGTATCCATCCGTGGATCGCCTCATTAAGCTTGTGCAAGAAGAGGGTGTTGAGAACGGCAAGTTCACGAAGCCAGTCATCCTATGCGAGTATGCCCATGCGATGGGCAACGGCCCCGGCGGCCTTGAAGATTACGAGAGGGTCTTCACCGACTACCCTCGTATCCAAGGTGGCTTCATCTGGGAGTGGGCAAACCATGGCCTCTGGACGGAGAACGATGACGGACGTGGTGGGTACTATGCTTACGGCGGCGACTTTGGCGACACTCCCAACGACGGCACTTTCGTCATGGACGGCCTGCTTAACAGCTTGCACCAGCCTATGCCCGGATTGAATGAGCTGAAAGTAGTGAATCAGCCGATCCTCTTCGCGGTTGTTGGTGGCCAATTGATCGTAGAGAATCGATACAACTTCAGGAGCCTGGACGACCACAAGCTTACCTACACTGTCAGATACTTTGACGACGGGTAAGTCCATGAAGACAGCCTGAATGAAGTGGTGCTTGATATTGACATGAGCACAGTGAGACCATGACTCATACCGGAGAGTTGAGCCTCCCCACAGCCAAGCCAGGAGAAAAAGCACTGGTTACGGATTTACAGACCATTGCTTCCGACGAGTCAAGAGCCGGACGGGACACCTATCTAGTCTTGTCTGTCACCTTGGTGGAGGCGACCCTTTGGTCGCCTGCTGGCCATGAAGTTGCCTCGTTTGAGCATCAACTTGGTTCGTCGCCAAACGCCCCTCGCAGTTACCGTCCTCTACCCAACGGGGGTTCTCAGGTTGTTCCTCGCGAGTTGTCCATCGTTGAGTCTCGAGGGAGCACGATTATCAGTGGAGACGACTTCGAATTCTCTTTCGACAGTGCCCGGGGTTTGCTCAGGGGCTGGACAAGCAAGCAGCGGACCCTGCTTGAGCCGGATGCTGACACTGGGGCTGCGCTATGTCTCTCCTTCTGGAGACCGGCTACGGACAATGACATGGCACTGTCTCTGCCCTACTGGAAGCGATTTGGCGTTGACCGGCTGACCAGTCAACTTCGGTCTATGGGTGTTGACGCTACCGACCCTCAGGCGGTCATCGTCAAGACACATACATTTTTCTCCACCCCCGTGCTTGCTTGGGGCTGGGACTGCGAGATGGAGTACACCATAAAGTCGGATGGGACATTGCGGGTGCACGTCACCCATTTGACTCCATCTGGGTACATGCCAACGCACGTGCCCAGAATTGGGTTCAATTTGCGCCTCAGCAAGACTCTTTCCGAGGTCCAGTGGTTCGGACACGGGCCAGGGGAAAGCTACCCTGACAAAAACGCCTCGGTGCGTACCAATGTTTGGAAGCAATCTGTACCCCAGATGCAGGTGTCGTATGATGTTCCCCAGGAGAACGGCAATCGCGGTCGCACCCGTTGGGTCGAGATCAGACACCCCGCGGAATCCTTAGCAGGAATCCGCGCGGTTCGCATTGGTGACGACACCTTCTTTGACTTTGCTGCCTCTCATCACAGCACACAGACTATCCAAAACGCAAAACATCCCGCTGATCTTTTCGAGGACGATGCGACTCTGCTCCGGCTGGATGCCAAGGTCGCGGGTGTGGGCAGTGCCGCATGCGGGCCGGGGGTGCGTGAAGACCTGTTGGTCAAGTGTGAGGAAATTAGCTTCGGGTTCGAGCTCACGAGTCTCTAAATGAGGCTTGCGATACACGTGGCTTCAGTGGCTTGTCTAGTACAATGTTGATTGCATGCTTAGAGAAAGGTAGAGACCGGACTGTTTACATGGCCCATCGTCAGAAATGATTCACCGCCGTTGTGATCCACATATGAAGTACAGTATACAAAGAGGGTTTTCTCCTAAACGAGATAGATAATACATAGCCTCTAGCCCCATGACACCAAAGATTCTTTGTAACTCACTCAAAAGTCAAAGAAGATGTATGGCTATGACCTGCTTTGAAATGATGTCGGTTCAATTGGGTGTAGGGTAACCTCGTTGGCTAAAAGCCTGACGCTCGCGATAAGATAAGACAGGGAGCACAGCGTCATCAGCCTAGAGGCACGATGGTGGGGCCTTTTCAGAGTTGCCGGTTGACTCAACTCGTCTCAACTGGCAACATCACAGATCCGAAGCGTTCTTTAAATTGCGCTGCCAGTGCCTTCGCCTCACCCCAAGGCTCTGTCAATCATCTCAAACATAGACAGTGGTTCTGGAGCATCTACGATGGCGAGCCGCAATGACGAACTCCTGAAAAGGCCGCTTTACGGTAACGCGGCCCCGCCCCACCAATGTCTGGAGGAACGGCGCTGATGAGACGTGCAGTGTACGACCTACCGGGGGAGGTTCTGGAGACGCTCACGCTCAAGGCCGACTCGGACTCGGTAGCGGTGTTACCAGAGCAGGATGAGGCGTCGTCGTCGCGCTCGCCAAAGGACAAGAGCCTGAACGCGTCCACCGACAGCCTCGTTGGCTCGCAGTCCTGCTCGCTCTGCGGGCTGGCCTTTGCCACCCTGCTGGACCAGCGCGGCCACCTAAAGTCAGACCTGCACCACTACAACCTCAAGCAGAAGCTGCGGGGCCTGAAGCCCGTCTCGGAAGCCGATTTTGAGAAGCTGATTGGCGACCTGGATGAGTCGCTCTCCGGGTCCGACTCTGATGATTCTGAGGACGAGGATGAGGACGGGCGGCAGGAGTCTACGCTGACGGCGCTGCTCAAGAGGCAGGCGAAGCTGGCTGACAAGAAAGGGGAGGCGGAGGACGACGAGAATGAGGACGACAACGCAATGCGCCGCCGGAACAAGGCCAAGCCGCCTCTCATCTGGTTCAGCTCGCCGGTCCTGCCCGACAAGTCGTACTTTGGGCTCTACCGCGCGATCCTCACCGGCCAGGAGCTGCGCAACGCGGACCTCGTCGAAGTCCTGCGGAGGAAGCAGGTCGAGCCGATATCCGTGCCGCCGAAGCCGGGCAGAGACGGAGGATCGCTGCCGCCCGTCGCCTACAAGGGGCCTCACATCTTCCTATGCATGATCGGCGGCGGCCACTTCGCCGCCATGGTCGTCTCCCTCGCGCCCCGGGCGGCGGCGTCCAAGTCCGGCACCACCATGAACCGCGAGGCCACGGTCCTGGCGCACAAGACGTTCCACCGCTACACCACCCGGCGCAAGCAAGGCGGCTCGCAGTCCGCAAACGACAGCGCCAAGGGCGCGGCGCACTCGGCGGGCTCGAGCCTGCGCCGGTACAACGAGCAGGCCCTCGTCGCGGACGTGCGGGCGCTGCTGCACGACTGGAAGGCCCTCCTGGACACGTCCGAGCTGCTCTTCGTCCGCGCCACGGGGACGACGAACCGCAGGACGCTGTTTGGGCCGTACGAGGGGCAGGTGCTGCAGCACAACGACACGCGCATCCGCGGCTTCCCCTTCAGCACGAGGAGGGCCACGCAGAACGAGCTCATGCGCTCCTTCATCGAGCTGACGCGCCTCAAGGTCCGAGAGATCGACCCCGAGAAGGAGGCCAAGGACGCGGAGCCGGCGGTGGCGGCGCCCGCAAAGGCGGCCACTCCGAGACCAACCAAGCCAAAGTTGTCAGAGGAAGAGGAGACGGCATTGCTGCATACGTCCCAGCTACAGGCCTTCATCCGACGGTCAAAACTACCCGCACTCCTCTCCTACCTCACCAACAACGACCTCACCGCGGACTACGAATTCCAGCCGAGGGAGCAGAACCACCACGCGCCGCGGCCGCTACACCTCGCCGCGTCCCAAAACTCTCCGCCACTCGTCCTGGGCCTCCTAACCAGAGGAGGCGCCAACCCTCTACTAAGGAACGCAGAGGGCAAGACGCCCTTCGAGCTCGCCGGCGACCGCTCCACGCGTGATGCCTTCCGCGTCGCGCGGTCAGAGCTCGGCGAGGGCAAGTGGGCGTGGGACGACGCCAAGGTCCCCGCCGCCATGACCAAGGCGGACGCAGAGCGGCGCGACGAGCGGGAGAAGCAGGACGTGGAGCGCAAGGAGGCGGACCGGCGAATGGCCGAGGAGGAGCGGCTGCGCAAGGAAGGGCCGCGGGTCCCCACCGCCGCCGCCGCCGCCGGAAAGACGGGCCGGGGCGGCAGCGGTAGTAATATCCTGGGGGCTGGACTGGCCAAGACGCCGCAGGAGAGGAGAGAGGTCGAGGCGCGTGGGCTGACGCCGGAGATGAGAATGAAGCTCGAGAGGGAGAGGAGAGCGAGGGCGGCGGAGGAGCGGCTACGGAAGATGAGGGATGGAGTTTGATTGACGTCACCCTGCTCATAGCCGACATAAGCAGCGCGGGATACCCAGTGGCTGGCCTGCATTTCTCATGACATTTCGCCCGGCACCTTAAATGGACCATATCATGGCCGAGTGATGAGTGCAGCCGTGAAGCTCGTGGGAGCTCAAAGCCGTCTGCGCAAGCATCGTGCGGGACAACTCGATCGCGCAAAGTCGTCAAGTGGATATGTAGCTGGTCATAAACAAGCTCTACATATACTGTGCGGCTGTCTATTCACAGAGTCCAGGCTCATGTGCTCTTACTCATGTACTCGCAGCCCAACACCGAACTGAGCACAGCTGGGCACCCACGTCTCTCAAACGCTAGTACGATGCATCCGGCACTCTATAGCTTGGCACCCTTCTTCTTTCGCCCCTGAGCCTCCCTTTCTTTGAGTAGTCGTCGGAGAATCTTGCCGCTGGGGCTTTTTGGGATGGCGTCGATAAATTCGACACCGCCCTTGAGCCACTTGTGTCGCGCCTTATGATCCTCCACGTGTTTGGAGATGGCGGCGACAACGTCTGCATCAGATGCGCTGCCGATGGCGGCCGTCGCCTTGACAACATATGCCTTGGGAACCTCGCCGGCGCGATCGTCAGGGACAGGAATGACGGTGCAGTCGGAAACGAACGGGTGTGCAAGGAGATGCGCCTCAAGCTCGGCCGGGGCGACTTGATGACCCTGGGAGGACAAGCGTCAGAAAGAATCAGTGCCACTGTCGGTTATTGTGCGAACAAAGGGGAGAAGAGTCCGTACCTTGACTTTAATGAGCTCCTTTATGCGATCTGTAACAACAAAGTGCTCGGTCCCGTTCTTGGACTTGCGCACGAGAACTTCGTCACCCGTCTTGAGCCACCGCCCATCGTCATCCCAAACGAACGTTTCTGCGTTGGCCTTTTCGTTGTTGAGGTAACCAAGAACAATCGAGGGGGATTGAACAAGCAGCTCGCCGCGCGTCTCGAGCTCCGTAACTTCCTTGCCCTCGGCGTCGATAATCCTGGCAACAGATCCAGGAACGAGAGCCCCGGATGAGCCGAAGAGCGTGTCGGTCTCGATGGTGTTGAGAATAGAAGGCGATGCTTCCGTCATGCCTACCGATACATGTTAGCCATGGTGGAGATGACACAAGCGCCTATAACTCGAAGAAGGACTTGCCGTATCCTTGCCCTATGCGCCAATTCGGATAACGTTTGAGCAAGTCATCAATGACTTCAGAGCCCAATGGAGCGGCCCCACTGAAAACCCAACGCACACTGCTCAGGTCATACTTGGCGCACTTCTCCTGGTTGGAGATGATCTGAATGAGCATGGGGGGGACGACGCTGAGTTGCTCGATTCGGTGGTCCTGAACAGCCGCTAGCACGTTCGTGAGGTCGAATCTGGGCAGTACGACAACCTGGTCGCCGCGATATTGACCAACGAGTCCGACAAGCACCAGGCCGTAGATGTGGCTGAAGGGTAAGACACCGAGTGTCGTCTGCGTCTGAAGGCCAATGTGGGCGCGCGATACGGAGTCGGACGCGCAGATTTGGAGGACGTTGGCAATGACATTGCGGTGGGAGATCATGACGGCTTTCTACAGAGAGGAGGGGTGTGAGCGTGAATGGTAATCGATTGGACGTCCTTACTTACAGGCAGGCCGGACGTGCCGCTCGAGTAGGCTAGATAAGCCGTCTGCCGTGTGCCTTGGCCTTTTGACCACCTGAGCGGTGACAAGGGAGGCAAGGTTTTGCCCTCCTCAATCAGGTCTTCGATGGTCGCGTGGGGCACATTATGAGGGACGTTGGGGACGGGTAGGATGAAGATTCGGTCGAGAGGCAGGCCTGCGCCCTGGGCGGCCTTGAGGGCGTTGTCAAGGAGGGGGATACAGGTGAAGAGAGCCTTGGCGCCAGAGGTGCGCAGCTGATGCTCGAGCTCCTGGTGAGAATAGGCAGCGCTGGCGGGGGTCACAATGCCAGAGAGACGATGGACAGCGTGGGTGAAGGGGACGTAGTCGATCTGGTCGATGTCTTGTCAGCTCATCCTCCTGATATGTGCGCTGATGAGGGCATGAAGATTGAAGGTCCACACACCGTATTCAAGGAGTACAATGCAACGACACGATCCCACTCTGTACCTTCGCGAGGGCTGAAGCCCAGGCGCTTGCCAATGGCGCGCGACAGATGGTCGACCCGCTGGGCCACCTGGGCACTACTACGCGTGGTACCGGTGAGACCGCATGTGTACGGCGGCCGGGACAGGGCGAGGACTCGACGACCGTGCTTTTCGGAGTTGATGAATTCCTCGACCGTAATGGAGTCGGGGGGGTCTGTGGCCAGTCAGTCAACCATCTTGGCGGGTCGCGAATCAT
The DNA here is from genome assembly GCF_022605165.1 of Purpureocillium takamizusanense. Taxonomy (NCBI): domain Eukaryota; kingdom Fungi; phylum Ascomycota; class Sordariomycetes; order Hypocreales; family Ophiocordycipitaceae; genus Purpureocillium; species Purpureocillium takamizusanense. The sequence goes on from NC_063078.1 coordinate 426,018, forward strand.
AAAATGGCATTGCCAAGCAGGTCGTCAACACACACCTGGCAGCTTGGGAAGCCATGGCGGAGGTAGAAAGACCATGATGAACGACGCTCGGAAAGGGCGCGACTCGTGACGGGCGGCTCTGCTGTCCCAGCAATGTGTTGCGGCGAGTTTCGGGCCGTTGTCGGGGCGCAGGTCGCTGAACTGCACAGTCGAGGAACCGGGCGAAGGGGAGGTCGGCGGTGTCGGGGGGGCTTGGGATCGTGGTGAAGAATGACCTCGACGCGGTGGATAACGAGGGGATGGGCCGGCCTCGGGCTCCGCACGGGGTCAGAGGCAACAGTAACTTAGTATAATGCTGCGGAGCAGTCGAGGTTGCGTTTCGTTCGTTGGTTGCTTGCTCGATCCGAGGGCCGAGGGGGGGGGGGGCCTCCCCGCCTTCTCCGCGATTGTGCTGGAGCTAGCCCCGATCACAACGGGGACGGCTGCTGCTCGCCCGCGCTCCAATGCTTATTGCCGGCCAGCTGATAAATCTCGGGTGGTAGCCCACAGGCGCGGGCGCGGGTGATGGTCTTCCAGGGGCGACTCCACTGATGGGCGTGGAGTCTGCCGAGGTGGGTGGCAGCCTGGCAGGACTACCTTATCTTCTCACCCAGCAGCCTCGCTCAATGCGGCGCGGATGAGTGCGGATTGGCGGGATGGAATGGCGAGGGCGGCGCCGACAAGCTGATGCGACGAGGCGTGGAGGGGAAGCTTCCGTGATGGAGGAACATGAGTTTGGCATGGTCCATGGCAGAGTGGAAAAGGAACACTTGGTCCCTTGCACGATTCCCAATTGGCTCACAGAGAGCTCCCAGCAGGGGACTTGGGGGGCGATTCCGGGAGATGCTGGGGAAGGAGCGACATTCGGCCCACTTGCCTCGGGAAACCAGGGGGGGGGGGTAAACCAATTGATGATGAGCAATAACTGGGCGTCACCGACGCCCTGCTGTGCGTTATCACACAGAGTAATACGCTGTTCTATACTGTATATATTGCATTACAAATACACAAAGGAATGCATCCTGGTCGAGCACATGACGTCGGCCGAAGTCGCAGGCCAGGAAGCTGCCGATGCAGGCACCGCAAAGTACTAGGCAGGTGTCGCTACAATCGTTGAGACTCGACGCGAAGAAGGGACCTTTCCTGCGTGTCCGCTATTGTCTCCCGCTGTAGAGCTTGGTGGTACTTTGCCAATGGCTCTACATGGTCGATGTCCAAGTCTGCGCATGGTGTCCAACCCCATGTTGGAGAGACCCAAGGCTGCCTCATGAAAGTGGCAACGATGGGAAAGGGAGCCGACGACAGCACGTTGAGGACAGGTGCCGGGATACGAGCAAGGGATTTACTTGGCAGATATATGAGGCAGCCGGCCGGGCACCGAGACACACACCAGGCATACTATACAAGTTGAGGTGCGCACACGCACACGCGTGTAAGACGAATGTTTCTGTTGCAACTATAAAAGGAGAGACCAAAACAGAATTCCAAGAAACAAACACACACGCAAGCGTATATGTAGGACCAAAAACAACGGAAAAGAAACCCCAAAGCAGAGTGAGAGCCAGACTATGTAGGCCCGTTGGGTACGACACCCGGGAACCTGCAAAAGGCCTTGCAAAGCGAAACAACCACCAGGAACCAACAAAACGACTCTCATCAACAGGCGCAGCCGCCCCCACCACAGTCACAGTCGCAGCCGTAACAGCACCCGTGTCTACAGTCGCAAGCGGTATCGCCACTGAATCCTCCTCCTCCTCCTTCTCCCCCCTTGACGTGGCGGCGCGTTGACGTCACGAACGGAGCCGGCACTGGTGACCCGCAGTCCGCCTTTGTAGGTTTGCCCCTGGGGTCGTGGCTCCTCCATATACACACACTTTTATCCGTGGTGCACTATGGTGTTCCCATGATGGTCAGCCACCCACTTCGTCAGTGATGAGTTGATGCAGTACACTGCCGCCCGCCGCCTGCCGCCCGCCGCCTGCCGCCCGCCGCCAACGACTCGCCGCTCTTTCCCAATGGCGATTCTTGCCGGCAGAGCTTCGTGGCTGCTAGTCGTGGTGATTGACAGCGGTAGTAGATGGTGGTAAGGTACTCACCGGTATGTTGCACCTGGTAGGAAAACTACGAGGCAACCCGAGTACTGCAAGCATTTCGTTGAGGCCTTGAACGTGCTGGTCCACGTGCTGCTCCACGAGATCGTGCTGGCATATTCCGAGCTCTTTGTCGCATATCTGTGCAGAAATGACCAAGCTGTCTGTCAGCACGCTCGCTTTCTCGCGAGACCATGAGAATGGGGAGCGGGCGCTCAACATGACTTACTCCTGTCGCTGTGATTAGGTATGGCAGTTTTTCCCATTGCACTGCTACCTGGGGAGTCACTGTCTTGGCAGTGGGCCCAAACACTTGGTGAAAGCCAAAGGGATCAGGTGAATAAGCCATGGTATCTGGTGTCTGCTGTCATAGCCTGTCTGGGGTTCTGTGAATTGGAGAGATGGGTGTCGCAAAGAGACTACTTGGCTCGCCAGCAACCCGCAAGGCCAAAGCCAATATATATAGTCTCGCTCTCGAGCCAAAAAATGAGGGAAAGAAAGCACCACGTCATGCTGTTGCAAAGAGTGCAAGGACCACACGCGCATGGGAGATTGTGTTTCAACAAATTCATGTGCCCCCCCCTTCTTATCCGTCGACGACGCTGACGAGGCCAAAACCTCGCCCAGTGTTTTTTTTTCCGGTGCACGCCGCGTCCAGGTGCTCGAGCGACGTCGGCACAGACGCATCGGGGTGGCCGTTTGCCTCGCCCGAGACGGGCCCTGGGGTCCCGTGCCGAGAGGAATTTGCTGCGACTGAGCTCGGGGCCCGGCACGCCGTTACAGAAGGACAGCCGTGGCCGTGAAATGACACTTGCTACCGAATAGTCGAGTCTAGAACGTGGTGTTTTATAACAAGGAGCGGTGCGGGCCGATTGGTGTTGCGCGTAATTCATGTACCCATTACGTCCCGATTGCGTGGCCTGAAAAGGCGGCTCCTACACTCGACATGGGATTTGAGTAAAGGCCAGAAAAACTTTGCAACGAGTTAGTTGAGAGGATGCAAAAGAGGACAACATGCAAACACCACCTCACTTGGACGCGAGGCTAAACCCCACGCTACTGGGTATCAAGTCTGTATATTATGTGCCCCGCGTCTAATCACGGCAGCTCCAAATCCCATATATACCTGCAAATATATGCCAAGGTTGAAACAGACTCCGTCGTTTATATCCGGCCCCGCATGCGTCATGTCTTTCCCCAACTCTTTTGATCTACAAAACGTTGCACAGCACCGCCAAAACGCCAAACGCAACCAAGACGCGAGTCAGAGCCTCGGGCCGCACGCCCGCGCTGTCTCCGTCACCGCCGCTGCCGCCGGTGGCGGTGGGGGCCGCCTCGACCGTCTGCGTCGTCACGGCGCCGGTCGAGCAAGAGCGGTCGAACCCGGGGCACGAGGTGATTGTGTATACCGTCGTGTAAGCACTAGTTGGGAGGCTACCGCTTCGGGTCCGGGTGGGCTGAAACGGCACATGTTAGTACATCGCGGGACTAGCCAGGCGAAAGGCGGGGGGAAAGGAAGGAGATGAGGAGACTGAGTGGATGGACGTACTACTGCGCCTCCGGTAAAAGCAGCGTCGCTGTCCTTGCAGTTGCCCGTCACAGAGGGCACGGCGTTGGTGCCCGAGCTGACGGCAACAATGTCGTTCTTGCCGCAGTTGGCGGCCTGTCCGATGTGGACGGCCTCGTTGTCCCAGTCGAAGACAAAGTAGCCCGCCCGCAGCACCGAGTCGCCGAGGATCTGCTGGTCCGTCGTGAGGACCATGCCGAGGTAGCAGACGCGCTTGGAGCCGGCCAGGTCCATGATGAAGTCCTTGAGCGGCACGCGCACCGTCTTGCTGCCGAAGCCAAAGTCGACGCTGCCGGCGCTGCTCCGCATGGAGCACGGGACCTGGTAGTAGCCCTCGCCGTCGTCCTGGGCGTCGAGGGCCTGGAGGATGGGCCGGGCGACGGCGGCGTGCATGCGCGAGAGCGTGGTGCCCGAGTCGAGCATCACGTTGGCGTCCTTGCCGGCGACCTTGAAGTTGCGCGACGACTTGAGGGTGACGCCGACGGTGCTCAGCTCAACGGCAAGGCGGTACTCGTTCTTGAGGCCGCGCACAATGGGCCGCTTCTCGAGGGTGCCGATGAACTTGCTCTTGTCGAGGCCGCCGTAGATGATGGCGCCGTACTCGGAGTCGGAGTGCCGCAGGTCCATGGCGAAGACGCGGCTGGCGATGACGCCCTGCTTGGCCATGGTGTTGAGCAGCAGGCTGTAGGGGCCCTCGGCGTCGAAGCCGCCCCGCAGGTCGGGGGCGAGGCCCATGATGCCCTGCGACTGGCCCTCGCTCTGCGACACGACGCCAAAGGTCTGGTTGGTGATTTTGGCGTCGCCGAGGGCAACCGTGTCGGCGTAGTAGCGGATCTTGACCGACGTCTGCGTGGTCTGGTCCGTCGGGTCGCCGTAGTTGATCTCCTCGCTGCCAAAGGGCCCGACGGGCGGCGTCTTGGACTTGCGCGGGTCGTATTTGCCAAAGTTGAGGCATTGGCGGTACTGCTGCTGCGTCGGCGCCGTCGTGCAGTCGGGATTGACCCATAGCTCGCTGGAACCTGTGTCGACGAGAACCGTGACCTTTTGCGCGGGCGAGCCGATGTTGACTGTGGGGGAGAAGCGCACGTCCGTTAGCTTTTGTTTCCTTTTCTTTTCTATTTCTTTTCTCATCTCTTCTTCTATTTTTCGGTCGCGTGTCGGGTTCCAATGTTGGAATTCTCATTTTCATTTCCCGCACGTGCGCCCCCGCGACTCGCCGCATCATCATCGGGGGAAAGCAATGTCTCACCATCCGTGGCGTAGAAGAAGTCCATGTTCTTCAGCTGGTCCTCAAACGCATTGGCCCGCCTGCCCTTTGCGTTCTGCGGTCGGGGCGGCCGCGCCACCGTCCCGACCGGCAGTGCGAGGAAGCCGTCGCCAGCTACTGCGTTGGAGAAGCCCATGATGGGCCCGGGGGCGTTTCCATCCGTGCCCACGGCGACTGCGTCGGCACGGCGGCTTGCCAGTAGGGTCGTGAGCGCCGCGGCGCTGAGCGATATGGACCGCATGGTGACGGTGGGCGCGATGGGCGGTGAGCAACACCTGGTCGTCTCGTGTGCTTGCGAATCTTGCGACGAGTCGAGATGGCGCCTTAACCGGCGGCGGCAGCGGTGAGAAAGGGAGCTTGTCGTCAACGACCCCCTTCGCCGTATCGTCGTCGTCTATCGCACTCTCAGGCTCGCACAAAAGGGGGGGAAGGATCCGGGGGGGAGGAGGATGAGAAGTTTGCAAACCCTCCGCTTCAACCGCGCCTCGTCCGGGCAAGTCAATTTCGAGGCGTACGAGGGCAGCACGGAGAATAAGCGAAGAAGGCAGACGGCACTCCGACCTCCGACCGCCACACGCAAGCCGTTGGGGGAAGCCTATTTCTTATTCCTGGGCCCGGCGTCCCGATCAAGCCATAGCCCGCAGCAGCTGGCCGCGGATGCGATGGGCTGGCGCAGATCCAGCCGCTTGCCCCCCCCTTGCCCTCCAACCCTCCCCCCCAGCTTTGCCTCGTTGGGCGTACCCGTGACACTGCAGACGGCGGCATGAGCGGGCGGCTTCAGCCTAGGGGGGGCGCAAGGGTCGACATGTTGGTACTGTGCCTACTTTGTGTGTCTCCAGTGGCGCATGCGCCGCCTCACCTCTCCCATGCCACCCTTCTCGCCCACGCGCCTGGGGGAAAGCCATGAGTTGACGGCGATTGACGCAATGGTTGGCCTCTCCACGGCACCGCCGGCAATCAGTCTTCAGCGGCAGCTTGCCTGCATTGGAGGTTAGATCCGGCAGCGGCCTGCCGAGCGAGGGCTTCTCCGTGGCCTCGGAGAGCCGTTGGGCTGCCGCCGGCCACGAGCGAGTACTCCGCACATACGTACGTGCGTAATGCCTACACGGACAATACCGGCAGCAGCAGCACCAACAACAACAACAACTACTACCACGCACGCACGCACGCACGCACGCCTCGTTGGCTTGTTCCGCGTTTGCCACTGATGATGCGGCACGAGGAGCAAGATGCGTAGCGTACATGGCGTGGGCCCCAGCTTCTCGCCGCTCCACTACCAAGAGGCTCGGCACTGCGGGGGTCTCCGTTTTCTGCCAGCGATCTTCTCGCACAAACTCCTTGACTCGCTCACACGCGCGGGAGGCGGAAAAAAAGGCAAGCTTCGCCAAGGCGGCCCACCACCAATAAAGGCCAAAAACGGGGTCATGGTTCGTCGTCGTCGTCGTCATCGGCAGGTCACTCTTTAGTGTTCAGCACCTGAGAGCGCCCAGACAAAGAAGAACGCCTGAACGGTGCATTATAATTAGAGCGGGCTGGCTGGCTGGCTGGCGGCGGCTTGGGCAAACATCCATGGCCGGTCGCCCGGGCAGACCTACAGCTCAGGCATTCCCGGGGCGGGGAAGCAAAGCTGGCTTCGCGTGCTGCAGTCCAGCTGCACGGCGCTGCCCACGTTATTATTACGCCGGGCAAGTGGTCGGTCGGGCGGCCAGACACCCACAACTTACGAGCCTCAAGGCCCAATATGTGGCGGCTCCGCTCCTTTTGTGGGGTCGCACAGTTCGTCCCAAGTTGGCGCGGGAGGATCGAGGCCGCCGGACTCAGCAGGAACCAGCAATGATGACGAGAAAGAGGGAGCCTCCACTGTGCGGGCGGGCAGGCTGTGTGTGGTAGCTCGGCTGGGGCTCTGAGTGGCCGTGGCCGCCCCATGCAGCTTGGATGGGGTCAGTCCATGACGCCGAGCTCAGCTCAGCGTGTCAGGAGTGGGAAGGACAGGAGCGCCCTGAAGCACTCCCTAAGACATCCATGGATGCTGTACGAAGTAACTTAGTACCTCCCAAAATCAACGGCGGGCAATTGCTGGCGCTTGTCGCGGTACGGGTAACAGCAGCAATGAAAGGTCCTTGGACACTTGGCAGGCACGACCCAGGACTAGCTTTTCACTGGCGGGCAGGCACGCCCGACTGAAGGAGCGCCGCACTCTGTTGCTGCCAAACCGACCGGGCTCCAAACTGACTCTTCCAGGTTCATGCTGGACTCCCGTCTTCCCTGGACCTGCAATGAATTCTTTGCCGCACCCCAGGGCTAGGGCCCTGCACAAACAGAACGTCTCACTCGCGTTCCTCGCATGCGACCTGTTCGCTTGTCTACCATCGCCACAATCTCAAACGGTCGGGCCCCCGTTTTTCAGACTCTGCACTCGGTCGGACCGGTCGGCACACGTCAAGAACCCAAACGCGTAGCGCTCAACGCGACCATGTTCTTGGCGAGGCTGTGCCATCCCAGCTGCGCCCCGTTGGTTGTGTGCCCAGCACCACGCGTGGCCAGATGCACAGCGTCATACGAGAGCCACCAGCGACCACCATGAAACACGAGAGTAGCAGTAGTGGCAGACGACGACAATGCATTCAGACGGTGGCAGGCGGCTGTCTCGCGCTCTTCAGCTCCCTCCGCTCACTAGAGGAAACGCGTTGATGGAGAATCTTCACCGCCTCACTGGACTGCCTGTCGTCAGTGTTGCTGGAGACAGCCATTGCCAAGCACAGCCCCCTGTGCGACGCCTTTCAGCTGTGGCAGACGGCCTGTCCGCCAGTGAGAGCATGCGACTCGGGGGTGAGAAACCCGACGTCCGATTCAGGCCATGACCAACGATTGTAGACGTGCGAGAGTACGTACGCATGTGCACTCGAGGACGAAGCGTTATCGAGCAGCCTGGGCAGACACATGCCGTCTTCGATCATCGTGTTCCAGGTTTTGCTTATGTTCTTTGGGTCATGGTCCTGCCAAGAACTCATCTCCCCGGTTACAGAGCTAATATTAAGCGACCCCCTACAGTCTACCGGAAGGATTTACCCGCGCCACTGTCGCACGTTTGGCTCTGCAGCACACCCTGCTGTGATATACGCCTTTCAGCAACATGTCTATCACTCAATGTTCAAATGCATGGGGTAGCTTTCGCTTTGCTAGAGGTCTCAGGTGTATCGAATTTTGCTCACGAAAACTTGGTTTCGCTGTCGGATACATATACTAAGTTAGTAGACAAGTGTCCACGACGTAGCCCCACAATGTAAGAATCTCCCCCCCTCGATGAAACAGAGGATCACGCCGAACATTTTTATTACAATGGCGGAGACCATCATGTAGCCACATTCCCTGAGAAAAGTTCTAGGGTAAAGGGCGTCCGTGGTCCCTGCAGCAAGACCAGCAATTGCCCTACCGGAAGGTCAGCCACGCAGTACTACCTTCACACAGACATGCACATAGGGTCAGAGTCTGATCGGGCGCCTCATCAAGCACGTACCCACCGAGTCGCAACCTGCATCGTGCATATCCAGTCAGTGAGGCTATCGCGGAATGTATAGACCCATGGCACCTACCCATCCGTCAGGACATGGCCGCCGTTCAGGCGAGCAAGTCATCTCACAGCCCCCCCAGGGTTGTGGTGATGGGATAGCACCGGCAGCGACGCCGAACACCAAGAATACGTGAAGGGGCTTCATTGTGGACACGAGGCGCAAGATGTATTAGGTAGACGACCACCAGGTTTTTGCTGACTTTGAAAGGTGAGACGATAGGATAGTAGTGACAATATTCTTGGAAAGTTACGAGGTGCGCCTGTTCTTATAGACGGCCACGGAGATATGGAAGCAGTCTATTCCCCCAGGTACTTCTGCAATCCTCCACCGGTATGGCCAGGTGTTACGAAACCCCGCGCCAAGAGCATTTTCACTTTGGTCAATAAGAACGTGCTGGATGGGGTAAGCGTTACTCCATTGCGACGCTTCATGGTCACAAGAAGACTCTCCGGGCCAGCGGTCATCCGGCTCGCCTCCGCATTTCGCTTGGATTAAGAAACTTAAAGTTTCTGTACGCCGCCGAGAAGCTGGCCCGATGCCACGAGTATAGCGGCATAAATGGTCGCGACGCCCACCAGGTGTCTCCCTGAGTGGGTTGCTCGGCGTTACACAAAATTCATATTCATGCCGTGTCGAACCACATTCTGTCGGCCCAAAGTTCTGTCGGTATGATGCTGCGCCATCGGAGGACCGGAAACGGATATGAGACTCGGTGTACGATTCATGCGTGGTTGTCGCGGTACCCTTCCACGACTATCCAGACCTTATTCAGGGCCTCACAAGATCTTGGCGTTGACAGAAATCGTCCCATACGTGGAAAGCCCCTCTCGTTGAGATTCATAATGTTGCGCGAGCCTCGCTTCAACTGAGCGTGCGCACGTGAACGGCATGGGGGCAATTCGTGGACGTGGGCTGGTTTTCATCGTTAGCCACGTCGAAGTAACGTTAGAATAGCAGAAAGTAACTTGGTACATGTGGCCATACCTCCATTTGTGCTGACATGCCAGCGTCGGATTGTGATGCGAATATCTCCTCGAGTCGATACGGAAGCCGCCTGTCAGCCGTGGAAGCGCCTGAGTCCATAATGCCATGGGTAAGGTTCCAAGTCTGTGCACGTGAGAAGCTTGCCATTGCCGACGATGCTGCTCAGGTCAATTTTGACATGTCAGAGCGACAGGTCATCAACGGTCTGCAGGATGTTGATGGAAGCATCTGTGTTTCGAAAAGAAAAAATCGTAGCGATGGAGCTTACAGTGGTGGCCGAACCGTGCTCGTGGATAATGTGCTTCGTGGGTCCAGTAAGCGCTGAGTGAGGTCCAATCTCTATGAAAGTGGTTGAGGAAGTGAAGGTATCAAGGGCAAGTTTGATCGCGGAGTGAAACATGACTGAAGTATACACGTAACGAGCGTGATTCAATGTCCCAGTACTGTGTTAGCTTTGCATACCTGGTCATGGTGACAAAAATTACAGACCCCGGTGCTTCGGGCACTTTCGGGGATCATCTTATGTAGAAGTGCAGATGATCCGGGCCTCCTGCAGCGTGGCCGCCTTTGTAACCTGCCGGAATCAGGTTGATGGTCTCCGATCGGCATCCGAGCTTGCGTAACAGGGCCAATTGAACACCGACAGCTTGATGGAGTCAATATAGCATTGTTCTCGGTCAAAACCGGCTATGGTGGTTTCCTATGGACAAGGATGGCGCTCTTGTTCCGTTGTTGCTTGAAGCGCTTCATGTTGTGAGCTCTGCGATTCACGCCACGCCGTTAGAACGACAATGTAGTGGGCACAAATGGGATCAATGATCAGCGAGTGTTGTAGTCGGGGGCCTGGGACTACCTACTGCATGTTGACGCCTAGATTTCTCCCGTCGTCTCAGTGCCTGCCACCTTGTGCGCTGTACTCGCAACATGGGGGGATCCCCCATCATACGGGACGCTGCGGCCAGCCCGGCTGGTTGGCGCCGCTAACTCAGATTGCTCTACATTGAGGCTCAGTCTTTATTGCACACACGTAGAGCTTATTCATGACCCTGAGACTCTACTGGATAGTCCTTGTATGGAGTGGTGCTTGTCTGAAGTAGATCTTGTAGTCTACATGTCAAGTATTTGCGAAGTACATGATGCTCCTCCACTCGACCGGAGGGCTAAATGTAAGTCTTATGCGAAAATCAGGGAAACCCCAAGTGCAAAATGTGACACGTGCAAGCGTCACCTCCCAGAAATGTCCGATACAGTCCCCGTGTATATCAAGATGTACTTGTATCATTCGCAATTGCAGTGCCATTCAGCTGATACTCGGGCGGGATTTCCGGCCAAGCATCTACCCCGTCCATGATGACGACGCCCATCCCACCAGCCAGATGCGTCTCTAAATGACAGTGTAGAAGCCAGCAGCCGGGATTGATGGAGTGATAACGGATCGCCACCCATTCCGCACCTAAATTGAAGGTGAAGTTGGTCATTGCCGTATCGCGGATGTTGGGGTTCTCCAGGTTGAACAAGTGGGGTTGGTGCAGCACGGCTTCCGCGACGGAGCTGTAGTTCCATTTACCGTATCCGTGGCCCATGACGTGAAACTTGTTGCCGTGTTTGTGAATCGCGTGGTAGATCTCGACTGGTTCGCCGGGCAAAGCGCCAACGGCTAGTATGACTGCGCCATCGTCTCGTTAGTTGGTGCACACTGATGGGGGCAATGCAAATGTTTGCCGACGAGTGAGTCTCACTATCAACCCAACTTCCATTTTTTGTTCGAATGATCAACGAATCATCCACGCCCTTCGAATTGGGCTCGTACAACAGCGGGTGATAGGCCAGCATGTCCACTGGGTAGAGGGTCTTGCCGTTCATAGTCCATTTCCAGGCTGCCCCGAAGCGGCCCATCTCCAGCAAGTACATCTCGTCTCCCTCGAGCTGAGGTGTCGCTGGCTTGACGTTTGGATACGGTGGAAAGTGATCAATTGTATCGAGCTGAAATGGAGCCGTGCTATTGTCCATGAGTATCCCGCCGTAGTTGATGTAGCCCTCCTTCTGTTTGGTAGGGCGCTGGTAGCCGAGAGTGTAGTTTTTGAGTGTGTGTGTGCCGCGATAGCTGAGGACAGCATATCCCGAGACGATCTGCGAAGACCCGTCGTCTGCGAACCGAATAGTGTAGTCACCGGCGGGCTGGTTCAGCTTGACCATGGCTGCGATACGCTGGCCGGGATAGATGAAGACGACCTTGGCCAGGCGAGGTTCTGTCACGCCGTCAGCGTAGTCGATACATGACCCCTGCTATGCTCCTGTTGGCCAGCGATGAGTTGTCATTGTAGGTGCAGCGGCGCACATACCGATGAACTGTCCGTCAATCTCATAAAGCCACATGTCATGATTGTCGACGGACACCTTCCCGATTCGAAGTGTGGAGGCCATGATAAAGTTGATGCTGACCCAACCCGACCGGGCATGCTGGTTCACTTTGAAGTACGGCATACCCCCTTCGGCGGGCTGGCAGCCACTTTCTAGACCCGGCGGAATCGTTTCTGGTTTTCCGGGCAGGAAAGGGCCCTCGGTAATGTTGACAAAAGGCAGGCACCTACCCAGAGCATCGAGCATCGTAAGTCACTATAAAGTGTCCCCAGAAGTATTTGGGAATACCGTACCCTTTGTCGTTGACGTATCCAGGCAAGATGACGTTGGCAATATTCGGGGGTGTTACGGCAAAAAGCTCCTCAATAGGCGGGCAAAAAAGAGACCCCTTGCCATTGATGAGCAAGCTGTCCATACAGCTGCAACAAAGTCATGCCCCTCAGCTTAACTCTCTCCCTTTCCATGCGCGATGACTGCTTACAATATGTCGAGCTCTGAATCTTCTTGAGCCTTCATGTAGTCCCATGAAGTGTAATTCGTCCACTCCGACAGGACGAGCATTGTCGGGTCGTTGGCTGCCGCTCGCATGGCACGTATTTCCGATTTCGGCAGGCCTGGGATCAGGTGGAATGGTGTGGGACTCTCGGGCTTTGGCCTGATAAAGATCGCGCCGTATAGACCGTCTAAGATGTCCATGCGAGAATGCGAATGGTACCTGTAATCCTGTGAGTGGCTGGCCTACAGCCGAACGTAAAGATCCGGGGGCGTGGCCTATGTTCCCGGCCGCGCTGGCCTAGCTCCTGCTTGGACTAAGTTACTCACCAATATGTTCCTGACGGGGTCGCTTTGAAGTTGTAGACGTAGCTCTGACCCGGTTCAATAGGCTTTTGGGACAGGCCAGGCATGCCGTCCGACCATGGCGTACCAGGCAGTCTAAGTAAGAGTGCATTAGATTTGAAGCAGCCGACCTGACCAAGCAAAGCAAATTTCTGGTGCATGTTTACTTACGAGAGCCCGTGCCAATGGATGGAGGTGTTGAAGGGCATGTAGTTGTTTACAGTAATCTGTCATGATGGGCATGTTGGTAGCGCGCTCCAGTCACTAGTTTGAATCGTGTCCGAGGGCTCCTTCCAGAAGCACACCTACCTGGACATCATCATCTTCGTTGAAAATGAGCTCGGGGCCGGGAAACTGGCCGTTGACCTTGGTCAAGAGGCGAGAACGTCCATTTGGACTTCCTAATTCCCAGGTAATATCGAGCGTTTTGCACACTGCCCCTGGCCTACATCTCCGTTTGGAGCTCTCCGTACTCCTCGCATCGGCGGAGGGCGCATTGATTGAGGAGATAACGCAGGCGGCAACGAAAGTAAGCACGGTGAACAGCATCGCACCAGCAGATCGCAGAGTTCTTTTTCGTGCAGAGTAGACCAAGTCGACGTATGCAAAAAGGTACAGACCAGACACAAGCATTTAGATCGTTTCGGCGTCAAAATTGCACACTTGCTATGAAGCACTCTGAGGATGTACGATCCCCGAAAGATTCCCCATTGGCTGGTGACGCTGTTACGCAAGAGCCTGCCTCTGAGACCGATCGTGAACTACCCCCCCTTCCAGCTCCGAAATAGTTTGAACCCTTGTCAGCGAGCTGAATCCCTGAACTGAGCTATCCCGAGCCTTTTACCCCGATGATTGCTTGCGGGGCCATAAATGATAGCTGGTCACTTGAGCTGACCCTTGTCTCCGTGACCAGTATACGACGTCGGCGTTTACCATGTGTCCCGCTGCAGTGCATCTAGCTAAGTCTATTTTACTTCCTCCTTACCTTCAAAGTCCTTGATCAAGTATAGTTGTTGCGGAGATCTAGTCCTTCATCAATTCATCATGCGGTGACAGCATAAGCCCGAAGCATCGGGGTTCGGTTCGCGGTGCTCGACGACGACTGTCGTCAATTGGAACAAGTCTGGGAAAGACGCCGCAGACTTGTGCATCTTGTGTGGCTGGTGAGCGTTTTACACGCAGGAGGCTACCAGCATCAACGCTTAGGTTTAATAATGGCGAGGGCCTTGGCGGAGAATGGAGCGTCAAGTCCGAAGTGGGATACATCAACCTACTGGTGGCCAACGCCGGCAAGTCTGAGCCTATGCTGGAGACTCTCAAGCCGTGCCATACCCTCCAAGACTTCGTGAAGCTGGCGTGGTCATCGTCCATGGAGGAATTTACGTCCGCGTTGGACCTGAACTGCACGGCCATATACTACTGCGTGGTTGCCTTCTTGGAGCTCCTCGACGCCGGAAACAGGACCGCCAATCGATACTCTTTAAGCCGTACATCATAGACAAGACGAAGAAGTTGACTGAGGAGGGCGTTTCTCGAGGGTGTCTGGCATCAGCCGGCAGAGAGGGCCGGATCCGAAGAAGACATGGGCGGGCTTATCCTGTACATTTGCAGCCAAGCCGGAGTTTTCCTGAACGGCAGTGTCATGCTCGTTGACGGCGGGGAGTTGGCCACCATACCAGCGACTTGCTGAAGCTGCGTACCCTAGGTAGATAAATGATGCATTTTTGTGACTCTCAGGAGCGACCGGAGCCTGCTGGAAGAAGGGGGGGGAGGAATGTCGCACACTGTCCATTTGCAGCTCTTTTTGATTGATACTAGCACGGAACACGGTGCTGTACTTGTGATATGTGATCAATTACTCTGGGGTTTCAGGTCAATTTACCAAGGACAACATTAAGGTGCGGTAGCCAGCACAGACTGTATACTGTACGGTGCTGCCGCATCGCACGGGTCATTTTACATATCGATAGGGGAAGTGGCGTACGGGTTGGTCCCATCAATCTTCATTACTGCGGTGCCACTCCGTCAAGGCATATGTATGTAGCACATTACGGGTGTGGTCGGCAATCTCTGCCGCCGTCTGCACGCGTCACCCGATGGCGTAAGTTCACACAACTCCCCCTCTTCTTTGCACCCCTGGTTCTCCGACCATCTCCAGAAACACCAATAGAGACAAGAGGACAACAGTCGAGCAGTTAGTCACAGGGTACCGAGTACAACTACCGGTCTCAACACGCGTCACACCTGACCGCGTGAGGCACTTAGACGGGAGCTTCGGGAGCTTCGTCAGAGGTTGCTGGCTGGGGCTGCGAGCAGCAGCGTCAAGTCCAGTCGCAGTCGCGATCTCATCTGGAGTCCGGAGACCACATGCAGTTGCCAACAACATGGCCAGAGCTTCGTGTCCGCCCATGACGTGGACGCATACGTAGTTCAAAGTGCGTAGTCGGTGCTTGGAGCCCAACATCAACACATAGAACCATCTACAGTCGGTAGTCGGCGGCGTCTGGTGTGCCGTCTGGTGGGACTAGACTTATAGGAGGAGTCGCCCTTAGCCCCCGGGGAGTGGTGTAACACCCGATTGGGCGGCAGTCGCCGGGGCCCCGCTCTCGGGACCGAGATGCCAACGACAAACCCGCGCCCCTAGCAAGTGCCCCGGGTCACCCTGCAAAACTCCCACTGTACGTACCTGTAGGACGGCTAACCCAGGACTCGGGGCCCAAGATCTGCCTCGGTGCCGAACGATGCGCTCGTTTGGAGCCTTACAGGGCTGGACAAGACGACTTCATGTCTTACAAGCTCACGCCACACCGGTCCGAAGATTCATGATCGCCACGCCGCGAGCTCCGGGTGGCGCTCACATATAAACACCACGCCGCGTCTTTGGGCTCGCTTCAGGGAGCCATGGCCTCGTCAGTCGACTTTGCAGCGGCAAGAGGAGGTCAGAAGCTGCGCCTGTGAGAGCGTCCGACACCACAAGCGAACATGTCCGAAAAAGCAGCCGCTACATGTACTATGCCTCCCGCGGCGTCTGAACACAACATGAACGCTGCCAGGGAGGCTCACTCGTCGACAGGTGCAGACCTTGAGCTAGCGCCAGACAACGAGAAGCACGATGACAAGGCACCCGAGAAGAAGAAGGAGATGTCGGCGGCAGAGGAGGATGAAGCCGGCAAGGTCTACCCGCCGGCCAAAAAGGCAGTGCTGGTCATGATGGGGCTGTATTTGTCCTTGTTCCTCATTTCCTTGGTAAGTGGTGATGGCTTCCTATATGTCGAGGAGGAGGATTCAACCCACATCAAATCGGCAGTACATGTATGGGCTGACGCGGAATACTGCAGGACCGAACCATCATTTCAACCGCTGTGCCGGCCATCACGAATGAATTCCACTCCATCGACGACATCGGCTGGTATGCTAGTTCCTACATGATGACGGCCTGCGCGTTTCAGCTGTTCTTTGGCCGCATCTACACCTTTTACTCGCCAAAGTGGTGCTTCATCGTCAGCGTCGCCATCTTTGAAATCGGTTCTCTCGTCTGTGCAGTCGCCCCGAGCTCCGCCGCTTTTATTATCGGTCGCTCCGTCGCCGGCTTGGGCTCCGCTGGCATTTTCTCAGGCAGCATCGTCCTCACCCTGCACATTGTCCCCCTCCGCCTGAGGCCCGTCTACCAGAGTCTCATGGGCGCCGTCATCCTCATCTCGACCATTATCGGGCCCCTCATCGGCGGCGCCTTCACCACCCATGTCACCTGGCGCTGGTGCTTCTACGTCAACTTGCCCAGCGGCGGTGCCACCATTCTCATCTGCATGTTTCTCTTACCCGCGAATCCCGCGAATCCCACCGAGGCAGAGGTCAAGGCCAAGCAACTGTCGATCAGGCAGAAGATCCGACGTCTCGACCCCATCGGAACGGCCTGCTTTCTTCCCGCCATCGTGTGTCTTATCCTCGCTTTGCAGTGGGGCGGCACTGCGTACCCTTGGGGCAACGCGCGCATCATTGTGCTTTGGGTGCTTTTTGGGCTCCTGACCATCGCGTTTCTGGCGGTTCAGGTGTGGATGGGAGAGGACGCGACGATCCCGCTTCGCATCGCCAAATACCGCAGCGTCTCGGCCAGCACATGGTTCGCCTTCTGGGTCAGCGCAGCGCTCATGACTCTAGTATACTGGCTTCCGGCTTGGTTCCAGGGAATTCAAGGCGTCGATGCTGTCGAATCCGGTGTCAGAATCCTGCCGACCATCCTGGCTCTAGTTGTGTCAAGCATCATCGCAGGCGGTTCGGTCAGCAGGATCGGCTACTACACCCCCTTCTTGATCGCCTGTTCCGTCTTGATGGCGATTGGTGCCGGCCTGATGACGACGTTTAGAATCGACACTCCAAAGTCGGTCTGGATTGGCTATCAGGTCTTGTTCGGCTTCGGCGTGGGCCTGGGTCAGCAGCAAGCCGGTTTGGCGGCCCAGACCGTGCTCCCGACCAAGGATGTTCCCATTGGCGTGTCCTTTAAGTTTTTTGGACAGCAACTCGGAGGAGCAATTTTCGTCTCTGTTGGTCAGAATGTCTTCAATGATAAGTTGCTGGCTGGCCTCGGCGACATCGGCATCCGCAACATCAGCGCCGAGGTTGTGCAGAACCTGGGCGCGACCGAGCTTGTGCAACTCTCACCTGGCCATGCCCACGAGATCTTGATCGCATACAACGATGCCATAACGAGAGTCTTCATGGTTGGCTGTATCCTTGCTGCTCTGTCGCTGATTGGGTCCTTGTTGACGGAGTGGAAGAGCGTCAAGGGCAAGAATCTCAAGGGGGGCTGAGGCTTCATTCAGCTTTACTGGTTCGGTAGAATCACTGTCTCTATGCTGCACTCAAGTTTCTTCTTTTTGGATGTACATGTTCAAATAGAGTATTATAGTCATTTTAAACCAATGAGTGCAATCGCGCCGTGTATCTTAAGGGTAGAAGGTGACACATCAGTCAAGTCAGTCAATGCCTCATCGAATCCGGAGAGTTGAGTGATCACGCCAGGGGCAACTTTCAGGTCCCGTCCCTGTCCCGGCCATCAAGGGGCCCGCTTACCCGAAACATTTGAAGATAGCTGCAACGGAGTGACACTCATCTCTCATCGCGTACCCATACTTCATCTTCGTAGGTGTTGTCTCGTGGGTCTGTACAAGGCTTCCCCGATCGTTGTCCGAAAGTAACCGAAGACATGTCCGAGCGACGGGTCATCCCCATCCGTCACAGAATGCTTGATTTCTACTCAGCTTACCGACTTCAGCGGGAGTTTCGGCTCTCAAAGGGCCTTGCTGACATTTTGTAGAGTAAGATATAAGCAGCCGCCGTACCGAGTGAACCTGATGAAGAAGCCCCTACAGTCCACATAGGCAGTAGAGGCACCCAGATGCAGCAAAACTCCTACTCGGCACATGGTCGTCAGTTCCTCTATTTTGACCTTAGCAGAGACAAATAGTCATTGCTCTATTCCCCGATCTCAGCCATGGCCAAGCGAACTCGAGTGTTTCTGTTGGGGGACCAGTCGGAGGAGACAACTTCGGAGCTTCACAACTTGCTTCAATGCAAAGACGATCCCATCCTGACCGCCTTCTTTGAAGAAGCATACGACAGCATTCGGACCGAGGCGGGAAGTCTGCCTCTGCACGTACGGAAGAAGCTGCCCAAGTTCACGAACCTTGCCGATCTCGCAGCCCGCCACAGGGAGGAGTCTCTCGGCCCGGCGTTCCAACACGCCCTCGCTTGCACTTGCCAGCTAGGGTACTTCATACGACAATGCGGTCTGCCAAACCATGAGTTCCCGCGTCCAGAGAACTCCTATCTTTTGGGTCTATCAACCGGCGCGATTCCCGCGGCCACCATCAGCTCCTGCTCGTCCATTTCCAACTTTCTTCCGCTGGCAGCGCAAAGCGTGGCCATAGCCTTCCGGCTTGGTGTCGTTTTGGCCGACGTGAAGCAGCGCATCGACCCCCATACCACGGCGTCATGGACTCTCGTATTCTTTGGCTTGAGCCCTGGGGAAGCCGCGACATCAATTAGGAAATTCCAAGAGAGCAAGGCAAGTGGCCTCCGGTCTTAATTCTACCACAGAATAGTAGTGTCCGTCTGTGTAGCCCTGCTGATCAGAACTAACTCGTCGGCCGTAACAGCAATTGCCACACCATTTGCGACCATGGATCAGCGCCCACCTATCCAGTGGCACATCGGTGAGCGGACCGCCGTCAGTCCTGGCCGATCTCCGGAACTACGGCGAATTCGCCAAAGCGCACCCAGTCCAAATACCCGTCTACACCCCGTGTCACGCCGCGCACCTGTTCACTGCGACGGATATTGACGAGGTTCTCAAGACCACGGGTGCGACACGATGGAACGATTATCAGAGTCGAATCCCCATAGTCTCAGCCGTCACTGGTTGTCTGATGATGTCGACCGAAAGCACCTTCCGCTCGGTCGTGGCGAAGTCTCTCCAAGATATGCTAATGTCTCCTCCGAGATGGGACTTGATCAACGAAGGCCTCCCTCGGCTCCTTCTGGAAGCCGCTCATACCAATATCGATCTAGTTCCCATAATGACAACCGTCGAGGGCGCTGTTCGACAGACTTTGGAGTCATATTCACGGCGACACGAGGTCGCCTCAGGGAGTGCAGTTAGCCCAAGTGGGTTCTCGTCGGTGCAAATCGAGTCTCTTGGCAACGAGCAGTTTGGGGCTTCCTCTCAGGAAAGGCGAAACAGGTCTAAACTGGCCATCGTTGGGCACTCCGGAAGATATCCGGACGCAAAAGACCCAGCAGCATTCTGGGAAATCTTGCGTAACGGCGTCGACACCGTAAGAAAGGTTCCCAAGCAGCGCTGGGACACTAATACACATGTCAGTTTCGAGGGAAAGAGAAACACCGGTGAGGTTCCTTGGGGTTGCTTCGTCCCCGATGTGGAAGGATTTGACGCTCGTTTCTTCACCATCTCACCCAAAGAGGCGCCGCATATGGACCCCGCTCAGCGTCTGTCTCTGATGACTTCCTACGAGGCCATGGAAAACGCCGGCATCGTCCCGGGAGCAACGCCTTCGACAAGGGTCGACCGTATTGGGTGCTACCTCGGCACGACCGCCAGCGACTACATGGAGTCTAATTTGTCTCAAGATGTTAATACCTTTTACATCACCGGAGGCAACCGGGCGTTCATCCCTGGCCGCATCAACTTCAGCTTCGAGTTCTGTGGTCCAAGCTACGGCGTTGATACGGCGTGTTCTTCGAGTCTAGCGGCCTTGCATCTGGCGTGCAACGGTATCTGGCAAGGCGACTGCGATACGGCCTTTGCTTGCGGCACAAACATGATCTCGAACCCGGACGGCCACACCGCGCTCGATCGGGGATTCTTCCTATCCAAGACGGGGAACTGCAAGACCTTTGATGCAGGAGCAGACGGATACTGCAGAGGAGAGGGCATTGTGACCATTGTTGTCAAGCGCCTCGAGGATGCCATCGCCGACAACAACCCGATTCTGGCAGTAATAGCTGGCATCCAAACCAACCATTCCGCCCAGTCAGGTTCCATCACTAGGCCGCATGCACCGGCTCAAGCTATGCTGTTTGAGCGAATCCTCAATAGCACCGGTACATCGCCTGATGAGCTCAGTTACATCGAGATGCACGGCACGGGGACGCAGATTGGCGATGCCGTGGAGATGGAAAGCGTCCTCAAGGTCTTCGCGCCCGAGCCCACGTCTTCAAAGGCCAGGGGGCCCGACGCACCGCTCTACCTCGGCGCCGCCAAGTCGTGCATTGGACATGGCGAAGCTGCTTCAGGACTGTCGAGTGTCGCCAAGGTGCTCCTCATGTACCAGAACAACCTGATTCCGCCGCACTGCGGCATCAAGACCAAGATCAACCCCAACTTCCCCCTGGACCTGGAAGAGCGCAACGTGCACATTGCCACGAGGGCGACGCCATGGGAAAGAAGCGACTCGAGACCTCGGAAAGTCTTGGTCAACAACTTCAGTGCAGCCGGCGGGATCACGGCCCTGCTCTTGGAGGACGCGCCCCTACGGCCCGTCACTCCGGGTAGCAACTCGCCCATGCCTTCCACCCACATGGTCACCGTCACGGCTAAAGGCGCCGAGGCCTTGAAGGGAAATCTGCGCTCTATGCTACGATTTCTGGACGACGCCGAAGCGTCGCTGGTTGACGAGGCCTTCATATCTCACTTGGCGTACACGACTACTGCTCGGCGGCATCACTTCCCCCACCGCGTCATGGCTCGTGGATCAAACATCCGTGAGATAAGAGCTGGCTTAGAGACCGCCATCGCTGCAGGTCAGGGTATGACCCGCTGCAAGGCAAAGTCCAAAGTCCTATTCGTCTTCACCGGCCAAGGCTCCCATTATCTGGGCATGGGGGCCCAACTGTACCACAGCTTCTCTCACTTTCGCCGGGATGTCGACAGGTACGACCAGATTGCTCAAGGACAGGGGTTTCCATCGTTTCGTCACATTTTAACTGCCCAGAGCCGCAAATCTTACGGCGAACATGATGATGCCCTGTCTCCGCAGGTCATTCAGCTGGCCATGTCCTGTCTGCAAATGGCACTCGCTCGACTTTGGAAGTCCTGGGGCATAGAACCCGGTGCCGTGTTGGGCCACAGCCTAGGCGAGTACGCAGCTCTGAACGTTGCAGGCGTTCTTTCCGACGCCGACACCATCTACTTGGTCGGCATGCGGGCTGGGCTTCTGCAGCAGTGCAAGGCTGGAACCCACGCGATGCTGGCCGTCAAAACCTCCGTCGCACGAGCCAGGGAGATCTTGTCAGACAACACGCAAGGCGATCTGCCGGTGTCTCGCATTCAAGTTAGCTGCATCAACGGTCCCGAGGATACTGTCTTGGGCGGGTCGTCCGACCAGGTTATTGCCTGGCAGCGAATCCTGAACAGTCATGGAATCAGGTCGAGAGTTCTAAACACCCCATATGCATTCCATACTTCTCAAGTGTCCTCGATCCTAGGGGATCTCGAAGCGCTGGCGAATCAGGTTACCTACCACAGATCGACAATGGCCATTGTATCCCCTCTTCTGGGGAGTGTGGTCCCAAAGGGAGATTCCGACTGCAAGCTCAACGCCAAGTACTTGACACGGCACTGTCGCGAAACGGTTGACACCTATGCCGGCCTTCTCGCCGCAGAAAAGGCAAGGCTCGTCGATCCACAGAGCTGTATCCTGGAGATTGGTCCCGATCCAGTTGTTCTCGACATGGTAAAAGCAACTCTCGGAACATCTCTGAAGACCTTACCGTTGCTACAAAAGGGGAAGGACACTTGGGACCTGCTGACGAATGCAATCTCCGTCTTGTACACAGCCGGACACAATCTGCTTTGGCAAACCTACTTTGACGACTTCAAGTCGTCTCACAAACTGCTCCAACTACCAGCCTATAGCTGGGATCTCAAAGCACACTGGCTGCAGTACGAGAACGATTGGTCCGTGACCAAGCCAGGAGTGCGGACTGTCCAGCACTCGGGGGCCGCAAACAGCGCGTCACCACCTCCGGAGGCAGTGATGCCGACGGTAGAATGCACAACTATCCACGGAATTGTCGAGGAACGTGTTGAGTCGGCAGATAAGGTATTCATTACCTTGAAAACCGACATCTCACGAGAGGACATTAGTGGCATCGCTCGAGGCCATGTGGTGGCTGGAATTCCACTGGCGACCCCGGTATGAGGATCCCTCCCCGTAGTTGTGATGACGCTGGGTTTCATAAAATTGCTGGCTTGCTAATGGCGTACCACAGTCTGTATATGCAGAGATTGGCCTTTCCCTTGGGACATATCTCATTGAGCGATATAAACCGACCCTCAAAGGCAGCATCATAGACGTGGCCGATCTGGTTGTGGAAAGGGCCCTCATTCCCCACGGCAACGGTCCTCAAATACTACACACTTTAGTCGAGGTCGACTGGACTACCAGGAGCGCGCGTCTGGTGTTCCGCAGCGTGAACGCAAGTCTTCCATTCCCACTCGAATCCATCATGAGCTCTTTTGGGTTATTTGACGCCCATGACTGACTTGCTTGCCTTGACAGAAGGATGGAAAACCCACCATTGAACACGGGAAATGTTCCATCCGCTTCACTGACCGGAAGAAAATGGAAACACTCAGACCCCTAGTTGACAACTACACTTCCCGCATTGACAGTCTGCACAAAATGGCGGAGAAGGGCGCTGCATTGCGTCTCAGCGGGTCGTACGCCTACAGACTCGTCCGCTCGCTTGCATCCTTTGATTCGAACTACCGAGCCATCGACGAAATCATCCTCGACAGCACGGCCCTAGAGTCGTGCAGCAAGGTCAGCTTTGGCCAAGTCAAGAGCCACGGGAAGTTCAACACTCACCCGGCGTACATCGATGTCATGGCACAAATCGCTGGATTCGTCATGAATGGGAAAGAGACGACTGATCTTGAGAGCGAGGTCTACGTCAACCACGGCTGGAGATCTCTACAACTCTACGAAGAGTTGTCGCAATCCAAGTCTTACTGGAGCTATGTCAAGATGTCCCAGGACACGTCGAGCAACGAAGGCTTCTGGAGGGGCAATTGTATCATGCTCGATGACAAGCACAACATCGTCGCCTTCTTCGAACACATCACACTCAGGCGAGTTGAGACACGAATCTTCCACAGGGTTCTGGAAGCCTCATACCCGTCGCGAGTGAAGTCTGCGAAGCCAGGCACGGTTGGTCCAGAGACGAGAGCAGCACGAAATCCTCCCGTCAAGCCGACTGTACAAGTCTCGCCGGCAAAAGCCGTACCTACGTCAGAGAAGACAAACGTCAATGCCGTCAAGCCAGGACATGCCACTATCGTCACCATCCCAGTGGGGGCCGAGTCACCTCCCGTCGAAGTCGTTCGAGCACCGCCGAACAAGCCATCCAAGATCGGGCCGGCGTTGATCATCATTGCCGAAGAGACGGGCCTGGCCTTGGCAGACTTGACCGACGAGACGAATTTCGCCGAAATTGGTGTGGACTCTCTTATATCCATGGTCATCGCGAGCCGTTTTCGCGAAGAGCTCGATTTAGATTTGGATCTGGAGTTCTCCTTGTTTCTTGACTTGCCTACAGTTCACGACCTGAGGAAGTTTCTACACTGCGAGGACAACGAGCATGCTACGCAAGTGGAGGCCATGAAACAAGTTTCTCATGTCCCGGTCACGAAAACCGAGAGTCACGCGACTCGTGCGCACATCAATGATGACATCACTGCGACGCAGCAGGCGATCAAAAACCACGACGTGATCAATATTACCACCATCGAGGTCGATTCTGACTCTGGAGATCAGCATTACGAGGAAGAGGCCACTAAACTTGTACCCGCCTTGGCCATCATTGCCGAAGAGAGTGGCCTCGCAATCGAGGATCTCACAGACGACACCGAGTTCAGCGTCATTGGTATCGACTCGTTGCTCTCCATGGTCATTGCCAGTAGATTTCGAGAGGAGCTAGATTTGGACCTCGACTTGGAGTTCTCCCTCTTCTTAGATCTGCCGACAGTTGGGGACTTGCGCAGGTTCCTTACTCCTTCGAGCGCGACGAGCTCAAGCCCATCTCTGTCTTCCACGGAGGGAACACCAGGGGAGCATTCCATGTCCTCTGGTGCGGCATCTACGACGAGAGAGTCCGAATTCCGAATTGAGAAGATACCAGCTCCGCAGAGAACCGCATATTGCCGTTCTTCAAGCTCTGTCATTTTACAGGGGCTGCCGGAACAGGCAGAGAGGACCCTCTTCCTCTTCCCAGACGGAGGAGGTTCTTCATCGTCTTACGAGCCGCTCCCACGATTCAACGAGAGCAATACCGCCATTATAGGTCTGAACTGTCCCTACGCCCGTGATCCAGAAAATCTCAAGTGCGGCATAGACGATCTCACGGACAGCTACGTAGCGGAGCTACGCCGTCGCCAGCCACACGGGCCATATCATCTAGGCGGGTGGAGTTCTGGTGGCATATTTGCTTTCCTCGCGACGCAACGGTTGACAGCAGCAGGAGAGGACGTTGCTAGTCTACTGATCATTGACTCGCCAGTACCAAAGATCATGCACAGACTGCCAACCAAGTTTTACGAGTACTGCGACAAACTCGGGCTCTTGGGATATGCCATGGGGACGTCCAGGACAGTGAGGGATGAGGGGAGACCTAGGGTCCCAGACTGGCTGTTTGCGCACTTCAAGGCGTCCGTTGATATGCTGCAGCGTGCCGTTGTCGTGCCCCTGTCACCGGCCACCAAGATGCCGCAAGTTTCCATCATTTGGGCTGGCGATGCCGTGGTGAAAGAGCAAGACTTGGACCGCTTACCGGAGGTCACTGGTCTGGCACCAGGGCAATCGCCCGGTGGGCATTTCTTACTTGTGCCACGCAAGGATTTCGGGCCCAATGGCTGGGACGAGATGCTGCCGGGAGCAAGCATCACCATCGAGACGGTGCACGGGGCCAATCATTTCTCTATGATGGTACGTGAGAGCTGACTCTAACAAGTTTCCAGCCGTTTACGGCAGCTAACGATGATTTTCTGACAGCGAAAACCCCACGTGGACCAAGTTGGCCGTTTTCTTGAACGGGGCCTGCAGCGGTTTTAGTTCAATGTTGCACGAAGGACTATTTTCAAGCAATTCCTGGCTGAGATTCAGTATTTATTCACGCGGTAGCAATCTAAAAGTGCTTTTCCTCCGAAACATGGAGTGGCTATTGACAGTTGTTTCGTGTGAAGTATGAATGGCTTCTATTCCGAATATCTTGTTTGCGGTCGTCTGGCGCGGGCTCTCACCAACGCTTACACGTAGGCAAGTGGCAACATAGAGCGGTTGGCCCCGGCCCATAAGTCCAAAGTGCCATTGGTTGCTGAGAGAGGTTATGAGGCGCCGTCACAGCGACTATTTCGGCACGTATGAAGTACTTGATAGGATTGACGTGTTTACCTCGTTCTACCTTTATGAGATCCGCGTATACTACATGTACCATCGCGGCCACTATCGGCGCTAGGAGACAAACTTCGTGCGGCCGTACAGCTTGTCCCACTTTGAGCGTACATACAATGGAGATCATAATCTCAATCGCTTCTTCTTAAAATTGTGGTTGCCGTCGTGGTGAGCATGCGCAACTGGCTCCTTAGATACTTTTGCAGCTCGGCGAACACCGGGGCAGTGTCAATATGAGGAGCGGCGGAAGCTGTCGAGCTCGTATTCCCTTCTGTGGTTCCTGAAACGTCTTCGCTCTCGTCAGAGGAGCCCTCTTTAGCAGCTACACAGGCCCCAAGATAGGACTTCATGTCGGCATCACCGCAGTCAGCCGACTGCATCCATTCGAATTTGGCGGCGAGCCCCTCAATAAGCTGTAACACCTGGTGCATTTCACCAAGGACGTGTTGGATTCGGATTTTGATGTGGGTGTGAGTAGCAGTTTTGGCGTGGTTCCTGCCGTCACTGATGTCCTGAGCCATTGAATGACTGTGATCGGCGTCATCATCCTCGGGTTGTATGGTGGCCACATACCGATCCAAGACTGTCGAAGTGATGCTGGTGAACACCAATGCGACCTGTAGATCGGTGGAACAGGCACAATGTAACATTTCTCGCAACGCTTCGATCACACCCTTGTTCATCGAAAGCACCTGTTCCATTGATAGCCCTTTTGCGGGAGATGTCTGCGCAGAAGATGGCAAGGGCGGCGTGGAAATGTCTGTAGCCAGCGACGACAGCTCAGAAGGCGTCTTTGCCCTCGAATACCCCTTTTCCAGGACGAACATGTGCAGTGAAGGTGTGTCGATGCCTGGTGTACAGGACGGAGATGTCTTCATGCTCGCCGAGCTGCACGCAATCGGTGAATCGTGAAGACTGGTGAGGATTGACGAAAGGCGTGCCATGCAATGCAATCCCGCCGACCCCACGTCCGCGGACGCTCTGCAGAGTCGCTTCACACCTGGGACCCCGGTGGTTGAGCTGACGCATGAGGTGGAGGGCTCTTTGGAGTACGTGGGAAGGCCCATAGTAGGTCTCGAAGGGGCCTCTGATGGCGCGGGAAGAATTGGCACGAAGAGCATCTGGTCGTCGTAAGGGAAGGTGCCGGCATGATCTATGATCGAGATATCCTCGTGCCCTGCCGTGTACCAGGCCCTCAGATCCGGCCCATTGGTCGGGAATTCACCGCTTTCCAGAAATCCCATGTTTTCCCACTTAGAAAACTCAGACTTTTGCGTCTGGAACGCGGAGAAGCTCGATGTCGAGATGGACTGTTTCCAACGGTCCTTGGCGTCGGTGGCGGGCGTTGACAGCAAGTTGATGAAGCCGTCGTCGTGGGCCGTGAAGTCGATGTCGTTGTCGAGATCCATCATTGCATCATTGTTGGAAATGTTTTTTGCGCTGGAATGGAGGCTATTCGACTGTTCGAGGCAGACATCATCTTGTCGAAACTGTCTTGTGCGAGCGCTGCTTATATCGGCCGCGTGTGGCAGTAATATTGCCGAAACAGCCTTTCTCTTCCCGACACGGCGACTCAGGCTGTACTGGCAGTCGAGGTCTCTATCCTCGCATCTTGAACAGATGGGCTGCTCCTTGGTGCACTTGACCTTGGACTCGGCGCAGCTGTTACAGCTCTCACGCAGCTTTGATCGCAACTTGTATGGTTTATGGTTTGGGTCACCACCACCACTCGCCGCCGGCTGTTGCGATTCGCGCTGCGAGGGTGAAGAAGCTATCTTTGGAGCTTCACTCTGCGAGACGGCATCGGGAGACGGCGTCCATCCAGCGGCGCCGGGAGGAGGCGTCCACCCCGCAGCCGAAAGTGACTGCATTTGGATTGATGGCTTCTTTCCTCACTCGCAGCTACCAGACCGTCGGTAGAGAGAGACCACAGGATGACAGACAACTCGGCTTGGCTATTTTCCAACCATTGGCTAGATTCCAAGTCTAGATGCACAGACTGATCTGATGGCAAGAGCCCGTGGCCCACTCCCAATGAGCGTCCGCTCGGGGACATGGACTGGAAGCAAATGAATGGGGCGCGCGGCGAGCGAACCGACCGCTAAGGCTTGACGCTCGCAAGTTTGTTGCATGTGATGTTTTACGGTAACATGAAGGGGGCATTACGCGTCCTGCCGCACACTCAGGGGCCAAGAATAGTCTCGTTTAATAATCTCGAGGAGCGCAGGTGCCTGCTCCATGCGAACAAGCTATCTACACAGTTTAGTTTTTAAGAAAGTCTCCATGTCAACTCAATCACGTTGTACGTGATTGCACGGTCACGATTTGTCAAAAGTCCCATTGAGCATGAACCATCCCGTCCGTGCCGGCTGTCGTAAGACCTGCAAAAGCACACGGGGCACCAACATGAAGTCGTATATGATAAACAAGCCACGACAAGTTCCATGAGTCGGCCGACGGTCGTACCGACAGGGTCTTCTTATTGACTGACAGCGTCCACGGCATTGAAGTCATAAGAGAAGTTTACCCCGCCATCTATCTCGCCGCCGCCGGTCGCGTATCTCAGGTGGTTCGATAGGACTGCTTGTCGGCCGGTGTAGCCCACGACCTGAGACACAGGTCATACATACGTATATTGATATAGAGGAGGCGATCGTGACAACCGGTCCAGCTCACCTACTTTGACGTAGCACTGCACCAACAGACACCCAGTCGCGTTGGACAGCCACTGTTCGAGACCTCCCATTCAATGTTGTTTCTCGCAACAAGTCAACGTGCATTAGACTGAAAAGGGGCTGGATTGATGGCAGTGTAACATCAATACGGCCCATGCAATTGGAACAATGGAAACCACGGCCCGAAGGAGCTTCACACAAGTCTCAAATCTCTGCATGTCAGCTCTCGCTTCCCGACCGCTCGCGTCACTTCCCGACTGGAGCACCCGCGTCGCTCCCCGAGAGTCTGCCCTACGGTCAACCGCGTGTCAGTCCGTCCCTGTCCCTGACGACGGCAGATGAGCCGAGAACAGTGTCAATCGACGTCAGCCGAGACAATCCGGCACAATTCTCCGAGGCCAGGCGTCATACAATGTTGTGACCGCGACAAGGCACCGCACCGCAGAAGAAGCAAGGTAACATCAGATTGATCAATCCGAGCCTGTAAAGCGTGATACCCGAGATGAACAGGTTTCAGCCCGCCCACCGCCAAGGGGCCCCGAAACAGCGCGGCCATTGTGGGTGGCTACGAAATGCATCCTCTTCCGCCGGGTGTTTACATTACTTATAGAGAAGGCAAGCGTTCTTCCAAGTCTAGATCGGGAAGTTTTCTGCAACAATCATCTTGCTGGCGGCGGGCTGAAAACCTTGAACGAGACTGCTGCTGCTGCTACTGCTGACTTGCTGCAACTCGTGCATTTCCGATCCGCATACCGTGCGTTGTCTTTGTTTTCGAGGCCATCTGCGATCGACAGGCTTCCATCTTCCCATCCGTATCGGCCCTCCCCTCATCGCTGCTGCTGCTGCTGTGCCACCAGTCCGCACACAATGTGTCAACCGACCAGCCCTTTGCAAGAGTACGCGCAGGACATCTGCCGAGCAGCCAAGCTGGTCGATGCATATTGCCTGACGACGGGCCACCCGATGCCGTCTTTCGGCCCGGCAGCCCCCAGCATTACCTTGCCTGCCGACACTCCGCTCCACATCCGAGAAGCCCGGCAGAAGCTGATGGCATCGGCCTTCAGGGTCCAGCAGCTCGTGGCAGAGCCCGTGGAGTTCGTGCCACGCCTTGGCGTTCATGTGAGTTGCATAACTCAACTCGCCCTGTCTAACTTACCCCAAAGGGGAATTCACTGCATCAAGGGGTCTACCGTGATCGTACTGGGGCATCCAGAACATAGAGTCATCAGACGTAGACCTAACATGCCTATCTCTATGCACAGTTTCAGAACTTCGCCTGCATCCACTGGTTGTGCCACTTCCGTATCATCTCCTTCATCCCGCAACACGAGTCTGTGTCTTATTCGGCCGTGGCCCAGCTTGCGTCGGTCCCGGTCACGCAGTTAAGACGCATAGCGCGCATGGCCATCCTCCACAACTTCCTGAGCGAGCCGGTCGAGGGCCAGCTCGCACACAGCGCCGCCTCTCTGCTTCTGGTGACAGACCCCAAGCTGGTCGACTGGGTCCTGTTCATGGCGGACGCAACAACCCTGGCCGCGGCGAAGCTGGCCGAGGCCACCGACAGATGGGGCGACACCACATCCAAGACGGAGACGGCCTTTAACATTGCCAAGAAGACTGACCTTGGGTTTTTCGACTACCTGGCCCAGACGCCCGAGCTGCGGGCCAAGTTCGCCGCCCACATGAAGAATATCACCGTGGCAGACGGGACCAAGAATGAGCACCTGATTGCCGGCTTCGACTGGGCCGGCTTGCCGGAGGGCGCCACGGTTGTCGACGTGGGCGGCTCTAACGGGCATACCGCCGTCGACTTGGTCACAAAGTTCCCGCATCTTCAGGTCATCGTGCAAGACCTGCCGGAGACGGTCGCTCGGGCATGGACTCTGCTGCCCGCCTCGGCCCGCTCCCGTATCTCCATACAGGCGCACGACTTCTTCACGCCCCAGCCCGTCCATGGCGCTGCCGTCTACCTGCTGCGCATGATCCTACATAACTGGCCGGATGACAAGGCCATTTCCATCCTGCAGAACCTCCTGCCCGCTCTCGCCGCCAACCCTGGGCCACAAGGCTCCCGCCTGCTCATCATGGACACCGTCCTGCCGCTCCCAGCAGGCTGTAGCAGCGCCGACGCTGCCTTGGTCGATCCCCTCGAGGAGGCCATGCTGCGCGCCCGCGACCTGACCATGCTCGAGATCTTTAACAGCCAAGAGCGCGAGCTTGGAGCCTGGAAGAGGCTCATCGATGAGGCGTGGAGGACTGACCCGGGGAACACGGGTGTCCGGCTGGAGCTGGTCGGCAACAAGAAGCCCCTGGGCAGTAATATGAACGTGCTCGAAGTAGCCGTCTTGATACAAGCCGCGAACGGGCAGTAGCCATCAATAGCAACGAGAACTGCTTCGTACTGTTTGCACACATGAGAACTTTCACCACACAGTGCCACCCAGCCCGCAATGCGGTACAAGTGATGATATGGGGGAAGACAGAGCTTGAAGGGCAGTGGCGATGGTCGACCACCCGAGGTCAAGGCGCAGCACAATTCAATAGTGTCATCGCCCCGAGGACCCCCCGACGTCTTTCACCAATGCCGGTCCACCGCCCCAATGAACAGGAATTGATCAAACGCTACATTTAACTAATCGCAATTACATGCATAATACCAACCATGTTGACACGCCTAGTAGATGTTGGTCATAAGAGTCCAAGCATTTGCTTCATCTCTCGTAATCGGCCCGTACTTTCCTAAACTCGTCGAGGCGGTACATGTAGGGGCTCGGGGCTGGGGCCACGTTTCAAATGTTACGATTGCGCTCATCTAACATTTCAAGTTTGCTCAAGTGATTCGCGTAAACTGGTGTGGTCTGCATGTCCCGTGGAGTCTCTCACTTTACGTAAGGAGCCAACACCGGAGCTTACAATGGCGTAAAACGGCCGGTGTCAGTTCTTTATACGGCCTGGCTTTGGGCATCAAGGTATAATTTAGGCGCACTGAATAACTTTCTTACTCAATCATCTCCGGATTTATACTCGTAAAATAGTAAGAGATAAGAGTTGACGGCTATATGTACGCTACCTAGATGAAAATGGCATAAGCTAGTATGTTGAGAGCTCCTTGATACATGTAGTTTCCCGCATACGAGGGGAATTGTAATAGTAGACTATCTAGAGTTTTAGGAGACGCACCTGCCAGCTATCGACCAGACGTACTGTCTGATGTAATCTGATGACCACCGGGCGAGGGATGATTCGCGTTCGTGGTCTGTGCGTGAGGAACGATTGGGTTCATGTTGCTCTAGGAGACGACCACATCAATTACCATTCTTGCCGGTGCAATATATATTTCTCATACGCTTCCATACATCTTTGTAAACTCAATCAACTCTACACTACACAGGTATTTTCTACACTCTCTTGTCTCCAGACCTCGCGCAACATCAGCAACATGTTTTCTATCCTCGCCATGCCACGTGCACTCCGTGGCCCTTTCCCTAGAGCACCACCTCCACGTCATGACGACATACAACGCATGTACGACGAAGCCGTTTCCACCTTCAAGATCTTCCTGGACTTATCTGGCCTCGATCAGGCATCCCATCACGAATTTGCGTGCATGTATGGGGGATTACAGACCTGGGCAGATATGGTCGGGGCTTCGCCATGGCTTACCCTGCACCGACTCTTGCTAGACAGCTCGCCCCGTGTCGAGCTGAGGGAGACTACGAAGAACCTCCTGACGAGCATTGAGAAGCAGCTGAGCTCCGGTAATACTGCTCTCCGTCTCCATTATCTTTAATAAGCTGCCGGCAATAGAGCTAACATGAAATCTTACTAGACATCGACTACTTCCACAGCCACGACCAGTTGTGCTGGCCGTTATTGGCCTACCATCCTATTTACGGATGGCTTCAGGAACTTTTTGTTGTTCAAGAGACAATTCGCAGCATAGATGCTGGCACCCACCTTTAATGCGTCAATAGGCCGGGTCGTTCTCCTAGATATATACGACGCATAGGCCGACATATCACCGCTCTTTACATCAAATATAAGAACTAGGCGTCGGTAGATGAATCTTTTTAGCTCCTTATCTCCGGTTAGGGTCACATTGAACAGGTTGCTATAGTGCTTAGTATAGTCGCTGTTTTTTTTTAAGGGTATCACTATTTCCAGTCATGCGTTTCCCTATTCACACATATACATATAGCTTGAGACCTACCAAGCCCACTACAATGGCATCGTAATACTGACACTCGTCTCCATCCAGTCACGGCGACATGAGTGACAAGTCCCAGCAGAGTCAGACCTACACTAGAGACTCGAATGACCTTTATTGACTGACATGTTGTACGGTACGTGACCGGACCCAATGTCTTTGCGCGAACCGCATACTTCATGTCTGGTTGTAAGACAGCTACCGGCTCGCGGCTCTGCCAAAACGTGTGGGTACCGAAACAGGTAGTATAAGAAGACCCCTCGGCGCTAGGCACAGCCTCGACTCGCTGGTGTATTTCGCGTCGGGTCGTGATGTGTCGTTTCACGTGAACCAAGTTCATTGCCTGAGGAATCAATACTTCGTATGATGGGATTGTAACGCCCTTCTCCGCTTCGCTATCATGCAGATTTGATCAAGCTCTCATTCATCTCACAACTCGCCTCAGACGTCGTGTTCAATTGACATTTCGCGGTGCCACTTGTCGTCATGGCTCACATTCGACTCGCTTCACAAGCATTCCATCGTCCAGCGGAATGGGCGCGACACGCTCGCACCATTCTCGCTTGGCCCGGTAGCGAAACCGTTCACTACAAAGAATTTCCTGGCGCGCTCGCCTCCGCGACAAGAGAAGTGTCCGCCATTGCCGACGCTGTCGCGCGCTTCGAACCCGTCACCCTGGTCGTCGAGCGAGCCCGCCTGGAAGACGCGCGGAGCCGGTTTGCCCCAGGGACGACAAAACACAACGTTGGCCTACACCCCATTGACGGAAAACAGCTCGACTTGTGGATGCGCGACATAGCGCCAACCTTCACTGCCAGAACGAGGCCCAATGGGCCAGATAGCCGCGCGATATGCGGCGTCGACTTCAACTTCAACGGCTGGGGGAACAAGTTTCGGACAGACACGTCTGTCGGCCTCGGGACAGAGACATGCGTTGGTTTTGCGCGCACGCTGCTGCAAGACCTTAAGATTCAGCGCATCGAGTCGACGGTTGTCACAGAAGGCGGCGCCATTGAGGTCGACGGCGAAGGAACCATGATCGCCACCGAGAGCTCCATCATCAACGACAATCGTAATCCCGGAATGAGCCGAGAGGACATCGAGGCAGAATTCGCTCGCACGCTGGGAATCGATAGGCTCATATGGGTTCCGGGCGTCAAGGACGTGGAGGTGACGGACTGCCACATCGATGCCTTCATCCGCTTCGTGCGCCCTGGAGTCGTTCTGTTGAGTAGACCAAGCGCGGAGGAGACTCGGAATGCGGCTAGCGTCTGGGTGCGAGCATACAAAGAAGCGGTCGACATTATTTCCAGAGAAAAGGATGCCAAAGGACGTTCGCTCGAGGTCATTGAGATATCAGAACCCGACATCTCCGAGGCCGTTGCTGATGAGGAGTATTTGAGGGCAATCGAGGCCAGCGAATTACCTCCGCCGGCATTCAACTACGCCAACTACCTCATGGTCAATGGAGGGCTAATATTCCCTCAGTTTGGCGACAAAAATTCCGATGCGACCGCTTTGGCGACGATTCAGCGGTTGTTCGAGGGTGAGAGAGAGATCGTGACAGTATCCTTACAGGAGCTGCCACTGATGGGTGGGGGGATACACTGCGCGACACAGCAGATTCCTTCATCGCCATGGGTCCCTTGATGGCGGGTTGTCGTGGGGCTTCGACTGAGAATAGTTGTATTTGATAGCATGGCACCTCTCACTGGACGTATTGGAGTCGTTTGGGCGTCTCGATGGTCCCAACACCGCCTCCCTCACATCTTCCAGTACTTCGGCCATGCATGCAAATTGGTCACCTCAATCAATGCCGTTCGTAGTAGCCAAAAAGTCACCGGTTTCCATCTCATGACCAATTGCTTGCCGCATGGACATGGCTTTATCGTCGAATAGAGTACCACGAACCGCATTATCTCGCAGGTATGTCTGGGTGAGAGCTATCGGATTCTGGAAGCCATCTGAACCATCCGACTCCGGCGCATCGGAGAGCAGAATCTGAATCCGGTTCTCTGGATCGAGTCTTCTCCACTCTGGTGCAAATGATTGCAGGGTTGGCTGCAGTCCGCCACAGTCGACCAGAACAATCGTGAAGCTCTTCTCGGCCCGATCACTCTTCGACGGGTCAATGTCCTTGATCCTGGACCGCGAGTTGAACCACGCCTTTTTCATGTCCACGGTACTGTATGTCATGTCTTCCTCTGTTATGTCGTTCATGTCTGCCCGCGCAAATATGGCAATCTGCAGACTTGGATGGAGAACCATGCCATCCCACACAGGCTGCTGCGATGCGATATCGGGATTGTATATACAGAGGCGCCGCAGCTTCTTCCAGCAGTGTAGCCAGACCAGCGGCTCTCCGCGACCCAAAGAATAGGCGTTCAGGAACAGCTCGTCCTGGACAGACGTGAACTCTTCTAGGTTCACCAACGCCTGGAAGGCGGATCGCAAAACCGGGCGCACGCGATAGCGATCCTGGTCGGGATACAGTGAGCGCAACGGCATGTCTATGACGAGACGACGAAGATACGGGGCCAGGGCCCTGAAGATGTCGCGCACAGCGAGCGCGGTGGGAAGATCCAGCGGCGAGGGAGCCGTGAGGTCCCACGAATGGTCCGACGAGGTCTCATCGCCCACATCCCTGTATATGATGGATCTGCTACGCTCGCGCGGCTCATCGGTGAAGGGGGAGAGGAACATCTGTGTGATCTGCGTCAAGTGATGGACGCGAGCCATGGACCCAGAATGGTCGAAGAGGGGGCCGCCCAAGTATCGGGCGAATCGTCTCGCCCTGTTGTTGGAGTCTATGTACACGCAGTGCTGGCGAAGCTTTTTGGATGCCGCTGGATACGTTGCACGACAGACGCGGGACAGGCTCAGCAGCGTCTTGGTCACCTCGTCGGTCGGCGGCAGAATTGTGCAGGGGTTTGACGGGGCCACAGAATCGACAATGTGAAGGACCAGCTCGACAGGGAGTGCCGGCGCCACTGCCGCGTTTCTGGCCGGGGCGTGCATGCCGACGAATTCGGACGATGCCCAGCTCGAAGACAAGAGAGTGTCGAGATCCAACCCGGAAAATGTTCGAGGTCGACAAGGGGCGCCGCGAGCGGCTGTGCTGACATTCAGTTGGAAGGATGATGATGAGGGGCTCCTGCCAAACGAAACGAACCCTAGAATGAGACCGCCCGGGATCCACCAATACCGCTGCTGCTGCTGTTGCTGCTGCTGCTGCCGCACGGCCACCTGATCGATCCGCAGCACCTGAGCTGTGCAACCCTCAGCTTTCTCAATGTCAAATCCCTTGGCGGCGCTGCGTTCCTTCTCTTGGACATCTTCAACATTTGCACCATGGGCAGCGGAGCTTTGAGGCATGCATGCGGCACCGATGGCTATAAGCCACGCCGTGCGGGAGGGCGCAGGGAGGGCCGCCGGCCAGTCTGGACTCTGAACGGACCACCATGTCCAGCTCCCCCATGGGTATGAATCGACACATATTGCTCTAAATAATTTCTTTTCTAGAATGGTACACGTTTGTCATCAAGCAGAGGCGATGAGATAAATGCTGCAACGCAGGAGCGCAAGCTCCACGGAATGCATGCGGCCTGGGCTGACATGGGTCAGCTGCGGCCTCGGCCGTCGAGTCACGTCTCGCCCTTCCGAAAAACCCGGTACCACGATCTCGTCAGCCAGCCTCAGCTTGCTCCATCGCTAGCTGATGCAACCCACTGGGAGGCGGACATCGAAAATGGAGCGCAAGCACGTCGCTGTCATCGGGCAAGTACTCATCTGTCGCCTGTTGGGCGTTACATCAGGTCATGATGGGGGCTGACCAAGGTCCAGCGCGGGTGTGTTGGGCCTCACGGCGGCCTTGGAGCTTGCCAGGCAAGGTCATGGAGTTACAGTTCTTGCAAAAGACCTGCCCGGCGACTGGACCATCGACTACGCCTCGCCCAAAGCTGGCGCTCATTTCCGTCCGACCGCCGTGACCAATGCCCAGGAGGCCTTCGAAAATACGCTCATGCACGAGACCTACGCGAAACTCAGCGAGATATGCAGGACTGAAAGCACTTCGGGTGTGGAGTTTGTGCCTGCTGTTGAGTATTTTGACGCGGAACTGGGCCCAAGGGACCTTGAAATGTTCTCGGCGTGGCCCCGGTTCCGCGTGCTTGGCCCGTCCGAGCTGCCCCAAAGCTCTACCATCAAGGCTGGCTTGACGTATTCAGCCTGGGTTCTGAACTCTCCTGTGTACCTCGTCTGGCTACAAAGAAGGGCCGAGGCTCATGGAGCCATATTCTTCCGTGAGCATCTAACGTCGGTGCAGGAAGCCTTCTTCCTCGCCGCACACCACAACTCTACTCAGCCTCCTCCTTGCGCGGTTGTCAACGCCAGCGGGATGGGGTTTGCCGATCCCAACTGTTTCCCGTCGCGCGGACAATTCATACTCATATCCAACGAGTACAACCGCACCGTATCCCACCACGCGGCAGACGGAAATGCGACAGTTGTTATCCCTCGTCCTCTGGGAGGTGGGACAGTAATTGGGGGTACTAAGGAACCGCACAATTGGTACAACCACGCGACCCGCGTCGCCAGTGAATACGAAAGTGGCTGACAAGGCTTCACAGGTCGCCTCTCAATTCGGACGCAGCCGTCGATGAGATCGTGAGGCGCGTATCAGCACTCTGCCCAGATTTACTTCAGCCAATCGCTGGATCACTCGACCCGACTCCAGTGTTGGACTGTCAGGAAGCTTACATCGGACGCCGCCCTATGCGCAGTGGTGGGCTTCGCCTCGAGACAGAATTTATTGACCTAATAACGACCGGTCGAACAGGGCTGGATACTGAGACTAGCACACTGCCAGTCATCCATTGCTACGGTGCAGGGCCTAGCGGATACAAGATCAGCTGGGGTGCCGCTCAAAGGGTGACAGAAATGGTGAACTCTCTTTAAATATTTCGACGAGCCTACAAGAACAGTTCCCGAATGGGTTGAAAGACTACATTAAGAGGTCTAGCGACGCAGCGACGATTCAATCGACTTTTTCGGCATCCTCTATGGGGGTCCCCCCGCGACGCCGACGCTGCCTCCATCAGCCACGGCCATATTCTAAACCACAATGCTCATACCAGCTTCATGTGCATCATGCGGCCTCCTGGGCCTATCATCTTATTTTCGTGGCTGTGTGCTGCCGACAACCTCGAATTCGAACTTCACATTTTCCCAGCCAGGTCGCCGCCTGATTACGAGGCTCATTCCAGCCCCTTGCTTGTCTGGTTTGGAGGCCCCGCCCATGATGGTGGTCGTAGCCATCTCGGGGAGCTTGACAGGAGCGCCATTTCCATCAGACGACTTGTCGAAGGCCAGGGCCAGCGCCGCAGCAGTACCAAGAATTTCGGCAAAGGCGAAGTTGCGGCCGGGACAAAGGTGTTTACCGCCGCCGAATGGGATATACGAATTGCACTTATCCTTCTCAGCTTACGCAGAAAGCTTAGCCTAACGGCCAACGAAGCGATCGGCCTCATATTCGGCTGCTCCATTCGATGCGTGAATCCAGCCGGGATGTGCACATCAGGTCCCTTCTTGAGTAGGAGCGAATCGCCTTTCCCGTTGGAGATGACGGTCTCTTCCATGACGCGACGGACGCAAAGTGCGTGGTTCGAGAGGCGGATGGACTCGCGGTAGCAGCTGACAAGAAGGGGACACACCTCATCAAGCCTCGTAATGTTGATGGTGACGACGTTGCTGCCCTCCTTACGCTGCGCAAGCGGGTCAGGCTCAATCCGGAGACGCTCAACAACGTCAAAGCGAGTGAAGACATTGGCGATCATCCAGAAGGCGGTAGGGATGGTGTTTTCCGTAGTGAGCTGCAGTAGGCTGGCCTCGAACCGACCAATCTCGCTGTCGGGCAAGCCGTACTTGCGCAACACGGCGGCGCGGGCGCTCGTGACGGCGGCAACAGACTCATGGTGGTCTCCGCGGTTAGCATAGTACTCGCCCAGTGCCTTTTGCAACTTCTCGCGGGAGCGCAATGCGCCTGCATTGGTCACTGAATGCCAGGGAGTGATGAGCATCTTGGGGATCGCGTTCTCCCTGCACATGTATTGACGCAGTTAGGGCTTCTTCACATCGTTCGCTCAATGGCAGACATTACACACTAAAGGTCTTCCACGAGCGTTGCATCTTGCAGCAGGGGGTTGCTCTGACCCATGAGCGCTGTGGTAGTGGCCATGGTCATGAGCTCCCTTAGCCAGAGGTAGAGGTTCTCGACGGGGATCTCGCGAGTACCCTTCATGGCGTCTAGGCGACATGAGATGTAGCTGAGCGCATTCGCGTTCATGCGATGCAGAGGCTTGCCGCGGACGGTGACATGCAGGGCGTCGAAGAACTCGAGCACAGGCTGAGGGTTTCCGCGGAAAGCCCGATACGAAATCTCCCTCATGCCCAGCATTGTCTGGAGGAAGTCGACGGCAAAGGGCTCAAATGAAAGCGTCTTCTGACGCAACGTGGACTGGATGAAGCCTGCGAGAACGGGTGTGAGGACGCCTGTCGCCTCGGGCGTGGATGCGTCGTTTGCGCTGGAGACGACATTTTCCAAGAGTGCCACGAGAGGGTTGAAGATGGTGTTTCGTACGGCGCCCGCCATGGTTGTGGTGGTTTACCGTGCATGGTGTCGAACAGACTGTCCTGGCAACGCGGCATCCGTGGACACCACAGACTTTCAGAGGAATGCCTCCTCGCTTTCGAGCTGGTATATGCGAAGTCTCACTGGTTATAACTATGAGTGGCCATGGGAGTTCTCGCAGAGCAAGCTTCCTCGCTGCACACCGACCTCGGGGAGAAGCTCCGGCGACGAGTTGAGGCGGCGCCGCTCCCTCCGCATCAACGGCGCGATATGGCACGACATGAATTCATCGCTTGACAACATATGAAACTAATCACAGTACAACACCGACGTCATATCGTCATTGCTCTTGCAGAAACGAGCCAAAGTCCCCTGGGCTTCCTGGCCACTAGACGACGACGATGTGCGTGCTTGCCGTCTCCGTTCCGTCCCTATGACGCCCCGATCGACTGATACCTTGAAAACGTGTTGCATCAATCATCAGGCGACACATCAGCTAACGGTAATCGCAGACTTGTACCAATCCTTCATCCGCTTCGTCGCATCGCCCACGCTGCCCACCTCGCCCTCGAGCAGGATCCAATCGTGCGCCTCCCCTTCCGTCTCCTCCAGCCGAATGTCGCTCATAACACCTAAGGCACGGAGCGCCTTGACGAATCCTATTCCGTGGTCTGCCAGGACCTCGCGCTTGCCGACCGTCACGTAGACGCGCGCCACGACATCGTCGATGCCCTTGAACCACGAGGCATCAGCGTCCATGGGCGTCGCCCACGGGTTCTTGCCTCTGCACGCCTGCTTGAAGCCCTCAACGCCACCAAAGTACTCGGTGCCGAGACGCTGCACGACCTTGCTCGAGATCATGTCGTTGTAGTCGTTTGCGATGAAGGACGGGCTCTGCGTGTTGAGGCTCAGCCAGGGCGAGACGAGGAAGGCGCCTCCAAGGGGCTCCTTGAGCTCGATGCGTCGAGCACCCGGGTGAGGGTGAAGGAGATGGCCGATGAGCTGCGCCGCGAGGTTCCCGCCCGCCGAGTCGCCGCCGATGGCGATGTCGGCAGGCTCCACGCCCGCATCAAGCAGCGAGCCGAGAGCGGCGGCAGCCTGACGCAGCTGCATGGGGAAGACGCCGCCGGGACACATGGTGTACTGCAGGAAGGCCACGGCGACCTCGACGCCGGCCTCGGCGCCCGTCTGGACGTACGAGTTCCAGCACCACTCGAAGTGTCCGGGCAGGGCCGTGGAGACGTATCCGCCGCCGTGGAGGAAGATGACAAACTTGCTGGCCTTGTGGCGGTTGCCGATCCAGAGCACGGCGGAGTCGTCGTCGGCGCTCAGGGGCTCGATGTCGCGCACCGCGCGGGCCGTGTCGGCAGACGAAGATCGAACGGCCTTGGACTTGGACTTTGCCGCGACCCAGCTCTGGTACGACTGGCGGGTGGTGGGTACCAGATGCTGGATCTGGCGGCCAGAGAAGGTGAGGAACATCATGCGCACGGCGGCGCACATGATGTAAAAGCGGACGCGGAAGCGGTTACGCAGGGAGAAGTAGACGAAATACGTCGCGTAGAGAGCAAGACGCAAGGGCACTACTTGCTTGTCAGCCTGCCACGCAACCCCAGCGGGAGGAAGGTGTTTGCGGGGAGTCAAGTCATACCTAGAGTCGTCAACTTTGCTGCCAGGCCAAGGCGCTCTCCTATCGAGAGGCGCGGCTTGGAAGAGAACGTCTAGGCGAGAGTCAGCATTCCGCGGTGCTCAGGAACAGCCCAAGCCAAGCAAGTCGCGTCCATGAGGCCCTTACCATGGTCGAAGTAACTCGTTTCAATCGCCTGGCGTGTTTCTTTCTCTGCTTGGAGTGGCGACGACGAGGGAAAGTCTGCACCTCGGGCGCAGCTTGTGACGGGGAGAAGAGAGGGCGGCACGAGCTTGAAACTACCTACGTACGGACTACGGAGTGCAATGCATACATACATACATACACGTTGTGCCCAAGCCCAAGCACAGCATCAACACCAACGCGGAGATGGGAGCTCGGCGCCTACTAATGCACGAACCCGATTCCCGATTCCCATTTGCTGGTGTGACTTTTGTTCCCCTCAGTTTGCGCATTTCGCGTTCCCTCCCCGCAGACATAACTGACCGACATGGATTTCTCATCGCCGACTGGGCTGCGCTATGTGTGCAGGTCGGCCGCAGACATTCAGGCCAATGCCAGGGGTTGCAGGGGACGGCCGAACGGGATGATGCCGATGCCCGACTGCCCAAGGCGGCCCGCCGTCTCAGTCGTGCCGCTAAAAACTAAGACAAGATGATCTTCCACGGGGTGCGGGGAACAAGGCAGGAAGCCGAGGCTCTGCACTAGT
This sequence comes from Purpureocillium takamizusanense, assembly GCF_022605165.1. Taxonomy (NCBI): domain Eukaryota; kingdom Fungi; phylum Ascomycota; class Sordariomycetes; order Hypocreales; family Ophiocordycipitaceae; genus Purpureocillium; species Purpureocillium takamizusanense. The sequence goes on from NC_063078.1 coordinate 467,549, forward strand.
GACTGGTAAGTTAGTTAGTATTAGTCGGAGTACAGCAACGAACGGTCTTAGTACTAAGTTGGTTACTATCAGAAGCTTGTTGAGAAACGCGGGGACTGGCGCCGCGGCCCCATTTGCATCAACAAGGGGGGGGGTTACGTTGTGGAGGCTCTCCCTTGCATGTGGCTTTGAAGTTTGGACCCTGCCTGCCAACTGGGCCTATGGACTCCTCCTAATTGCACGAGGCTATCCATCCACCTGTATTAACGGTGCTGGCTTTTTAAGCCAAGATGTTGCGTCATACGACTCCGGGCCTTGTGGCCGACAAGACAGGAGGAATGGAGTCGGGGCTGCCCAGCCGGAACGGCGCCGTTGGACCAAGACGTAAGACCGACGCGGGTCCGGCTTGCTATATTATATGGACTTATTGAATCGCCTTTGACAGCTGAGCCAGCTCCCCCATGCCGGGGCCGTCGAAGTGCCACAACTTTCGTTCGTGCCTCACCAACAGCATCATCGTGCGAGGCGTCCCCGTCCGTTCAGCCATGGGGCCCTTCACCACCCGCGAAGGCGTCACCATCGACGCAGTTGCGGCCACCGCCCGCCGCTATCTCCTCAACCCCAGGGCCACCCTCCTGCTCGCCCTGGGCCTGCGCTGGGAGCCCATCTTCTCCCGGCTCGTCGCCCTCGTCGCCGCAGCCCGGGCCAAGAAGCTGCGCGCCCGCGCCTCGCTGCTCGCGGCGGCCGCCCTCGCGCTCGCGCTCAACGACTTCCTCAACCGCAAGCTCGCCAACAACTGGGTGACGGACACGCGCTGGGACTGGGACCGCGAGATCGTCGTCGTCACGGGCGGCAGCAGCGGCCTGGGCGCGAGCATCACGCAGCGGCTCCTCGCGCGCAACGCCCGCACGCGCGTCGTCGTCGTCGACTTTCAGCCCCTGCGCTGGACGCCGCCGCGCGCCGGCTCGCGTCTGCGGTACTACCAGTGCGACCTGAGCGACTCGGCGGCCCTGCGGGCGACGTGCGCGCGCATCAGGGACGAGGTCGGCCACCCGAGCGTGCTGTTCAACAACGCCGGCCTGGCGCGCGGCTACACCGTCATGGAGGGGCGGCACGCCGACGTCGAGGTGACGATGAAGACGAACCTCGTCGCGCCGTTCCTACTGATCAAGGAGTTCTTGCCCGAGATGGTCAGGCGGGACCACGGGCACATCATCAACACGGGCTCGATGAGCTCGGTGGTGCCGCCGCCCAACATTGTCGACTACGCCGCGACAAAGGCAGGACTGACGGCGCTGCACGAGGTGCGCATATCCCATCCATCCATACCATGCATCCATCCCTCATCCCTCATCCACTCTTGTGCGGGAAATATAAAAGCAGAGGAAGAAGAAAAAGTGGCAATGTGACCCTGCAAAGTGCTGACCGCTTCGAGGGGCTGCAACTGGAACTCAAATACTCGCACCACGCGCCGCGGGTGCGACTCACTCTAGGCCTCTTCAGCTACATCCAAACGCCTATCCTTTCCGGCACGACGAACTCGTCCAACTTTTTCTTTCCGCTGCTCGACGTGGAGAGCGTGAGCGAGCGGCTGGTGGACGCCGTCTACAGCGGATTCGGCGCCACTATTTACATGCCGGGGATCATGAGGTTCATCACGTCGCTGGTACGTCGTCGCCCATACCATCACGCTTGACTGTTCGTTTTTCTTCCCAGCTTTCCGTGGGCAGATCCATCGGGGAGAACTTCAAGAGGCAACCAGCCAAATTAACTTGACACAGAAGGGAGGGCCGGAATGGCTGTTTCGGCTCGCAAGAGAGCGGTCCGTGCATGCAGACCTCGATTTCACGGGAAGGCAGGACGTGGACAGCAAGGGAACGCTTCGTAGGGTCCACGCGAGATGACATGGACTGGCGGACGCCTATCGTGGCGGTTCCGTTCACACTACTAATGCCTGTTTGACACACAGAAAAGCTTCGTAGGCAGATATCTATCGTTCCACCAAGATGCCAAGTGTCCCATCGCGCGCCCGCGTGACGGCAAACACCGTAATCTAAAGGGCTACTACATGTATAACTACATGTAATCTCAAGCCCACAGGCATGATTGAAAGCCGAGTGTAACGCTACACAACACCGGGGTGGGACGTGCCGTCATTCGCGCTGTTTGTCTTTGCACAACATGAAAAGTACCGAAGTCTTTCTTGCCACACGTTACCCATCCCCCCCAACGGTCACGCCAACGAGCCACCACATGTCCTTGTGTGCTTGTGTGCATCACTGATACCACGGCGGGATTCACGAAGAGAGGTGACGCCAGGTGGGATGTTCGTGCCCCCTTAACAAGGGACTGGACGGGGCCGGGTGCAACATAACCCCAACCCCCCCCCCCCGGGCAACGCACACGCCAGCAGTGCGACCCAACACTTGCCCTCATCGCCACCAGCCCTCAGCTAAGCGGTAACTAACGGCTACTACTGCGCACCACTCTTGAGACGCCCATCCAGTTTTCTCAATTCCGGTCCTAGCTGAAACTTGATCGCCTGGCTGCCTGTTATCCGATGCGGAGAAACCTAGGCGCCAGTCTCCATCAGACGAGCTCAGCTCCCCTCCATCCGGTCTCTATCATGGCCCAGACAGACAACGGGCCGAACCGAGGTTCAACTTGGCGGCGGTTTTGGCGTGATGCACGTAAAACAACCTGCCCCCCTCCCGCCCTCTCCCACCTGGCCTGAACCACAGATGCCGTGCTCTTGCAAATGTCAAACAGACGGGTGTTTGCATCCTGGTTCCGAGTCTACCATTCGACGGGAGTTTAACCGTGCTCTTTCTCTGTCAGATTGTAACGTTAGTTAAACTCGTGGGCTATTGGTCCCCCTCAAACTACGGACTCTCTCGCCAGGCCACTGCATCATCGCAGCAACTCAGTTGGAGACAGACACTTTTGTTCATTATTGAGCCATGGCGCAAGGTGAGAAGCAACGTACGGGCTACAGCCAGTTTGCTTGCATCGGGAGCGGCTTCTCGGCCATTGGTCTCGGGGCGACGCTGAAGCGATGGTACGGCATCACCGACGTCCGTTTCTTTGAACGCCACGAGCAGCTCGGCGGGACGTGGTTTGCCAACCAATATCCAGGTAAGCTAGAGACCTGCTCCTCGTCGTCCCTTTGGTCCCCTCTGCGTAGGCAACGGCGTTGACTGTTCTTCAAGGCTGCGCCTGCGACGTCCCTAGCATCCTGTACAGCTTCTCCTTTGCCCCCAACCCCAAATGGACGCGGATTCTCGCCTCGGCCCAGGAGCTGTGGGAGTACCTGTACAAGGTCGCCAAAGACTACGACCTACCCTCCAAAATGACCTTTGGCGTCGAGGTCGTGCGCTGCGAATGGATCGAAAGCACCAAGCGCTGGCGGTTGGAGATACGGAACCTCGAGGACGGATCCGTCTTCTTCCACGAATGTCAGTTCCTCTTCAGCGGCACCGGGATCCTCGTCACGCCTCGTGAGCCCGACATGCCCGGCATCGACACGTTCAAGGGCCCCGTATTCCACGCCGCGCGCTGGCGCAAGGATGTCTCTCTCAAAGACAAGAACGTGGCCCTCATCGGCAACGGGTGCACCGCGTCTCAGATCGTGCCCAGGGTCGTCGGTGAGACACGCCACCTGACGCAGTACATCCGGTCCAAGCATTGGATCATCCCGCCCCTTGACGTGCCCAACACCAAGACCATCAGCTGGCTCTTCCAGTACGTCCCCGGCCTCATGGCCTTTGTGCGCTTCCTCGTCTTCCTCCACGCCGAGAACGACATGCGCGGCTTCTTCATGACCGGGGCGGGCGAGCGATACCGCAAGAACAGCGAGCGCAACGCCACGCGGTATATCCGCAAAACCGCCCCGGAGCGCTACCATGACCTGCTGATCCCCGACTTTGAGATTGGCTGCAAGAGGAGGATCTTCGACCCTGGATACTGCGAGGCGCTGCACGCGAAAAACCTCGACGTGCTCGACGACCCCATCGAGGAGGTCCTCCCAGACGCGATTCGCACCAAGGGCGGCAAGGTCACCAAGGCGGACGTCATTGTCCTGGCCAACGGCTATTCAACGAACCAGTTCATGAGCGGCATCGAGGTCGTGGGTAGGAACGGCGTGACGTTGGACAAGCACTGGGAGAAGTTTGACGGACCCGAGGCGTACAACTGCATGGCTCTCAACGAGTTTCCAAACTTTTTCATGATTCTTGGTACGATATGTTTTTTCTTTCTTTCTTTCTTCGCCAACGCACAGCACCGCACCGCATCCTCTTGAATGTAGCGAGACACAGCTGACACCAAGAAATCCAGGGCCAAACACCGCCACGGGGCACACATCCACCATCATGGCCGCCGAAAACGGCATCAACTACGCCCTCCGCATCATCAAGCCCGTCCTCGACGGCTACGCGGACGTCGTCGAAGTCAAGCCCGAGGCCGAGGAGCGCTACTCGCGCCAGATGCAGGAGGACTTGCACAAGACGGTCTGGTTGGCGGGCTGCGTGAGCTGGTACAACGTGGCCGGCCGCAGCGGCAAGAAATGGAACTCGATGACCTACCCGCACTCGCAGGCGCACTACTGGTACAAGTGCCTGTTTCCGACGTACGAGGATTGGAACTACACGGTATGTCTCGTCTCGTCTCTGACGACTATCAAGTTTTGGGTCTCGTACGGGTTGACGACGGATAGATACTAACTTTCCTTCTTCGGCTAGATGACCCCCGGCGCTGCGCGGCGAAAGTTCCTGCGGAGGGCTTTCAGGATGGTTCTTTGGACGGGTGCTCTTGTGTCGGTGCTCGGCGTGGGTGCTGCTCTTCGCAACGGCCGCTTCGACCAGAACCGGTATTTGCCTCATGTGCTACAGGCATATCAGGCGGTGCGGACGCGCCTCCCATTTTGATGGACAGAAGGCGATGTCCGCACCGATCTGCATTTCTCCAATACAAACATGAAGCATCCAGAGAATACATTTCCCCGTACACCTTGCTCACGGTGGAGAAACAGGACGTGATCCATGCATAATGTCTCTGTCACATCCGTCCGCTGACATCGTGACTTACACGCTCCTCATCACTTACACGGACGTCAAAGCACGCATGCGTCAGCGGCGTAGTGCGTCAAAGCGACTGACTTATCTGCTACAAAAGGAAACCCCAACGGACAACCACTGCAACCCTTGAATCCTGGGCAGCCGTTGGATCGACAGCTGCCGCATGGTCAATGTCTCGCTTCTTGGGGCGGAACACGGAATAGCGCCGGAGCGGCGGCTCGGAGCAACCCCGAGTCTCCAACGGTTGCCGGGACCCCACCACACATGCGACCCCAGATTCATCAGGGGCCTAACGTAGCTAGCAGGCACTAGCCAAGCCGCCTCCGAAATCGTGTTTGCTGTTGGCGGACTTTAAGCCCAAGGCCCGGAACCCGTCCCGTGCTTCCACGGCATATGTTGTCTTGAAGCTCCAGTCCTCCTCAGCTGTCGGGACGGTCCCGACACATCTGTGTGACATGCCTTCAAGGGCAATCAGAAAAAAGCCAATTCCCCATCATGATTGCACAGCCCAACGGCAAGCAAAAGCGTCGCAAGATCTCACTGGCCTGCGAGCCCTGTCGGGAGCGCAAGTCCCGCTGTGACGGCGCCAAGCCGATATGCTCGACGTGTCGCCGCCGCTCGCTGGGCCTGGAGCGCTGCGTATACAAGTTGGAGAATGCACGGACGGCCAGCACGGATGAGTACGTCAGTCTGCGGGTTGTGGCGGCAACGGCAAGGCGAGGCGAGGCGTTCGTAGTGTGCTAACCGGCCCTACGTAGATACATCAAGGTCTTACATAGTCGCATACGTCGATTAGAGAGGGCGTGCATAGACGCGGACGTGCCCCTGCCGTCTTTAGATCAGAATCAGGAGCAACTGCCTGATGCCGCCGTCGGCCCCCAACTTACATCTCCAAGAGAACGTGGTCAAGACTTGTCCATACACGGCGCCCCAACCTGGACTAAACCTGCGACCCCTTTCTCAGAGCGCGGCGGTACTCCCACGCCTGTCGAGTACGGGAAAGGAACACCTGGGCGGGCGGGCATCTCACTCAACTCTCCCAACAGCCTCGGCCAGCCGGACAATGGCCAGGCGCAGCCCGACGCCGATATGGCGCCTCAGGCGGCTCCCAGCAGCGTGTCGGCCATGGGAACGGTCATGACCGAGGACAATGTCAGTAGTTCCGAGGACTTTTACGGGAGCTCCTCCACGGCATCATTCCTCAAGGAGGCATTCGACTCGATGAAAGACAAGGAGACTTCCGCTCCGTGTCTGCCCCGAGAGTACGCCCTGCACGCCTCCCGGGATGTCGGCCGCGATTGGCGTCGCGATGCTTCGTACTACGTTCCCTCACACAAGTTTTCCCTGCCTCCACGCGAGCTGGCCGATCACCTCATGGACTGCTTCCGCAAACAGGTGTACTACATGTACCCCTTTTTCCACCTGCCGTCCTTTATGAACGCCTACCGCAGCCTCTGGCAGACGAGCTCGGAGCCTCGCGAGCCGTCCATCCCTGGACTCGGGCTGGGCTGCTATCCCGAGGCCGACGCCAACACCATATCCTTCCACTGCGCCCTCAACGCCATCTTCTCGCTCTCGTGCCACTACTCGGACCTGGGCCCCGCGGACAGGCTCGCCGCGTCGCACACCTTCTTCATGCGCACCAAGGCCTTTGTGGGGCTCGACCTCCTCGAGTCGAACAACCTGAGCGTCGTGCAGACGCTGCTGATCCTGGCGCTTGCGCTGCAGAGCACGCCGTATCCGAGTCGGTGTTGGAACGCGACGGGCGTCGCGTGTAGGGTCGCTCAGGGGCTGGGGCTGCACACGGAGCATCGACAGGACGCTCGGCGGGACCTGGAGAAGGAGGTGCGGCGAAGGACGTGGTACGGCTGTGTGACCATGGACATGTGAGGCTCTCTTCTGATCCAACGTCTCGTCTTTCACGTCTGTAGCATGGCTAATCGCATCTTGTTAGGCTCGTGAGCATGACATACGGGAGGCCGACCATGACAACACACATATCCCTGCTTCCGCTCCCCACTGGCAACGAATGCGACTCGCCAAGCGACAAGTCTCGCTCCACGCAGAATCAGCAGGTGCTCCCACGGTTCCGCTTCTACCACGAGAGCGTCCGCTTGTGTCGTATCCTAGAGGAAATTCTGTCCAAGGTCTACCAGCCGTGGATGAACCGTGAGGACCCAGGCTTCTCAATGCCGCCATCCGCGGAGCATACCAAGTCCCACAATCTGGATACAATCTTTAAGCTTCATGAGAAGCTCTCCGAGTTTGAAGCGTCCCTGCCGGATGACCTGACATGGCACCAGGACGCCAAAATGAGCCCAGGCTCAGAGGAGGATCGCACGCTGCTGGCTGCACAGAGAGAACTTCTTCACGCACGGTAGGTCCAGGTCGAGTCAGATCTCCTTTCTTACTCCCTTTTGCCACTGAGCAACTAACAGTACTAGGTTCATCTACCTGCGTATAATGCTTCTTCGCCCTGTGCTCACGCAACTCGCCGCCAAGGAGCGCCACAAGCCAGCAGACAGGTCCATATTCGAGCCCTTGTCCGATCCGATCCTGGCGGGAATGACTCTTCAGTGTTCTCGCATGTGTGTAGAAGCCGCCATAGAGCTCCTGCAGCTCATTCACGGAACCTACAGCTCTCACACAACTGGCGCTTGGTGGTGGGACGTGCTCTGTAAGTCCCCATTCTTTGTTCGGCAATCACGACTGCTTCTCAGGCTAATACTTGACGCGCCACAGACGCTTCCACCGCTGGGACGGTCCTCATCATCGCCAAAACCTGCCCATTCCTCCTCCCTTCGCTCAGCCAAGCTCAGATGGCGCAGTCTTGGGAAGACTGCCAGGATATCCTCAAATGTGTCGCCGCATTCAACACGTGCGGCCAGCAGTCGCTCAAGCTCCTGAAGACCATCTACAACAAAATCTCGGCTGCATCACTTTGTAAGCGGCTTTGATCTACTACCCAGATGCCCATGGCTAATTAAGTCACTGGCAGACACTCAGACACACCCCACGCAAGGACCAGATATGGGATCGAGCAGCGGATACGATGCTGCTGCCGTCGTGGAGGATGGCGGCCATGACCTCACCGCCGAGGTTCGTCTCGAGGCAAGCCAGGAGCTTCAGGGGCTGGAAAATTTTGACGCTTTGGACTCTTTCTTCCAATGGGAAAAGTCAACCTTTGACAACATGGGCACCGCAGCCTTCTTCTGAGGGCTCAAGTTGGAAAATAGCTCTCGCACCCAATGTATCTCTAATGGACTATGCCCAAAATATGTCCCTAAGCCTACAATACATAACGGCGCTCGTCTATAGATTTGGCTCCTTGTCGTACATAACAACGCGCCCCCGTACCCAGCTGGTCTATGCAGGGTTGCCCGTGCCCGACACCAGCAGAACAACACTACCGAGCTGCCTTCGAACGTCCTCCTTGTTGACATCGTGGGTGTCTTCCACCTCACCCCACTGCGTTGCCTGCCAGTCCACCTCAAGACTAACGGCCTTGGCGGCCTCCTCGATACCAAACTTGTAGTCCACGTTGAGCTCGCGCTTGCCGACAGGGCCTTCGCTCCATGCGGAGATGAATCGCGCTGCGGCAACAAGGCTCTTGCCCGCCAGCGTTGCCCGCTCTAACCCGGCAATCTCCCAGGAGTTGAGGCCCTCGACCCAGCCCTGCACGACCTCGCGCACGCCCTCGGGCTGCTTCCGCGGGAGGATCGCATGTCCGTCCAGAACAGGCTCGATCGTAACGCCAGGCCAGACGTGCGTCGTCAGGAAGGAAACTGTCTCTTCCGCGGTCTGCTTCTGCACATCTCGCAACGATTCGCCTGCGTCGTTGCGGAGGTCAAAGTCGCCGGCTGGCGGAGCCCAGCACAGGAGGGAGTCGGTGTCAAGGTATCTCATCACCGTAGTGGCAATGTCTTTCCGGATCTTGGCGGTGCCTGATGGGTTAGAGGCATCATCCTCGGCGATGTCGACCGCTCGACAGACGAGACTCGTAAGGGGTATCAAGTGCTGTTTCGTCGCCTGTTGAGCCGAGGTCAAGACGTCCCACTCGAGCGCGATGGCGGCGGCGAGGTTCGGTTTCGAGACGGGCAATCGGATAATCTCTTTGGTTTGAGGATGCCGCAACGGCCGCGAGTCCAGGAAAATCTGCAGCGACCCTTCACGTTGTTTAGCATGCGTCTGGCGATTTCGGCGCAGAGAGCGCGCGGTCCACTACTCACCATCCACCTCCTGGACGCTGACGTCCTTCCAGAATCTCTTGCGCAGCGTCGTCTGCTTCCCGTCCTTGGCAGTCCGGATGATCTTGGCGGCTTTGAGCATCTCGGCCTGCTTCTTGCGACGCTCGACTCGCTCGTTGACGTTTCGAACCGCGGGGGTTGGGGGCTCCGGCGGCGGACCGGTTCCGACGATCGGTGCGACATTGGCGGCCTTTGCGACGGTACAATGAAATGGGCGCGCAGCGGGTGTCGCTCTGATGGCCCGCGGCAGTAGCCGCACGGGCAATTGATTTGGCGGCCTCATGGTGGCGGTTCCAGGGCGAGGTTGAAGAATGGACTTGACTGAGAAAATTCGCGGTCAGCCGCGGTGAGGCAGCTCTATAGACGATGATGTAAGTCGACGCGCGCGGGTCACCTCGGTGAGGAGGGTCCACTGTGGCTACTCACCGAACTCATTGGGTTGTCCACTTTGGGGGGATAACACCTCGACCTCTGTTACGCAGCTATCGCAGATAGAAATTCAAAGCAGCCTATACTGCTACAAGACACCTATACTTCCACAGGACACATGCATTATGTGTCCCTTCAGCCGCATTCGCTGAGTTGGACAAGTAAATAGCCAGCTGCCAGATGGTGTCTGGGTCGAGGTGGGGTATCACGTGACGCCCCCTTCATCCCTGAGCCCGCCCAAACTGTCAACGTGGTGATATCTGGAGCCTCAGCCAAGCCACCTTGGACAACCCACGACCACCCTCCTCCCAACCAGTCGCCCAAGATGAGCTACGGCAAAAAGGACGAGGATGCCGACCTGGGCCTGGTCAAGGTGGATCGTACCCAGGTCTTCCAAGAAGGTGAGCCAGCAACAATTGGCGCCATGGCTCCCACGACACGGAGCTCAGCTAACCTGCCGGGCAGCGCGTCTGTTCAATAGCTCACCGATCCAACCTCGACGATGTCGCATTCTCCTGACCAAGATCGCCCTGCTGCTCTACACCGGCGAAAAGTTCCCGACCAACGAAGCTACGACACTTTTCTTCGGAATCTCAAAGCTCTTCCAGAACAAGGATGCCAGTCTCCGGCAGATGGTCCACCTTGTCATCAAGGAGATTGCCAACTCCGCCGAGGACATCATCATGGTCACCAGCACCATTATGAAGGATACCGGTGGTAGCAGCGACGCCATCTTCCGCCCCAACGCCATCCGAGCTCTTTGCCGCATCATTGACGTTCGTCGGCCACCCCACACAACCGCTCCGTCGACACCCTGACTAACCTCACCGCCTACAGGCTACCACGGTGCAATCGATCGAGCGAGTAATGAAGACTGCGATTGTGGATAAGAACCCCTCTGTCTCTTCCGCTGCACTGGTCTCCTCCTACCACCTGCTCCCGATCGCCAAGGAGGTCGTGCGCCGATGGCAAAGCGAGACCCAGGAGGCCGCCGCCTCGACCAAGTCCAGCGGCGGCTTCTCGCTCGGATTCTCGTCTTCCAGCGGCCAGATGCCGATGAACAACTCCACCATGGCTCAGTATCATGCGATTGGCTTGCTCTATCAGATGCGCATGCATGATCGCATGGCGCTGGTGAAGATGGTACAGCAGTTCGGCGCCGCGGGTGCCATCAAGAACCCCGCCGCCACCGTCATGCTTGTCCGGCTTGCCGCCCAGCTGGCGGAGGAGGATGCCTCGCTGCGTCGACCCATGATGCAGCTTCTCGACGGCTGGTTGAGGCACAAGAGCGAGATGGTCAACTTCGAGGCGGCCAAGGCTATCTGCGACATGAGAGATGTCACTGACAACGAGGTCACCCAGGCCGTTCACGTCCTGCAGCTGTTCCTCACTTCTCCACGTGCCGTCACCAAGTTTGCCGCGCTCCGAATACTTCACAACTTTGCATCATTCAAGCCTACCGCCGTCGCCACTTGCAATCCCGATATTGAGCTCCTGATCTCCAACAGCAACCGCTCGATCGCCACCTTTGCTATTACCACGTTGCTTAAGACGGGTAATGAGGCTAGCGTGGACCGACTGATGAAGCAGATTTCGGGCTTCATGTCCGAAATCACCGACGAGTTCAAGATCACGATCGTGGAGGCAATCCGCACGCTTTGCCTCAAGTTCCCCAACAAGCAGGCCGGCATGCTGACTTTCCTGAGCGGCATCTTGCGCGACGAAGGCGGTTACGAGTTCAAGCGCGCGGTCGTGGAGAGCATGTTTGACCTCATCAAGTTCGTCCCCGACTCTAAGGAGGAGGCGCTCGCCCACCTCTGCGAATTCATTGAGGACTGCGAGTTCACCAAGCTGGCTGTCCGCATCCTTCACCTCATCGGACTGGAAGGCCCCAAGACTGCCCAACCGACCAAGTACATTCGATACATCTACAATCGCGTGGTTCTCGAGAACGCCATTGTTCGAGCAGCCGCCGTCACAGCTCTGGCCAAATTTGGCGTTGGCCAGAAGGACCCCGACGTCAAGGCCAGCGTCAAGGTGCTCCTCACACGATGCCTGGACGATGTTGACGACGAGGTGCGCGACCGCGCTGCTCTGAACCTGAAGCTTATGGGTGAGGAGGATGATGAGATGGCCCGTAACTTTGTCAAGAATGGTACGTACTCGGTTCTCAATGACCATGGGCTTAGGCTGACTGGTGGCAGACAACATGTTTTCTCTCCCAGCGTTCGAGCATCGGCTTGTCATGTATGTCACGTCGGACGACAAGTCCGCGTTTGATGATCCCTTCGACATCAAGAACATCCCTGTGGTCACCCGTGAGCAAGCCGACGCCGAGGACCGCACCAAGAAGCTCACCGCTACCGCCCCAACATTGAAGGCGCCCAAGGTGGGCCCGACGAAGGCGCCTGCCACCGGAGCGGAGGCCGCAGCCACTGCTTCTGCCCAGGCTCAGCGCTACGCCGAGGAACTCATGCAGATCCCCGAGATGAAGGAGTTTGGCTATGTCCTGAAATCGTCGCCTGTTGTTGAGCTCACAGAGGCTGAGACTGAGTATGTGGTGGCGCTGGTGAAGCACATCTTCAAGGAGCATATCGTTCTTGAATACGAGGTTAAGAACACGCTGCCTGATACTGTCCTCGAGAACGTTTCTGTGGTCGCCACGCCATCTGAAGAGGACGAGCTGGAGGAGCTCTTCATCATTCCGGCGGAGAAGCTGGCGACAAACGAGCCCGGCAAAGTCTATGTCGCGTTCAAGAAGGTCAACGGCGAGGGCTCGCTGCCGGTCACATCATTTTCCAACATCCTCAAGTTCACTAGCAAGGAAATCGACCCCTCGACCAACGAGCCCGAAGAGACAGGCTACGACGACGAGTATGAGGTCTCCGAATTTGACCTTGCTGGCGCCGACTACATCGTTCCGACATTTGCCAGCAACTTCAACCACCTCTGGGAGCAGATTGGCGCCTCCGGGGAAGAAGCAGAGGAGACGTTGCAGCTCAGCGGTCTCAAGAGCATCGCCGGTAGGTCTCGATGCGAATGGAAGATGAAGAGATATACTGACAAGATTTCCAGATGCAACGGAGCAGCTGGCAAAGACGTTGTCACTACAGCCATTGGACGGCACGGACGTGCCCATCAATCCGAGCACGCACACACTGAAGCTTTTGGGCAAGACGGTTGGTGGCGGTCGTGTGGTGGCTACGGTACGGATGGCCTTCTCTTCAAAATCGGGCGTGACGACAAAGATTACAGTCCGAAGCGAAGAGGAGAACGTGGCAGCGTTGGTGATTGCATCGGTGGCATAAAAGGAGGGATGCAGGCGTTGAGGATATTAATGTATGACGGTTAGAAGCCAGTCCGAGCCCGTTTGAGGCTTGGAAATGTCACGATGTTTCTTCTTTACAAGCCTGTCTTGAAGTGCGTGCCGCGTGTGACGTTAAGCAACTCCAAGATAAGGCGCGCTACTGATGATACCAGAAGACTCAAGGGGCGATGGACACGGGTTCATGACGTGTTAATGCCAGTTACCCCCTGCGCTACACGGAAACGCGTATCATTCACCTTTTCACACACGTACGAAGTCACAAATCCTCCACCTTGTAGACTTGGTAGGCTGGCTCCTCGTATGGGTGTACGCTGTCGCAAATAGTTAGAGCAAGATACTCGTGGCGGCATCTTAAAAAAGACGAACGATTTGAGGGCCTCGACGGCCTTGCGTGCCACGTCTCGGCTGACGCAGAGTGTCTCGACACGCGTCTCTGGCGTCTCCTCGAGCGCACCGACGGTGCCGATGTGCGGGTTGGCGGCGTCGCCTGGTCGGAACTGGCCCGTGCCGGTGGCGGACCAGCAGCACTCGGTGTAGTTGCCCGCGCCGGGGTAGCGCCCAGCGCCGGCGGCGAAGATGGCGGCCTTGCACACGGCGACGGCTCCCGGGGGTGCGTAGAAGACGAGGGTGTAGCGTGCGAGCGACGACGGCGACGCCATGGCGCGGATGGGGAAGGCTTGCGTTGGCGCGTTCGATGGAGTGAGAAGATGGTCTGGGTTCGGGTTAAGGGAGTGAGGGTGTTGTTGACGGCTGGGTTGGGTAATAAAACTTGAGGGGCTCGCGGGATTGAGTTAGGCAGGAAGTATCCAAGCAGCGTGAGGCAGCAATGGTGGCGTGCATTGACAAACAATTTTGTCTACACCCTCTTGAAAGTCACTCCTCCCCGGTGACGCGACCGTTTATGCGTGATGTAACACTTATTGGGGCGATCGATCCCCTCGGCCAAAGTGGTTGCATTGAACTGCATAGGAGCACCGCTGTGCAGGGTAGCGGCGATATTTGGACATTGAACAGCCGCATCGTAGAGCAGGATCTCTTTGCTTCAGCCTTGCGATTTGTTCGATAAGAACGCAGCGAGCGACTGAGGCTTCTCTGACCTGCTACCCACTCTCTGTATAAGCGGAAGCCGTGCCGTGCCCTTCAGAAGTGAAGCTCTTCGTGGGCCACATGCAGCGATGCCCACTGTACTTCGTACATGGGCGCAAAACGCCACACGCAAAACGGACACACAGATATTCCCAACAAAAAAACTGTCATGGCCGCATATCGCCAGCCCGCCTCGCGCACGTACGGAAAAACAGGTCCGTCACACGGGCGTTGCCATTCTGGGGTTGTGTCGCGAGGTCCATCTCACGTGTCGAGCAACGGGCGAGATTGTGGCAGCGAAAGAGTGTGTGCATGCACATCGTGGTAGCGCTCACGTTGCCTCGGCCGAAAAAGGGCCCCCCCCCCTTTCCCCCCAGGTGTCTGTCTGTCTGTCTGCGGGGTTTGCGCGCGAAAAGTGCTGTGGGGAGAGAGGGCTAGCAAAAGTATAGGCGCTGATCGAGCGGGAGACGGAACCATCTGTTGGGCGCAACGCTCCGACGTGCGCCATGTCTCCCCACGGTAATAAGACGCGCAGTACAGCGCGCGACGCCGCTGCCTTCCCGGCCGTCCCTATCTTTTGTCCGTGGCGCTTGGCCTTGCTTCGAATCTCGTAAAAGGATCGCCGTCTCAATCCATCGGCGTCGATTTTGACTCCTTACCCACGACTGGTCAGGGGCGCGCTGCTGTTTTTAGCTCTACCTCTGGACGACTTGTATCGGTACACGCTTGCGCTGCAGCGGGAGCTCCAGACGCTTGGGACAGGTGTGTTTCACAGCCGAAAAAGACGACGTGCGCTACGAGTTCTACGACACGCTACCAGGGACGTCGAAGGTGGTGGGTGTGCCAGACGAGTCTAGCGACACACGCGGGCAAAGTAGGCAGGTACCTGTACCCCCGTGGCCCCCGAGGACCCTGCCCTGGTGGGTGAGGTGCTGTCTGGAGGTGGTGGTGGTAGTACCTGAGATTAGAGGTACCTGCGCCCAGTACGCGAGCTCCGCGCCACCCGTGAGTACCGTACTCACTCGCGCTCGGCCGCCCGCGCCGGGCTGGGCTGCTGTCTCGTCTCCTGCCTGGCGCGACCTCCTGACAAAAACGCCAGATCGTCATCGTCGCCCAGTCAGCCGGTTTCCCTTTCTGCCTCGCGACGACCACGCACTTCAGCAAACAAACACCCACGCCGCACCCGGCAGACAACGACGGTGACGGCCCGCAGCGATAATCAAGTCAGGCACCCCCCTATCCCCCTCGTCTGAGGCCGCCGCGCCCGCGCCGGCACTCGTGACGACAACGGGCTGCCGCCATGAACGCCATCCAGCAAAAGTGCCGGCCCAAGCACCAGGTGCTGGTGCTCAAGTGCTACCCGCGCACCTCAAAGGGGGCCGTCGACGTCAAGCCCAACAGCAGCGAGCTGAGCTACCTGCTCTTCTACGCCACCAATCGCCGCTCTAAGATCCAGAAGATTGGCGCGTTTCTCGAGAAGAAGACGGCCAGCGATGTCTGGCGCATGCGCATCGGGTACGTCCCGTCTTGCCCCTGACTCCTCCTCGCCTTACCAGTACTCCCCGTCTCTGCTTTTGCGTCCTTCAACTGACCGTCATCTGTTGGCAGGAACGTGCAGGTGACGCTCGGCATCCTAGCTGCCCTCGTCGAGAAGTCGCCAAAAGATGTCGCCCTCATCGCCCCCTGTATCCTCCGCGTACTCGACCTCGTACTGCGCTCCGACGACATCACCATGATCGAGTCCTCGCTTCCCACATTCGAGGCCTTTTGCGAGCATCACGGAGCGTCCTCTCTCTTCGCAGACCACTCGTACTTGCAACAGTACCAGGCCATTGTGCGCTCGTACGCGCAGCTGGCGTCGCCACACCATGTGCCGGCCAAGGGCGGCCCCGTCAGCCGTCCCGTCCAGCTGCGCTGGCGAAACGCCGGCCTCGACGCAATCAAATGCGTCGCTTCATCGGATGCCCTGTCGTCGGTCGTCGGTCGCCAGGTCGACGTGATAGTCCCCATGATACTGGAGAATATGTGGACCGACGACGACCACTTTCTCGATCTACTCCATGGCCGCGTGCAGACGGGAGAAAGGTCAGAGGCGGACAAGATGTTTCGTCGGAGGAACAGCGTCAACACGGTCAGGACTGCCGATACGGCGGGCGACACGAACCCACTAGCCATCTCCGGGACTGCCATGGACGTCGACAAGCTTGCCGAGGAAGATATTGGGGTGCTGGCCATGCAGTGCCTCAAGAACATCTTTGTGGTCCCCAACAGGGCTCAAATTCACATGGCCACTTTTTCTCTGCTCAAGTTCATCTCGCAGAAGGTAGCGCAGGGCGAAGACGTGGTTGTGCCCACGGAAAAGGGTGATGAAGGCGACGCTGGGTGGGCAGTCAAAATTTACGGCATTGTCGCAAGGTGGGCACCGGTGCAAGATCGCTATGTCATCCTGGTCGCCGCACTCGAAACGATGATGAAGACGCCCGTCAAGGACGACACCCTCAGACAGCATCTTACCTTAACGGCAATGATGCGGTCCCTGTTGAGATCGGACACAAACCTAATCGGGCTAAGCATGATGGATGTGCTGCTTGGCCTCGTCAAGCAAACTAAGAGGCTGTTTCAGCTTCACAATGGCTCAGCACACGAGGGGAGTCAGAGCGAAGAGAAGACAGACGCCGAGAAGGAGCCCCAGAATAGGACGCAGCGCAAGGGTCTACTCCACCAACTCGAAAGATGCATAGGCGATCTTGCAACGCATGTCTACTACGCCGACCAAATTTCAGACATGGTGTCAGCCCTGGTTAGCAAGCTCAAGCCCGGCCGAACCGCCAGCATTAGCTCCCTTGGCCAGGTCGACAAGCGAGACGCCAACGAAAATGGCGGGCCGGCCTCGTCTAACGTCGACTTGCCAGGCCATCAGTCGCCGCCGTCCGACACGGACTTCTCGTACAAGAGGAGCAAGGTATCGGCGTTGAGGGTGATCAAGGCCATTCTGCTCGTCGCGAATCCAAAGACGCGCATGAGCGGAAACAAAGACCTTTCGCGAAACCGCGTCCCTGTCACGGTCTGGGAGGGGACGCAGTGGCTGGTGCGCGACCCGGACGGTCAGGTGCGAAGGGCGTACGTGGATGCGCTGGCGACCTGGCTGGATCGAGAGACGGTTAAGTCGGATGCAGACGCGCAGGACGACGCCAACCTTCAGTCACGATCGTCCACCGCCAAGCATAGCCGCGATATGCCGAGCTCACGACGAGCAGTGTCAGGCGCGTCAAAGGGCGAAAGGCAGCCGAGAGCGCGGCGCTCGCAATTCTTGCCACTGCTGCACCTGGCCATCTACGACAGTGCACTCCAATTTGTCGACTTTGACAGCGACATTGCATTCTTGCACAACCTACTCACGAGGCTAGTCTTCAGCCTTGGAGTTAACGCGACTCGTTATGGCATTCCCATGATCTATCGCCTTCAAGAAGATGTGCTGGCGCTTGATCAGCCGATTCACAAAGTTCGGATCGCTGCCCTGTGCCATGGTTACTTTTGGGTTCTGACCGAAAAGTTCGACTTTGAGTCGTCCGTAGTTGGTCTGGCCATTCAGAACGAGATCATTCGGCGCAGAAGCAAGGGCTTCTGGGTTCAGGGTGTTCAGGTTCCTCCGCCATTGCTCGACCATCTTGGAACGCCCGGCCACACCGGACCGCCGCCTACGTGGGACCTCAGCGCGCTCGAGACAGAAGAGTTGCTACCTTTCGACGACCGTACGTCTCTCGTTGAGTGCGTTGCCACGGGCTACAGGGAGAGCTCCTTGTCCCCTCCCGCAAGCCCGGCAGCCTCGCCAGGGCGCTCTCACACCACCCCCATTCTTGGATCGAGCATGAATTCGCTGCCTCCGGGTGAGCACGGCCATGATCTCCCCGGCATCTTCCGCGACAACATGCTTGCTGAGTGGTCGAGGGACTCTGCCCTTTCGGCGCTGGCCGAGTGTAAAACCGAGTCCATTACGGGCTCCAAGACAGGCACCACGGGGACCAATCAGAACCGACTCACGATCAATACGGCTGGCGTCAATGGAGGCGGGTACCAGCCGGCGTCGCCGTTTGGCAGCATGCGCAATCTGCGACCACATTCGTCTCAAGTGCATGGCGACCGACTCAACTCGATGACGAACCTCCGCAAGACGAGCATGCGAAGCGCCGTGTCGCCTTCGATCTCCGAGTCTAGCAAAGGAGGCATAGCTTCCGTGGAGCAGTTGAAGATGATCTTGGCCGGCAACGTTTCGCCACAAATGGCGGGCATCCCCGGCGTCGACGAGGACGAGGACGACAGCGGCGATAGCATGGTCAGTTTCGAGTACACCCCGTCAGAAGAGGAGAGCTTCAGCCCGACCACACAACCGGACAACGGCGGAACGATGGGTGATGCGTTGAGCAGGACCGTTTCGGGCTCCAAGTTCAAGGGGCCATTGTCTTCAAACCCTACTTATCAGGTCAACTGCGAGGACGAGGAGGACGTGCCTCCTGTCCCACCGCTGCCGAACCTGAGCTCTTTGTCGAACAAGGGGAGCATGCTGCACGGCGACGTTTCCGTGCACGACTATGCGGCGAGCTCTGTTCGCCGAAACCTCAGCAGCCGTGGTGGAGACAGCGTGCGAGCCAAGTCTTTGCGGTCTCGAGAGGACGGCCGGGGTACGGACTTGCAGGATCTTCTTCGTGGTATCGATAGCAGGGCTGGAGAAGGCAGTCTCGGAAATCTGACGAAGCCACCCTACTAATGTGCGGTGACAGAGCGAGAGTGGAGGATAGTTCAACAATTGGAGAGGCGGTCAACAACTGCTTCGAGAACATGGTACGATACGGAGTACATGTTATAAGGATTACGCGGGGGTCGAGGAGGGAGCACATGTCCCCGTGGATAGAGGACAAAGAGGCCACGG
Source organism: Purpureocillium takamizusanense (assembly GCF_022605165.1). Classification (NCBI taxonomy): domain Eukaryota; kingdom Fungi; phylum Ascomycota; class Sordariomycetes; order Hypocreales; family Ophiocordycipitaceae; genus Purpureocillium; species Purpureocillium takamizusanense. Next base: position 486,620 of record NC_063078.1, read on the forward strand.
AGAGTACGCGGTAAGAAGGAGGTAATATGTTGCGCATGTATGAATAGGACTGTGGTCTGGTGATTTGCATCCATCTTCGGGTGTACAAAAGTCCTTGCGCAACGAAGTAATGGAGGCCCGAGGGAGCCAGAGGCCTTGCGGAGGACGGGGATATACCTTTGACCAAGCCAGTAGCGTTGCGAGCGATTAGACCAGCGAATAACCACATTGTGCCATCTCACGAGCTTGCGCCTTGAACAAGCAGAGCAGCTCGGAGGAACAAGTACGAAGTACTGCAATCTTCATGTTGGAAGTCGTGTCCGATGTCCCTGCCTCCTGCACGCTATATACGCCGTGTGACAGGTCGACGAGTGGTACAGCCGGACGCCCGGTCTGCCACCCTGCATGGCTGGGGACGCGGTGTCACGATGCCGGCAAAGGTGTCGTTGGAAGCGGGGAGGCAGGCTCCCGCGGATTGGCAGCAAGGCAGCCGCCTCGGCCGCCGCCCCATGCCCAGGTGAGGAGGAGGTGGTGGAGGGGAGGGTTACGAGCTGGAAGGGCGTTCCTGCCCGAAGAGCTGGCTGCGGCGAGCTGATGATGCTTTACCACCGCTACTACGGTACGGTACTCGGTGAGCGCGTAACGGTTACACGGCAGGAGGCGGATGGGCGGCTCGTTTCGCTGGGGCGTTTGGACGGACGGATGGGGTCGTGGGGAGGGGGGAGGGGTATCGTGAGATGATAGGGTGGGTGCCTTTAGGTAAGGCATACATGTATGTATGTATGTATGTTGTACGAACCAACTTAGATGCCAGAGAGGTAGTAGCAGTGGGGAGGTTGCCGGTGGGATGGTCATGTTGTGCGGGGGATACGAAGTGGTTGCATGGATGGAAATTGGGGATGTCGTGGTAAAACCTTGGTGAGGGTTTAAGTGCCGTATAAGCGATTGTACCCTTGACCTTGTGCGAGATGTCCGCCGGGGGTAAAAGAGGGGGGGGGGGTTGCACCATGACGTACGAGGCAGAGAGAGAGAGAGAGATATGCCGTCAACGAACATACATATTACTATCATGTACACGCGCTTGGTGCCGTCCCTCCCATCGCGTGGGGACATTTCTTTGGCTTTCTACGAATTGGGTTCCCATGCAAGCATTTGCATGTTACGAATGAGGCTGCACACGTATATGTCTCCATCTCTCTCTGGGCTATCTGTCTCTCTCCTTCTGTGTGCCGGCCGCATACCGGATTGGGCTGAATGTGAGATATGAGGCGGGCCGAGGGACGTGTCGTGCATGGCTGTGCACATATGTATGTACCAGAAACGTGAAGTGATGGATGTGACGTGGACGACGCGTATATGCGGGCGGTCTAGTCTGGTCTGGTGATGTGGCATTGTATCTAATGGACCTCAGGGCGAGCGGTCAGTCGTCGGATGGCATGGCATCGTGGCCGGGACTGGAGGAACGACATGGGTCGGGTAATGTTGAGTTGAAGATCCGGGCGTGGGGATGTTGATGTGAGGAGTCGCACATTGGAACCACGCCGACACATGCTGCGAGTAAGCGGATAGTCCCAGGTTTCCCATGAACAAAAGAGTGACGTTCCTGAAGCTAGAGAGGTTATGCTGCATTTCGTACCCGAAAAGTACGCGCGCCTCGTCCGTCTGGCACTGTCACCACCGGCAGCATCCGTCTTGTATCCAAGTTCCAACAAGGCCGGAACCCCCCCCCCCAATATTTAGCCGCACACGACCTTGTACTCCGCCTCGATCATTTCACAGGGATTGCCATCGTGCTCACACTGCATGCCTTGTTATCATCGGAGGGGCGGGGCGGGGCGGGGCGGGGAGCAAAGGGAGGAATCGGGCTTTTTCATAGATTTGAAATGGGGACTGGAGGACGGACGGAGGTAGGGAGGGAGGGAAGGAGGTGGGTTCGCCTACCAAGCCTTCGCTACACTGCATCCATGTGTCCCACGAGGGCGCGCACTTGTTGATCACGTTGTACCGAGCAGACGCTGTAAGGGTGCATACGTGTTGCCCTCCTATGACATAGCACCTCTGTTTATTCGGACTGGTTTAGCAAATTCCCATCCCATTGACGCTCGGCGCATGCACGACAAGGGAGAGAGAGAGGGAGGGAGGAGAATCCCAATGTTATTGGGGGCGGGCAGCCGCGGGGGAGGGCGGACCTGTAGGGAGCGGGAAGACCAAAGAAGAAGAAGGAGAAGAAGAAGAAAACGTACGGCAGACACCTGCTTGGTTTTTCCATGTCCAGGCAAAGCGAATGCAAGGAGCGAAAGAAGTAGTAGTTCCTGGTGCATGATGGCCGGATCCTGAATGTTCAATCGCGGGCGTGAAAAGCCGTCCCAAACGGCGGCGCGTGCGCGATCGAGGGGCGATAAAGGTAGCGTGCGTGAGAAGAAGGCAGGACTTTCGGAGTTTTTCCAGATGTTCAGTCGGTATGTTCCAGTCAGATGTTGTTGTTAGAGTCGGAAAGGCGAACACAATCACCTCCCTTTGGCCACAGCAGACGTGCATTATATACGTTGGATGGAAAGACCTATGTACGTAAGATCACAAATGGAAGACGATAATGTGTTGTCATGTGTCAATTGATTCTGTATCAATATGCCCTGTGTTATCCGAGCATGGCTCTTGCGTCAGTCAACTTGGATCGGCCCGTCTTCTTTTTGTCATATTTTTGTCACCAAAAAAGTCGCTGGCGGTTCTCACGATACACGAGGGCACGACGATACTGTCTCCAGTCGAGATAGGAGATCCGGCACCACTCATCAAGGAAAAGGGGCTTTTCCGGGCTGGCCTGATTATGTCTACGATGCTCATGCTCAGGCCTATTTTCGAAAACCGAATCTCGTCGCCCGATTTGGACGCAGCAGGGCGCGTATTCGAAACCGCGTGGTTGTGCTGCAGCCTGGCCCATGTGCACGGCCCGTTGCCGCACATTTGATGAAGGACGCCATATCCTCAACATACGCAACAGGGGGGGGGGATGAGGAAAGTGGTGATATCCTGACGCCAGCGTGATTTGCGTGACTGCGCATTGTTATTAAAGACGCGGGATTTCGTAGCTTGAAGTCTTCCGCGGCGGAAAAGTGTCATATAAATTCTTCAAACCGGGCCGAGCCGGTGATGTGGCGTCGACTTTGAGCAGCTCTGAGGAGATCAATGGCTCATGTGCCGCGCGCCCAATCTATTGGATTTCTGGCTCTCCCTAGCTGTCAAAGTAAAGTGCCCGTTGCCGCCGATTGTTACCGGTTCCACGTCAAGTCGAAGATGATAAGACGTTTTGCGCGTTTCTTCGGTCCAGAAGAGGTGAGTTTTAGCACGCAGGTACACTCGAGTACTTTACATCGTACAATACACCCGGCCGGCGTTGGATCGGCCGCCTGATCTGATACCGGATGTGGGAGCCCCCTTGCTTGTTATTGCTGGCGCCGCGCTGCCCACGTGGGGATGGATGGCGTGTGGCTTTGTCAAAAAGTCAAGCCAAGTCAAGCCAAGCCAAACCAAGCCAAGTCAAGTCAAGTCAAGCAAGCAAGCAAGCACACGGCGGCGGGCACATGCAGATCAAAACGGGTTTGCCTGCCTGGGGCTTTCGTGTCTTCCTGCCTGAAAGCAAGGAAAAAAGCAATGCGACTCTGCAACGGCCGCGGCAAACGTGCCTGACCTGATACTCTTTTGCTTTTTTTAATCTTCAGTCTTTGTTGTCACTTCCCTTTTCGTGCGTTTCCCTTTTATGCTTTCTTTTTCTTTTTGGCGGTGGTGAGGCGGGAGCTCGACGTTAGCATCGGGCGCCAGTGGCGACGCGCATAAGTGCCACAGGGGGGAGGGGGCTTGGAAGAAGTGCCGGTGGCAGTGGTAACTTTGTATGAACGGGCCTTGCACAAGAATGGTAGTTGTTTGTCACTTGGTTGGATGGTTGGGTGGGTAGGTTAGGGTTACGGGGGAAGAAAGGGGGGGGAGCGTTGTTGTCTGTTGGCCGTGGGCAGGGGCGAAGAAGAAGATGTTGGGGTGGGTGGTTAGGTCGCTTGTTGGATGCCTCGTGTAAGTGCCTTGCCGCAAGACAAGCCAAAAGATAAAAAGACTCTCTGTCAGCGCCGTCGACTGAACGGGATGAATGGGCCGTGGAGGCAGGCAGGCAGGCAGGCAGGCAGGCAGGCAGGCAGGCAGGCAGACCAACAACGGCTGGAGCCCAAGATGTGCAACTGGGTAGTTGACCGGTAGTCGGCGCATATGCATGCCGTGTACCTTGCAGCGAGGTCATGGGTTGGTGGTGGTGATGGTGGTGGTGGCGGGTGGCGGCGGCGGTCATGTCATTACACCAATAGTGGCTTACTGTCGTTGCTGGGTTTCCGTATTGCGACGATATGTGGGGTTCGTCGACCGACCAACCTGGTTCTTCCTGTCTGGTACGCGTCTTCGTGAGATTGGCCTCAGGTTCCCACCTCCTAGTGCCCTCAGCAAAGCAGTGCTCACCTGTGCTGCGTCGTGCCAGTCCTAACGTGTGGCTCAGAAGCATAGTATGCGGGGCATAGTGACAAATTATCAGACGAACACGAAGACATACCAGGCAAATGAGGTTAGCATTCCCCAACATGGGGTGTTGAATGAGATTGGCGTTGAGCAACTTGTCCAACAATCATTCATCTATTCCTGTCACAAACAGCAAAGCTACATAGGACACAAGACAAGCATCTATTTCCGCTCATCGAGCTCCACGCAGGCGCCGCGTTTCTCGTTCATGCCCTCCTCGTCCAGGACCTTGCTGTCGCTATCCATTCCTGCCACCTTCTGCTCGAAGTCGCGCCCGCGCCTCTCTGGCCCTAACATAGTTGAGACGATGATGCCGAGAGCAATAATAGCGGTAGCAATGCCCATGGTCGGTCCGTACGCCTCGACCCTATCGCCATTCTTTATTGTGACAAACGTCTTCTCGGCAATAGCGTTTACGATTTGTGCTGAGGGTGACGAAATCATATTGCCGAGCTGGTACGTCACGCCGGGAAACGTCGACCGATATGCAGTAGGAGATAACTCGTTGAGGTGGATAGGGACAACGCCCCAGGCGCCCTGAACGAAGAATTGCATAAAGAATCCTGTAGCGCTAAGAGCACGCTGGCCTTCGGGCAGGATCCACGCAGGAATAAGTATGATAGAGGCGAGTGCTGAAATAATAATAGCGCGCCGGCGGCCGACGAACTGGCTGAGGTAACCAATAACGCAGCCGCCAATACAGGCGCCTGCCTTCATAAGTATAGACGCCTGCGATGCGCCTGTGTTATCTAGCTCCTTTTGCGTGAGCATAAAAGTCGTATATGAGTCTTGCGATGTATGCGAGTAGTAGTTGAACCATGTCATGAGAGTGATGCAATAGAGGCACATCTTCCACTCTTGGCCGAGCATTTTCTTAGTTTCGTGCCAAAAAGCGCCCGGTGAGGTAACCCTCTTGCCAGTCCTCTTAGCCTCGATAAATTGCTTCGATTCGGGGAAGGGAATACGCAAGAGGCCGACAGTAATAGAGATTCCGGCTGATTTGGATGTCAGTAGGACGTTGTTTATCACTTTCTTTCATCAAGCCAATACACACCTCCGATCCAAAAGATCGTCTTCCACGACTCCACGCCACCGCCCACGCCTAGGTTAGCACACGCAGCTAACACATAGCCAAACGAGTAGCCTTGTTGCAAGATACCGGACATAAGGCCCCGCGCATTAGCTCTATGAGTCTAGTTTAGCATACCCCTATAAAAGTAGGCTGATATAAATAAGCGTAGGAGACCTACGGGCAGTGCTCAAGAGCCATAGCAATAGCGTTGCCATATATACCGCCCATAAAGATGCCGAAAAGACTGCGCACAGCTAGAAATTGGGTGAAAGTCGAGCTATAGATGGTAGCAATCTGCAATAAGCCTAGAATAATCATATTATAGACCATAGGCCATTTACGCCCCCACCTATCGCCAGCGAGACCGAATATAGCTGCACCAGCGGAGCGGAGCAATAGCGTTAGAGTGATGGCGGTACTAATATCCGTCTTGGAGCGGTCATAGTACTTAGATAGCTTAACGGTTTGGATAGAGAGGGCGTGAAAGTCGAACGCATCGGCTGTCCAGGAGCAGAATCCGACGAGGAAAAAGAGCCAATCGCGGGCTGATAGCTCTGCGAAGAGGCGAATCGGATTGACGAAGCAGTCGGCCTCGTGCCACTCACAGCGCGTCTCGCCATATTCATTAGATACGACGACACGTTTCTTCCAGATGAAGAGGTCGCGTAGAGACTGCTTGGCTGTCCCTATGATGCCCTGGGCGAGGTCGTCAGCCGGCTCAACTTGCATCGACATGGTCACTATGACGAGAATAGAAGCGATGGGCCGTCGTAATCTTTGAGGAACGAGAGAGAGTATGCAGTGGAACTCAGAGCCAGGTCTGGCACATTTTCGGGGCCGACAACGCGTTTTATATACACCCGTCATAGATTAATATGGTGCCTTGCTTGTTGCTCTCAAATCCGCCCGGAGACTTCGGATGAGTTTACGACATTTTCCGAAGCACGAACAGGGATGTGAGTGTGAGAGATCAAAATTACAAGACGAAGCTTCTTTGATTTTGTTTTGGGAGGGGGGGAAGCCATGAGGAGAAGCTGTCGAACTGATAGACGATCGAGAGGTTAGGCTGAGCGTGGATCGTGGCGTGAAGGAGGCCACCATGTACGAGCCACACCGCCAGTTCGTGGAGTTGCTCTCGGAACCGGGCAACCCAGTTCACCAAGCTGTTTCACCCACGGCCGACGGACAGATCCGGGGCTGGCTGCCGCACATGGTGTCGTGCTAGAATTTGGTGGAGGAAGGCCGCCTACCAAGACAGCCTTGCGTAGAGCACCAGACGACAACACGATCCCGAAGGGCGATCCCATGGGGTAAGGTCCACCTTGACAACATCCCTGGCGTAGTAAACTGACTCGCACAAGCGGACCCACTTCCCCAGGTCCAGTTTCCTGCGACAGACGCTATTGCGAGACGTGATTGACAGCAAAGCCCGACAAGGGACTGGGTGTTGCATCATTGGGCAAGGTGACAAGCACACAGAGCTTCGCCTTCTGGACGCTGACCCGACCGCTAGGACATGTGGCGTTCATCACCCTCGGGGACTCGACATACCTGAACGTCGGGTTGGGATTGGGTGATACGGAAGAGCCCTTGCCCACTCTGGTGCGCGGAAGCGGTGGCGTTAGGTATCGCACTGCCTCACGTGGATCCCTTGGACCTACCTCTTACCGACCCCCGCTTCCCTACACGCAAGTTAGCATTACAGGACCTTGAAAGGAAGTCAGGCGTTTGAAAAGCAATCTCCACACGATTTTGCAATCGAAATTTAGTTATCGCGGCCCTGAAATATACTGGCGAAACGATGGTATTTGCCCAAATGTCTACGGCAATTTACTCAACACTTACAGTGTCGTAGAGCTGGAGCGTTGGGCGTATCGAACATGAGCTGGCTGCGACTAACAACATGCGCCGCATGCTGGCTGGGGCGCATTTATTCGTACACTGGGTTTCCGCAACACATTTTCTGATGATCTGTCGCACCACTGGATGAACTAAGGTCGTACCGGTTAAGTGCATACGGGGCGTGCAGCAAGCTTCATGTCTCGCCTGCTCACAAGAGGAACGTGGGAACGAGCAATGGGCAGAGAAGGAGCAATCAAGATCACGATCAATACGCTCAAGTAACTGTCCTTACACCCATCCTTCTATCGAGACACCGATATCCCCATCGTACGTCTGACATGATTACCCGATGTACTCCGCTGCCTTTGCATAAGGGGACTGGACCCAAAGTGAGTTTGTCTCAGTAGGCAGTGCTCAGCAGACTATATCCTGGCCTTCCATTGGCCCGGGACAGTCGTGGCGGAAGAGCGCCCATGCCATTTTGAGTGTGCGTTAACGACGGCCTGATATCAAGTCGACTGACCAACGGACCAAGTCCAATCGGCTCCAGTTGAATTGCGGATTAGTGACACATTCGTGCTCCATGACTATGACGCTAGCCGACGACGACGTGAACGTGCCGCAGCGCTGAGGCAAGGGGCTAGCCACCCTTCTTGTGCGTCATTTGGAACTCGATTCGGCACACCAGAGGTCGACGGCCCAAATTCGTCCTTCAAAGGGCTGGTTCAAGCCATTAAAATAGGGATAAAAGCAAAGGGGAACTGGAAGACGATTTCCGCTCTTGCACCTAACATTTAACGAGAAACGGTATTCCTGTTTTGGAACTGCCGACAATTATACGTTTCGTATTCAGTTTTCCATTGCACTTACATCCAAGAATGACTCCCAACAGGGTTGGAGTGTTTACTGACAGGGCTCCTACACTCCGCCCAGGTGTATACACTCCTGCCATTGTCGCCAATGGCCTCGTCTTCACCTCGGGTGTTTTGGGCGCCGATCCTGTCACAAAGCAGATGGTCAAAGGAACAGTCATTGATCGCTTTGTACGTTCAACCCTCCTCGAGCTCCCTGGCGTCATTGTACGACCCGTCATGTCACACCCGCTCCCGACCTTCTAGCAATATGTTCTCCCTGTATAGGTCGGCGCTGACAGATGCTACCAAGCACCAAATAATGCGAAATCTTGGGGCTGTTTTGACAGAGGCAGGGTCCAGCTTGAACGATGTGGTAGGGGTAGACGTCTTCCTGACAAATATCGCCGACGCCGACGACTTGACTCCCGTGTACATGGAGTATTGGGGGGATCTCATGCCTACAAGAACGTAAGTGCGACAAACCGCCTTACTACCCACCACTATCTAATCGCAGCATTATCCTAGTTGCGTTGCGGTTAAAGAACTCCCATACGGATCTGACATTGAAATCAAGTGTGTCGCTATTTTGTCTGATAGTCCGCAAAATCTTTGATTCATTTTAAACTGGAAAAGCTCGGTTATGCAGGCTGGACGTTTCCGCAAGAAGCAAGGGACAAAAGCTGTGACCTGTGGCCGAGGGCGTCGCTCCGTCCCACCACATTAGGCTTAGCATTGCCATTTTGGAGAAAATCCCTACATGCCCTCCTTGAACTATGTACCTATGGTGTCGAAGGGCAACCACCCCGCCACAATTTGCATAAGTAGGTGGCGGCCACCCAGCAGAGATTCCAACGCTCATGCTCCCAATGCTCGCCGCTACAATTTCCTTGAACGATTGATGCAACCCGTCGCTGCCAGTACTGCATTGTATGATTGAATGCTTTTTCATATTCCTGCTAGCGGATGATAGCGCTTACTATTCCTAGTCCCGGTCACTACCATGTCTTTCTCAGCAGGTATCGACGTGCCGGCGTGGAGGCCGAAAGCCATTATATTCGACCTACTCACTGCTCTTCTGGACTCGTGGACCCTTTGGGACGCGTCCACGCCATCGGCTACCTCCGCGGAAGGGAGGAGCTGGCGTGAGCGCTATCTGGAACTCACCTTCGGGTCGGGCGCGTACGTCCCTTATGAGGATCTCGTCAGGGAGGCAGCTAGCCAGGTCGGGTTACCGGGATCTGCCCCTGATGCTTTGCTACGCAACTGGCAAAATCTCCTGCCATGGCCCGAGGCCGCAGGAGTTCTCCGCGAACTGAAGGCACGGGGGTATAAGCTTGGTGTGGTGACAAATTGCTCGAGGTACCTAGGGCACGCTGCAGCCGAAAGGGTGAATGTCCATGGGAGTGCTGGAAGCCCAGACGACATGTTTGAAGCTGTCGTTACAGCTGAAGAGGCAGGGTTTTACAAACCTGCCGAGCAAGCTTATAGGGCTGTCCTGGATGCGATGGGCGTTGACGCTCGCGATGTGTTATTTGTTGCTGGCAGCGCAGGCGATGTCGAGGGCGCCACAAATGCTGGCATGAAAGTTGTTTGGCACAACCGCGTCGGGTTGGGCAAAAAGGGTGGGGCAGTTCCGCTGAAGGAGGCTGGAACACTCGATGACACTCTGAGAGACTTTCTGTGAAGGTATTGTCGGGGGAATCGTTGTCCTACACTCTGGCCGCAGCCATCAGCCACACACAATCGTTATATCCGAATAATTGCACTCGCGGATACGACTAGAGCTTCAATATAGCAATAGAGTAAAGTTCACGAGTTGAACCCCCCCTCAGGTCTATTCCATGGCCTCGCTCGTCCCTACCTCCTGGCTCGTGCCTTCCGCTCAACTTCCCTTTCCTATCAGGTTGAGCGTGACCAGTCGATCACCACGTGTTTGCAACGTCCTTCAACTACTGTCAAGTTTAATGAACCGTTTTATCCATTTCCGATGTATAAACCAGCTCCGCCCCGTCCAAAAAAGACCAGAATTGTGCGCACGCGCACCGGATGTAGCACGTGCAGGAAAAGACGCACAAAGGTCGCGCATTCCAGAATCACCGTGGAAGCAATTACTTTGAAACTCACACGCTATGATAGTGTGACGAGAAGAAGCCTTCATGCGGCACCTGCTCAAGACTTGGACTAACATGCCAACAATCCCCGCCAAAATTTGAGTTCAAAAACGTTTCATTCTCTTCGGCCAAGTTTCAACAGCAAAACAAGGCATACACGGCTGCTGCTGCTGCTGCTTCTGGCTTTAGCAATTCAGCTGATGATGCTCCACAGCGGTGCCAGCTTGGTTTGCGAGAAGATAATCGTGGTGCGGACTCATCAATTGACTGGCTCGTCGGTTTATCGGCGGAACCGGAACGTTCTTTGTTCCACGACGAATTCTTCTGGACATTGGCTGAAGTTTCACAGGCCAATACCGATCGAATTTTCTTCGATGAGATTGTTGACTCGGGCCTTCAATCAGACCATGGCAGATTCGTAAACGACAGCTTCCAGCTTTGTCTTGCAAGTGCATGCGAGACCGGCAATACCACGCAGGTTATTCCAGCACCCGCCTACACTGCAGTCCAATCAGAGAAAAAGGACCTTGAATGCACTGATGAGTCGCTCTCGAATATGCCTGCTGCTGTCCTTCCTCATCGAGACGCCATTCACGTCGTCACGTTTTACATGGATGTCTGGACGAAGCAGTGTCTCCCGGCGCTCCACGTAGCATTCCACAATCTACGCAATTCGTCGCCGCTCATCACAAATATCATGGTCACTCTCTCGGCCTGTCGCTTGAGCCGAACGCAACCGCAGAGGAAGTTGTTTAAGGCGTCGGCCTGTCCTGGACTGTGCTTCCGGCCGGATGCTGGTCATGAGTCTCTTAGCTGTGAGCACTATGGTGCTGCTATGCGCAAGATGGCGAGGTGGAGTCATCAAGATTTCGACGCCCAGCCGATCGTCGGCCTAGCTGTGCTGGTCCTCTTTTGCTACTTGGAGTCGTCCATGGGCAACTTCCGGGAGTTTCGCCTCCACTCTGAGGCCATTAAGACGCTGTTAAGGCGATACACCAGCCATGTGGTTTCTAAGGGGGCTGAACTGCTTGCTGCATGGGTCGAAATCGACGTACAAAACTGGTGGCGGAGGGCATATTTCAGCACACCAGACTTCCCACGGAGCCCTGGTTTTGAGTCGCTTCACCCTCAACTGGAAGCTGCTCTAATTGCAACTGCTGACCGAAGGGCGATTATCCTCTCTATTCTTTGCGAGTCTCATCGTCTCAATACTGCGGCTATTCTTTCATGCTGGGATGCCTTCAAGGACAACGATTCGACAACAATATCGTATAGTACATCACCCCGCCCAACTGCTACGGGAACAACACAACGAACGAAGCCGACTACGCTCACTGAGTACGTGGCCTTGTTGAAAACTCAATCCGAAATGTTGAACGGCTGGCATGCCTTCCTTCCCGGCCATGATCTACCTATGTCCAGCCACCAGGAACAGATACACCCAGCACAGGGCGAGCCACTTTTTCAACCGCTGCATTTCCGGTCGCACCGTTCAGCTATGAATTTTGCCTACTATGTTACCGCCAGAGTCATGCAATGCACTGGCCCATTTGAAAGTTTAGATGCTGCGTCCCCAGGCTGTGTCGACCTGGACGTAGCGTATCAAGAAGCAGAGATTTGGATCTCAATCCTCCTCCGCATAGCGGCTGGAATTGACTGGGATGAATGCATCCAATCGAACGTCTACTCCGTCGGATTCACAGGCCTCCTGCTCGCCTGCTCCCTTCGCACTCGCAGCCACGTTGTTGGACTTTGGGTGCAGAACTGGCTGGAGGAGCGGTTGATGGGGGACGACTTTGAGGAAGGGAACTTCCCCGTGTTTCAAATTCTCGACACAATACGTCTCATCAACGACGAGCGCAGCCGTGGGTGGGACGTGCTTGCGTTATTCCAGACGGTGGACGACGGAGGTGGCAGCGGCAAGTTCGGTTCGTATCACAGCCAGTGTATGGGTTCTCTATGGGTCTACGGGAGATGTAGAGATACTGGAGATATGTGTTTGTATCGCAGGTCATTGAGAATGACTGGTATGAATAGTTGACTTTCCATTCAAATTTATTAATAACGAATTATTCGCCACCCTCGTCACTGTCGGGATCATGGACCTCATTGCCGCTTCAGCTACTGAAGAAAATTTGAGGCGCTGTGGCCTGAACTGTTTCGTCAAAAAGCAGCATCAGAGTGAGGTGCGGCAATCAGCGCCGGTCATCTCACGCAGGGTTGGGAATTGTGCCAGTGCGGTGCGTCTCAGACGGACACCAACGCGCGGCGGGTGATGGTGGAGGTTGGTAAGGGTGTGTCCACGTTGCCAGGCTTTGTGTCTTGGACAATCCAAGCTACCACGGTGAGGCTTATCATCGGTCCCGCGCACCCGATCGGGTAAGGGCCCTGTGCCACGACTGGACTTGCATGAGCGATGCCAAGAAAGGGGCCACAACTTCTCCAGCTCTATCACGTCAAATATGTTGCCGAGTCTTCACACACTCACCATCAGGCGTTGCGTTGGATATGCGCACCCTTACTGTAATAGTAGAAGCTACTACCGGTAGGTTGCGTTCATCGTTTCGGACCACCCGTTTGGGCAATTAACATCGGGTGCTGCCGGAGCGCGGAAATCGATATGCAGCCACGAGGCTCCACATGATTTCCAGCAGCCCCCGAACGTTGATCAACTTCAAAAAGATGCGGCACCTCGAACGGCTAGATTCAGTTTATTCAACCGCCCCGAATCATTTTTTAAATCAGTCACGGACCAGCCATTTCCTCTGCTGCCAATTAAACACTATGGCTGGGTCGCAGAAGACTGACGCTCACGTCGAAGACATGTGGCAATTATGCATCGGCAAAGACATCTATCAAGTCCCTAAGCCCACTGTGGTGCTTGATAGAGCCAAGATGCAACGACACTGTCAGTCTCTGCTGGATGCTGTGGACCACCTTGGAGTGGACTTTCGGGCGCATGTCAAGACACATAAAGTAATCTCCTGAATCCCATACGCCCAAGGTCGGCCTCTCATCAAGACTGACATTCAAACAACAGACCAAGGAAGGTGTCCGTCTGCAAGCTGGCGAAACTAGAAGAGATGTCCGGTTGGTGGCGTCGACTATTGCAGAAATGGAGTACCTACTGCCTGTTCTGTATGAGTTCAGAAACAGCGGGCGGAATATCAACGTGCTATATGGTATCCCGCTGCCACTGTCCCAAGTCGGGAGACTCGCGGATCTTGGCCGGAAATTGGGCCGAGGGAGCATATCTATTCTCGTTGACCACATAGCCCAGCTAATCCCCGTCTCCCGGTTTTTCGAACAAGCGGGATTCCCAGTCGACGTATACTTAAAGGTGGACACGGGTTATCACCGCGCAGGCCTTCCACCATCCAGCATCAATAAAGACGAGTTAGTCGTTAGGTTGATGCAACTTGAAGGTGAGGGAAAACTCCGCTTCGTTGGTCTCTACTCCCACAGCAGTCTCAGCTACAACGACTCGACGCCGAAAGAGGCAATGGCCAATCTCGAAGGCGAAATCAACGGCTGCCTTGACGCTCTGTGTAGCAATGCACACATGTTTCCCAAAGGCAAGGACATTACAATTAGCGTTGGGGCCTCGCCTCAAGTAACAGCAGTCCAAAACCTAATGGCACCTGAAGACAACATTTTTGAACACACCGAACGATTAAGGAAAACAATGCAAAAGGTCATAAATGGCTACCCGGCTGGGCTCTCCACAAAGCTGGAACTTCATGCCGGCGTATACTCGGTTCTCGACGTACAGCAACTTTCCACCCGGGCGCGGGTTCAGCTTGGCGACTATGAGGATGAAATTGCCATTTCTGTCATGGCAGAGGTCTGCAGCATCTACAACAATGGCGAGCGACGGCAGCCCGAGGCTCTTGTTGCGGTAGGCGTCTTGGGGTTGGGGCGAGAGCCATGCGCAGCATACGAGGGGTGGGGCGTTATCCATCGTGATGCATACTCTCCTGGGGCAAAACCTAACCGCCGCCTGATTGTCAGCCGAGTCAGCCAAGAACACTGCATCGTATCATGGGAACGGGGAGCTGGGGCTGAGATCCAGGGGAGTCTGCCTCCGATACCACTTGAAGTCGGTCAGACTGTTCGCATATATCCAAATCATGCTTGTATCACTGGAGCCTTGTACGGGCGCTATTTGGTGGTGGACTCTTCCAGCGATGGGCAGGATGAGACTCGAGTGGTTGACGTCTGGACAAGAGCAAGCGGATGGTAGTCTCTCGCGGGTGTACTTACCGGTTACTTCTGGAGGAAAAGTCACAGGTCCCAATTGTTACCTAAAGAACCCGTAAAGTGATTGCCAAGCACTACATCGAGTTTAGTACTTTTGCTAACGTGTGCGCCAAATATCCGATGTCTCGTACAAATCACATTGCTCGGGAGACTCGCGATCACCATGACAATAATAGCGGTTTCCCGCAGTGCAGACTTGAGGCAGGGGAAGCGTTTAGAGCTTACGATAGGCCTTATTAATGCGGTATATCACTAATAGGAGTAGATAAAGGATTATATAGTTATGGGTCTGCGCCCTCTCTATTATATATAAATCGCTTACTAATTTAAGAATGACTAACTTTTATATATAAAATATATCCTTGCATACGTTCAATCAGGGTCGTGGATCAGGGCCTTTCTTTTTTTTTTTTTTTTAGTAACGGTCGGTCGGTAGTGACTGATATCTAACGGGGTTTAGAACGGCTGGACTGAAAAACTCGGTCGATGCTGGGATGCTGGGGTTTGTTAGCGCGATCCCACGTGCAGCAGCGGTGGAGGGGATGACGGAGGCCAGTGCGCGCTTGGGTGCATTGTAGGCATGTGTGCACGTCCATGTGTAGCGTGTAAGAGAGAGAAATGTGATGATGCTCGCGAAACATGGCAACATGGTTGTAGCCTGCTCGGCTGCTCTGGCGCGACCATGGCGGTGAGCGATACCATACGAACATAGAGAGACGGAGTGACAGACAGCCCGCATCACCAACTTGAACCCTTGACGATGCATGCGTGCGCAGAGAGACGACATCATCATCATCATCATCATCATCATCACGCACCTGCTGCTCATCTCACTCAACGGCCCGGCCCGGGACACCGCCGCCCCCCCGCGTCTCAAACATGCCTACTTCGTACTCTCTTGCTCGCTCTCTACCCACGGAAGCTTTCTGCTCCGAGTGAGTCTGAGTGAGTGAGTGAATGAATGAGCGGGTGCCCAATCGGGGGCCGCGACGCGCCTGGCGCTCTCTCGCGCTCGGAGACGGCAGCGCCGTCCTACAGCCTACCTACATTTCAACTAACCGAACTAACAATGGACGACGGGGGCCAGCGTGGGCTAGATGGCAGTGGGCTCGGAGAGAGCAGTATCCGGGGAAATGCGGCCCCTGGGGCTTACCGAGGTATCAAGAGCGCCGAACTGCTGCTGCTGCTGCTAGGCTCTTCGACAAGGGACGGGCCGACGGGACGGGAGCTTTGGCCCCCCCCCTTCCCTCCCTGGGGGCTGGCTGGGTGTCGGCTGATGATCATGCCGAGTATGATGTAAAATGACTGATTAGAAAGACGGCCAATTTTTCCAAATTTTTTTTTTTTAAAAAAAACCTTTTTTGGACCAGGTGTGTGCTCCTATGCAGGAGTCGATGTCACCGCCCTCGATGTGACTTCCAGTCGTCACGCCTGCGTCTGGCCGCGCGGCTAATAAGCATCTGCATCACATGCAGTGCCCGCGGTGGTGATGGCGGCGGTGGTCAAGCTAAAGCCCCAGGCAGGGGATTTCGACAGGTCGAAGCCCGGGCGAGACATGCCATGCCATGCGCAGCGCGCGGGGTGAAGCCGGGAGTGCAGTGCAGTGCCATGCGTAGTACTCAGAGTAGTACGTGCATACTAAATGCATACTACTAAACTCCATGCGAAGTAGTTACAGTGTGTCGATGTCTGTGCGGGAGCTCCTGCAGGTCTCCCCCAAGCTTTCGTGTATGTAAGGCAGTACATTCAGAGTCACCCCCCACACAGAATATTTATTTCTGCCTGTTCTTAGATCTCTGATCCTACCTGTATGTACTACGTCCTTACCAGGTTATGTGCTGCCCGTTTTCTGTCGCTTCAGTACGAAAAGGGAAAGAGAAGAAGAAAATCCTCTTGGGCTCACTCGCACGCCCGTCGTCGTCAAAAGAGCTAGAAGAAGAAAAATAAATAAAAAGAGGACAAGGAAGTGAAGCCGAGGCGGCGTGCCATGTCCCGGCAGACGGGACAAAGCACGCACGCACGCGCGCGCTTGCTTGCCCGCCCCATGCGCGCACATCGAGATTGAGACGAGACAAATGCCAATGCGACACATCATCCCACGCACGTCTCCGGGGAGCCGTCGTCCCACGTCCGCGCTGCTGAATCCTACTATTTCGAGACACGCGACGAGGATGACGATGGTTCCGTGGATGGGAAAGTGAGGCAATCCCTCACTTTACCTTTTTTTTTTTTTTTTTTTAACTCGATATTACTTACACTGTGCTTTGTAGCCATACAGACAAGGCACTTGAGTAGGCAGGCAAGTAGTTCCTAGGTTGATGGGTAGTTACGAAGTAGGTAGCACCGGGCTGAGACGGACTTTTGAGGCAGACCCTTGAACGAGAGCGAGCGAGAGGGAGGTGGCCAAGCAAGCAGGGCCGTTTGGACGATAACGCAAGACGAAACGCCAACCACCACCACCACCACCACATCCTCGGGTTGGTAGCCTCTTTCTCTGCTCTCTACCTCCCTCCCTCTATGTCACTCCTCGACTGCCATATGCTGATGCTGCTTTGCTGGGTCGGTTCTTGACGCCCCAATGGGCACCGCCCCCGGTCCGAGCCACGGCACGGCATCCATCCATCCAAGTCGACTGGCGCCGCGAGTCGTGCGCCGCGAGTCGTGACGACGACGGCGACGACGGCGACGACGACGACGGCGACGACGGCGACGACGACGACGACATGCCACTCCTTCATTCCTTCGTTCGTTGCGTGCGCAGCCGCCAAGGCGCACACACATCCTCCACATGCACTCCCCAAGCCTCCCTCCCTCCCTGCGTGTTTCCAGAATTAGAAAATTCGTCAGCAAAAAGATCTTCTTGTGTGTGTGAGTGAGTGTGTCTGTCTCTCTCCCTCTTTTCTCTACGTCTTTCCCTTGGGATCTTTTTCGTCTTCTCTTTGTTGTGCCAAATTCTTGGTTCGGCTGCAGGCTCCCTCCCTCCCTCCTCCTCCCCTCCACACACATGTACACATACCCCCCCCGGCAACCCATCATCATCATCATCCATCGCCCGGCTTGCAGGTTGGTTATGTACGGATACTTCGTACAGCGCGGGCAGACCCGGATTCCGGTGCCCGGTCTGTGCCTGTCCGTTCCGGGCCCCGGAGAGACCGGTCTGCAGGGTATCGTCATAGTAACATGTTTTTTTTTTGGGGGGGGGGTTCGTTTCCGCAGCAGTAGCAGCGGCGGCAGCGGTGACGTCTAACGGAACCTGGGGGTGGGGGGAAAGGGGTTTAAACCTGCTCCTTTGCTGTGCTGCTGCTGCGGTCTTTTGCTCGCCAGCCCCCGCCCCCCCCCAGCTTCACAATCAGACGCCAAGGGGGGGTGCGTTGGGCGAGCTGCTGCACATGCGTGCGTGTGTGTCGGGTGTGGTGTGCTTGCTTGCTTGCTTGCTTGCTTGCTTGATCGCTGCGTGCGAGCGCCTCTTTGTGCCTGATTATCCCGCGCCGCGTCTCTCCGTCCCTGCCCGTCTGGTTGTCTGTTTGAACCAAGTCGATTTGTTGACTCGCTCTCTCTCTCGCTCTCTGCGCCTCTTTCTTCACCGTCGCCCTGCCCTGCCATGCCCTGCGCCGCCCGCCCGCCCCGTCAGGTCAGGCCCTCTGCTTCACCCAGCGGCGGCGGGAACCCCTGCAGGCACAAGTTCACAGCCTGTCTTGCCCACTCATTGCACCCGCCTCCTGCTGTTGCTGCTGCTGCTGCTCCTCCTCCTCCTCCATTCTCCTCCTCCACGCCCCTCCCCCCCCGGTCCTGCAATGGGGCGCCGCCGCCGCCGCCGCCCGCTCACAGACTAAATCCCGGCAGCGCGGATGCGGACCCCCTCCCCGGTCCCTGGCGGAAGAAATCCAATCCTTCCTTTCAGGCACCAAACTTGGTTCTCGGTCGCGAGCGGGAGAGCCGACGGGACGACGATCAGGCCAAACCAGACCAGACCAGACCAGACCAGGCCAGGCCAGGCCAGGCCAAGCCAGGCGGACGGGAAGGGGGATGGATGATGATGGATGGAATGCATGGACCGACAGGACAGGCAAGTGCATGGCGACGCCCCCCCGGTTCCTCGCTCGCTGTGGCTCGGCCGAACGCCGAACGAACGGTTCTTTTACATTATTTCTATCACATTATTTCTGATTAATTTTTGCAAGTTCTTTTTGGACCGTGGTTTGTGCTTGTAGTGAGTGTTCTAGACGTTTGAAACGGCGCGTCATCCGTCACTGGACGGGTGGCTTCCACGAGCTCCTCTTGGTATCCTTGCGTGTTAATCGCAGTCCCTGGTTATTGCTACGCTCCGCAAGTTGAGCCACAGATGTGTGCAGTTGGGCCCTCGTTCGTGGCCCCTCGACTGTGACTTTGAACTCTTGGCTCCCGAGTCTTGGCTGTGCTCGTCCAATTCCGTCCGCAGGGACCCTCCCCCCCCCTTCCCCCAGATAGACAGGCTGCTGCTGCTCCCCGGCTTCCATCCCCCCTCTCCCTCGCCCCCCACCACCACCACCATCTCGGCCAGGGATCAGGGAGTCAGTCAGTCAGGGACTCAGGGACATTGAATCGTCTGTCTGTCTGTCCATCTGTCTGCTGCCCCTGTTCGTCTACATCCTTTCTTCTTTACGTATTTCTCTCTGCTGCTGCTGCTGCTGCTGCTTCTTCAAATCTTTTCTTCTTTTCCGCCCTTAGCTGTCAACACAACAGTGCGCCCGCCCGCCCGTCCGGCTCGCTTGCTTTGCTTTTGCTTTTGCTGCTACTTGCTTGGCTCGTTGCCTCGCTTGCGTCTCACTCACCTCACACTGCTTGGTTGTTGCCTCAGCCAGCACTCTCTTTTTTCTCACTTCCTCACGGAGGTGAAGAGAGAGAGAGAGAGGCACGACATACATATCTTGCCGCCGCCGCCTGCACTGTCTCCCCCTCCCGGCCTCGTGTGCTGCAGAGCCAAGAAGCGAGCACGCCCCAGGCCCCTTCTATTCCCGACGAAAACGCGTTGGGCCTCTTCCGTCTCCTCGTCCACTCCGACGTACGACGGCCAAGGACGTGCACCGCTTCCTCGAAATAAAATAGAAAACTCTTTCCCATTTGTACAAAGTACAATACCAAAGCAGCCTCCGCCCCTGCCTTCCAACATCCGCATCCCACGTCGACGAGGAGGCGTCCCGCAGCATGCGCATTTGTGTCGGCTCGGCGACAGAAACCTTTACACGTCACGTCATCCTCATCTCATCCTGATCCTCCCGGATCTCACAACCCGCAGGGTCCCGAAACACCGAGGCTAGGGCCCAACGACCAGCAACCAGGGTTGCCCGACCAGACGACGAGGCTCTCGGTCATTGCGCTGTCCATTGTCGACGTCGGCGAAGCTAAGACATACCACGGCCCTCGAGGAAGGGAAGAAGAAAAAAAGGGACAAGAAGGGACGTCCCCCCCCTCCTTCGCCATAAACCAACCGAGCTCTTCCCTCCCCACCCCCGGTCCCCGAAAGTCGACCTAGACCTGCAGCTCCAACCTCTGTCCAGCCTAGTCGCCTTCTTCCCCTGGCACCGGGCCGGCTATCTTCAAAGCAAGGCCGCCGCCATTCTCCCTATCTCAGGCGCTTTCTCTCCGTTCGTGGGCCCCCCCGTCGTCTGCGAAAACCTCCGTGCCCATCGCCCGACCGCCCGCCCGCCCTCACCGCCTTCCGGGGGTGTCTCTTCGGCGACAGAAAGACGACGGCCGTTTGTCTGCACTCGTCGGCTGCAGTCTCGGCACCTGCAGCGACCACCGCCCGAGCGACCGTGAGTGAAGAGGGGGAGGAGGACCAAGCGGCGGTCGTCTCGGACTGGCCAAGCAAGCTGCTGCCTGCCAAGGTACAGTATACTTGACGGCGGCAAGCAATCCATCCCTCGACAACGGACGGACGGACAGACGGCGCTCACTCGCCCGTTGGGCCAACCCGCAGCGGCACCCGAGCGGCGCAACCGCCACTAGCTAATAAGGTATCACTGGAGCCAGCTAGCCCGGGCAACCACCTCGCCCGACCTGACCTGACCTGACCTGACCGGGGGGAGGGGGCCTCCACCGGCAGCAACGCACCGCACACCACTAGGGCACCGCCCGCCGCTGTTGCTGCCACCGCCGGCGCGCGAGGGGGGCTGTTAAATACAACCGCCACTGCCCCGACCTCCACTGCCCTGCACCCGCCCCAACAGCGCACCGCTGGGCACCTCCATCACCCCCGACCCGACGCCAGTGCGGCACCCGCACACACCTCACCTACGGGCACGCACCGGGCTACCTACACACAACACAACACACCAGACACGCCAGACTTGCATACCTGGGCTGCCAGTGCACTACTAACACCTACTACACCCACGCGAGCACACCAACCCTGCCAACGCTCCGGCGCCGGGCAAAAATCTGCCAACCCCGAGACAGAAACGGTCGATTACGCCAGCGCACATCATTATTATCACCACCACCACCACCACTACCACCACTGCTACACCACCACCGCAACCGCCGCCACCACCACCACAATCGCACGCCGCGCGCATCGCGACGAGCCATGGCGCCGCGATACCACGTATCAGCGAGGTGAGCAGTCCCCCCCGGTCAATTGCGTCTCCGCGTCCCCGCCCCAGCCTGCTGACGGCCTCGCGTCCAGCCGCGAGCTCCATGTCGTGGTCCTCGGAGCAGGTTCGTCTATCTCTCTACAAACGTCTCATCACGTGCGTACCCACCTGACTGGCATCGACTACAGGCGGCGTTGGCAAGAGCTGTCTCACAGGTGAGCCTCATCAAGCCCCTGAGTGTGAGGCGCGCGGCAGAGACTCATTTCGCAACAGCCCAATTCGTCCACAACGAGTGGATTGAAAGCTATGATCCCACCATTGAGGATTCGTACCGCACCCAGGTCCAAGTCGATGTGAGTGGTGGCCCGCTGCCGACCCCCCAACGCGCGCCACTGGCCTGGGCACGATGATCAACTGACTCGCTCGTTCAGGGGCGCCAGGTCGTGCTGGAGATGTGAGTCGCCTCCTTTTTTTACGGCTGCCGTATTGCCTGCCTCAAAACGGATGTTGACTTGAGAATTGCAGCCTCGACACGGCGGGTACGGAGCAATTTGGTATGTCACCGAGATTGAAAGCAGGTCTTGGCTCCGCGCACATGGCCAAGCGACTGGTCACCGATATTGCCATTCGGTCGCTAATCTTAGCTAGTGGCCATGAGAGACCTTTACATGAAGACCGGCCAAGGCTTCCTCCTCGTCTTCAGCATCACGTCCCCCTCATCTCTGACGGAACTTGCCGGCCTACGGGAGGAAATCATTCGCATCAAGGATGACGAAAACGTCCCCATGGTCATCGTCGGCAACAAAGCGGACCTCGAAGAGGGGCGGGTCGTCCCTAGGGCCAAAGGCTTCTCCATATCTCAGAAGTGGGGAGCACCCTACTACGAGTCCAGCGCGAGGACACGAAGTGAGTGTGCGCGTGGTGTAGAGGCCACCTGACTTGGGGTCGCAACACGCACATCCATGATGCTGACTGGCCATGCAGCCAATGTGGATGAGGTTTTCATTGACCTGTGTCGCCAAATGCTTCGCAAGGACGACGACTACAACATCGGGCCCGAGGCTGATGACGGGGGCTTCAAGTTTGATGCCTTTCGCGGATCGGGCAAGAAGCGGCGGCGCATGCGAATCCGCGACCACCACCACCAAAAATGCGTCATTTTGTGAGTTTAAGGGCGCACACACACACCTACATACATCTTTTGCGTGGATCGACGACGGTACATACTAGAGCGGTTGGGCTCGACGGGCACCGAGCACCTGTTACATGTTTACGAGATATGACGACATTCGACACGTTTTCCCACCTGCATCTACGACACCGAGAAAGACGCGACGTGTTTTAGCGCAAGACCTGGACCTCGCGGTTTGGTAAACGTCTCTCCCATCAAGATGCTTTTGTTTCTGGACAAGACGCGGGCTTGGGTCGCGAGGGTTCAGAGAACGCCCGCGCGGCGGCTATTTTCATCCAGGATTTTCAAAGAAAAGTAAAACAATTGTAGAGTTTGACCCGTACTTGGGAGGGGGCTCACCCACCAGGCTCACGGAGAAAGGCGGGAAGGACAAAAAAAAGAGTCGGCTGGTCGCCTGGTTGGATACAAAAAGTGTTCCTTTTTTTCGTTCTTTCGTTTCTTGCGAGGAGTACGACGGCGTTGCGATGGGCGGTCTGAGTTTCCTCGGGACAGGACGCTTGCCTACTTTTTACCGCCCGTCTCGGCCCATCGCTGGTATTTTTTTCTTCTCTTCCCCCCTCTGTCGTTTCCCCCCGTTCGCCGGTTTCTGAGGCGTGGCCAGCTGCGCGGTGGCCATCATTGCGTTTCCGGCTGTGGCAGGCTCGCAACGAAAGGGGAGGAGGAGGTTTGTTTGCGTCGTGGTTCGTGCTTTTCCGGGCCGCGGATCGACGCGTGGGGGATATTTTGCAAGTAGTAGACGGTGAAGGTATAGAGCACAAGAGCGCAACAGAGAGTCCGGGAGGACCCTGGACCCGATCGATCGACAAGGCATGAAGGAACCGGAGATGCGATTTTTCCCTGTGGACGTGGCTGCCACCGATGAGTGATATATATATATATATTGAACACTCGCCCGTTTGCGCAGGGTCTTGGGCAGTCTCCTTTTAGATCTTTTCATACATGCAGTGTGTGCACACCCGATACTGATACTGAAGGTCCGATGATGCGCAGCCGTAGCAAAGCAAGCTTTTCAAGGTAGTAACGTACGTCTCGTTTCAGTCTGCTCGGTCAGTCCAGTCCAGTCCAGTCCAGCCCTATTTCCTGACGAGCATGTTCCACAAGTCGGCTATCCACGCCAGCGAGCTCCTCACCCTCGCCGCCGCCGCCAGCGCCCTCACATAGCGGTACGTAAACGTCTCGACCTCGTCGTAGTCGCCAGCGTAGCACTCCCACGCGGCCCGTCCCCCGCCCTTGCCCTTGCCTTGCTGCTGGTGCTGTTGGTGCTGCTGGTGCTCCGCGTCGACGTCGCTGCTGCTGCTTACCCCCTCCCACTCCTGCACGGGCACCTCGCCCGGCAGGCCGTCGCGCAGGCGCGGCCCCACGAGCAGCGCGCGGCCGGCGATGCCGTGGTCGGCGACGAGCCGGGTGGCAGCGTCGACCACGTCTGGGATGGAGGCGCCGCCGGCGCCGCCGCTGAGGAGCGCGGCCTCGGCGAAGGTGGGGAGCATGCGGCTTCCGGCGACGTAGTACGGCGCGAGCATGTTGACGCGCAGCTGCGCGGCTTCTTCTTCTTCTACTCCCCCTCCTTCTCCTCCTTCTCCGTCGCCGCTGCCACCGCCACTACCGCTGGAGCCGTTGTTGCCGCTGCCGCTGACGCGCAGAAACGCCGTGGCGCGCAGCGTGCGAAAGAGTCCCGCGACGGCGTGCTTGGACATGGTGTAGTGCGTCTGTCCGGCAAAGGGGCTGATGGAGGCGACGGACCCGATGAGCAGGAGGCACTTGTCCCCGCCGCGAACGGGACCGCGACCGCTGCGGCTGCTGCTGCCGAGCGAGAGGTAGTGCAGGGCCAGGTGGGTCGTGTACGTGACGCCCACGATGTTGACCTCGAGGGTGCGCGTGTCGGGCTTGGAGATCCGGCCCGTGGAGGGGTCCGGGCGGGGGTTCTCGAACCGGTAGCTCTCGCTGGCGTTGATGATGCCCGCGTTGGGGACCACGATGTCAATCTCCCCTTGTTGTCCTTCTGTTCCTGCTGCTGCTGTTCCTGCTCCTCCTTCCGCCGCTGCCGTCGCTGCTGTTGCTCCTCTTCTTCCTCCGCCGCCGCCCCGACGGGGGCTCAGCCTCGCCGCCGTCTCAAAGAGCGCGACCTGCTCGTCCCAGTCCGTCACGTCGCAGCGCTGGTAGTGGAACGTCTGCGCCGGGTGCGCGGCGCGCAGACCCGCGACGAGGCGCTCGCCCGCGGCGTCGTCGACGTCGCCGATAAAGACGTGCGCGCCGTGCGTGGCCCAGGCCCGGACCATGCTGGCGCCGAGGCCGTTGGCGCCGCCCGTGATGAGCACGACCTTGCCACGTAGGGTCGACGGGTCGTAGCCCTTGGACATGTCGATGGGGGCCGACTGCCGAATCACGGGCTTGAGGTCGTGGGCTGCTGCTGCTGCCATGGCTGCTTTCTGCTTGACGCTTGCTGGTATGCTGTTGCTTGCCGCTGCTGGCTGTTCACAAAGTACGTGGTATTTTCTCCACCACTACCACCACGACGATCTTGTGCCTCGCCCTCGCCTCGCCTCGTTAGTGTCGTCGAGCCGTGCCGCTCGCGTCAAGGGGACAAGCGTTTTAGTGCGGGAAACTCCTAGCAAGATAAGAGCAGGTGGTGACAAGAAGAAGAAGAAGAAGCCGTCACGACGATGACGACGACGACGACGACGATGACGCGGACGTTGAAAGCCCGCTGAGCATGTGCAATCCGTTCGGTCCGTGCGTGCGTGCAACTCAGCTGGGCAGCATCATTCTAGGAAAATTCGCATGCATTGCCCTGTCGCGACAGGGCTGTGGAATCAATCACGACCTGTTGTCGTGCCTCGCTCTCTCTCTCGCTCTCTCTCTCCTCTTGCAGTCAGCCCTTTCGGCAGTGTGTGGCCTGGGCCTAGTACGTAGGTAGGTTGCTGGTCGAGCCGCATAGTTAGTAACGTAATAAATAGCGTGCAAGCCACACGGATCCGTTATCCAGGCCCACGGTGCGCGCGTTGAGGTTTCACAGCCTCTGGCCCAATATTTTTTTCCTTTCTTCATTTTCTGGGCTGAAACCCGTGCGGAAAGCGGAACCTGGGAGTCTTATTCGGAACAGTCGGTACCAAGCTGCACTGCCCATTGTATTTACATACATACAGGTCAGCGGGATGGTGTGGTATACTTATTGCGTTGAAGGTTTGTCCATGAGATGCTTCGCGCGGTGACATGAGATGTCTAAATGACCGAAACGCTGGAGCTCGTGGCTGAGCAATTTGGAGCTCCATCTAGCAAGCCTCCACTTCAGCTGTCCAGCCGTGCGTGGCAAGCTGACGAGAGCCAAGTAGCTCCATATTACATAGTAACCTAGTTACGTAGTACGGAGTACAGGTGTGATTTTAGCACTAACATTGTCATCGCCCAGGCGAAAGATACGGCAGGCCTAGGGCGAGCTATCATGCTTACGTAGAACAAGCAACACGAGTAAGTTGATGCCTTCACATCCTGATAGCTCGTGCCACGAGGCTCTTTGACAGGGACTGGTCGATGGAGTGGCACATGCCCGGGGGGGCCGGGGGGGGGCATCTTCGAGACAACCCCGTCAGCAGAATTCTGAACGCGGGGTCCAACTACTTCGTGCACGGCACGACTTGCCACAATGGCCACCGCGGCGTGGACGAGACCCGAGCTGCTACCTACGCCAGAGGGCCATGCAGCATCCTGGACGAGGGGCGTTCTGTAGCCGTGTCAACTGCACCCGTCCTCCGCAAACACCTGCCCGGACCCTGCCGCGCGGGTGCACACGGTTGCTCCGACAAAGACTCGTGAGACGCCTCAAAATGCCACGGCGAACTGACAGGGCCAAGCTTTCGCTAGCGTTGGCTCGTTGGTCGGCTGGCTGGCGAACCAGGGGGGTGATCTCGAGGTGCATGCAGCGGATGGCGTTGTCGCAGTGGTACTGGTGGTGGGCCAGACCTCGCCATCACCAACAGCACTTGTTGGGGCTCCATCATGTTTGGTGGGCTATCAGAGGGGCAACGAGCTTGAACTGCCGTTGATGAGCATCAACGAGTGGCTTGGCATAGAGGGCCAGCCCGCCATCCGGAGAGGTGATGGCACCAAGATGCGACCCGACTGACGGAGCCGAGGGGCGGGTGACGGAAGAGGGCACCACTCACCAGGCTCGAGGTGGGTGCCGTGGGCGACTGTGCCTTGCAGCGACAAACACGAGAACATGGCTGGCCACGGCAGCCGTTTGGATCCGAGGGCGGGGGCGGCGACTGTCACGTCGACGACCGGGGTATCAGTCGAGATTCAGCGGCGGAGGTCTTCATGGCGACTCATAGCCTGGCTTTGCGCACATGATATACATGCTGCTTCGGGCGGCGGCGGCGGTTGCGGTTGCGGTTGCGGTTGCGGTTGCTGCTGCTGCTGCTGCTGCTGCTGCTGCTACTGCGCGGTGCAGACGGACATTCAGGGCGGGCGACCGCGGGGACATCCCTGGCAATGGTTGCGGCTTATCGTCCACGAGTTGAGTCCAATACTGCAGCGGACCAGCCAGAGCTCGCCAGGCGTTGTGGAGGAGTGTGACAGAGCCAGGGTGAGGATGAGTTCACAGCAGTGCACATGCGGCGCCAGCCAATGGCACGACCATGGACAAGGAGTTGAAGAGCTCCGCGCCGCTCGATCCATGCGTCCAGAGGCCCGCGGAGCCGCAAAACGGACTCAAGTCGCGAGCTGCGCCTCTTGGCCGCTGGCCCCAGCCCCCAGCCGGGGTCACGGGCAAAGCTTGGGTGCCTGGCACAGCAGGTATTTGGGTGTCGAATCTCGCGGAACAGTCCCCCAGGTATCTGACCCAAAAAGCCACGACGGCCACCGCCAAAAAGCAAGAGTCGGAGCTTGCCCGCCCCATATCTGGCTGCCGTTGGGGCGAATAGGATTACACGCAATCATGCCGCGCTGGTGGTCCTTCTTGAGCTCCGGTGCTGTGACAGGCAGCTCGATGGATGGGATGTAGCGGACCCAAGCGGCCAAGCCCCCCCCCCCCCCCCATCACAGGCAGCGAGCCGGCTGTCGCACAAAGGTGCGACGACTCTTGCGGGACACCTTCGGTGAACTTTTGACGGGCGTCAAAGCATGTGGTCGGGTTAGCCGACCGATGGAGCAATGTGCCGTCAGCCACCGGAGCCGTTTCCGGCCGCAGCCCCCAAGAGCCTGGCGGCATCTCGATGGGGAGGGGGGCGTGCGCCTCGCGCAGGGTGCCAGTGAGGCGGCTGCCACATGTCGTCTGTCGTAGGTCTGTCGGTCGGTCGAGGTCGCTGCCCACCGGTTCTCCCCCGTCTGTCATCAAAGAAAGATCCCAGCCGCACATTCGGGTCAGCAGATAATGTCGGCGGCGGTAGCTTCTGCTCGGTCCGGAACCGGGAAATTTACGTACGAGGGCTTCAGCCGCGCGGCGTGGCCATCCCACGCCACGGATCAGCTCTTTGTCGAGCATCAAAGTCCAGCCGGCCCGCAAAGCGCAATGGGAACCGCTTGATACACTTGGTATAATCTGGGGGTGCACAGCACCAACATCAAACGGCTGAGCGGTGGGGTCCAGAGGTGTCGTGATGCGGAACGGCTGCGCAGCACGGGCATGTGGTGAAGGACAGCGGATCTGGAATGCGGTCCATCAGCATATCGAGGTTTGGGTCCTGCAGCCGTGATGATGGCGGGCGCCATTGCGGAGCACGTTGTGGGTGGAAGAGACGGGGCAAGCTCCAAGAGTTCTGATCGGAGGAAGGTCGATGACCGATGGTGGCGGTGGTGATGGCGGCTGTTGGTGCATCCATCGACGAGGGAGGCCGTGATCGGGAAATAGTGTCAAGCCAAGCAGGGCAGGAGCTACCCCCGGCCAGGCCTGCTGTTGCGGATGTGCGAGTAGGCTGGCTGGGGACGCTCCCCGCGGAAGCGGCAGCGGCCCCGTGGCGGGGGTCGCCGTGGAAGCACTGACTGGGAGAGCTGGAACCACTCAGCGACGGGATCGCCTCCATCATTCTCAGGATTGAGAGGAGTCCAGGCTGAGGACCTAGGTATTGAGCTCCACAGCAGTGGCGCACATCGTGTAGTATTACTGCACCGAGTTTATGAACTAACCACCATACAGTATAGTATATGTGCAAGTGCTTCCTCTCGCGAGATCCAACAGGGCTTCTGAACGAACCGCGTGAACAAAGGCAAGAGGGAAAGATGAAACAATGGACGCTTGATTTCGCCCACCCTCGTGTGCTGCTGCGGCAGCCAGGCGGGCGGTGTCAGCCCTGCCACAAACTGAGGGAAGCGGTGCTGTCCATGGAGGCAGCTCTAATAAGGTGAGAGTCCAAGAAAGCCCCCAGCTACAGTGGAGGTATGTAGCTGCCAGCTGGGACGGGGCCACATGGAGTGCTGTAGGTTGCCAGTCCCCCAAAGGTTGTCAAAACCTGAAGGGCCTGCGTGCCCCGGTAGGGGTTCTAATTCTTGGTGCACCAGGACCCCTCGGTGCAACGCCACCCGTTCACTGCCCGTGGACTGCCGGGTAGGGAGCCAGAGCCCTGGAGCGGCGTGCCGTGAAATGGACGGCAAGTGGCACATCGGCGGCCGTGGGGGCTACCCCAGGGCATGCCGCTGTACGGTCAAGCCCTCAGTCGGCCCCCCCCCCCAAGACCCTCCACTTACTCCCGTCAGTGCCCGGTATGGAAGGTTCCACCCACTGCCGGCTCCCGTGCGCCCCGTGCATTGCGGCCGCGAGGGCGCTCCCGCAAGGGGACCTAAGGAGCTCTGGAGAGCCCTGGGCTGGAGCGTCAGTGGGCTGCCCATGCACGGGCAGGTATGAAATTCGACCCATCTGCACATATACTCCTATACGCTCAGTAATTACTACCGTTACGAGGAAGGTTCCTTCAATTCCATACTCTTCCCCTCCGACGAATGCCTCAATGTGCGCTCTCCACAGCATGGGCGACGCTGAAAGCCTCTCGTAGCTAATGCGCAGCAGACGGCTTCTGAGCAGTATGGCCACGTGTTTGTGCGGTCTGGCCAGATTCGACGCCGTGTACGAGAGCTTCAAGCACGTACGAGCTGAGCTACACTATCGGGCCGCTACTTCGTGTAGTCACCATATTGGCGTGGTGCGAGTCTATCGTGGCATTCGTCATGGCGGGCTGCAGCTTTGCGGACACTCGTCATTCTACCAGTGGCAGCCCAAGTGCATACCTCGTTGTGTACGTACTTTGCATTCGCACCTGCACCAGCCATCGTCCCTGGCAGACCCGTCATGGGCGCAGGAAAACAACATACATGATGCCATGCTCAAGCTCGCCCAAGTCAAGAACCCGAGGCTCAGAAGCGCAAGCGTGAGTCTCTGCACGGCAGGGTCCTCGCCGCCCGCCTGCCCACGGCTTGATAGGATGCCTGCCCCCCTCCCTCGCGGCACGGCGGGCTTCACCGGTCCTGCAGAGTCCCTGCGACGTCCCCTCACCATGCGGCCTGCGGGCAGGTGCCGGCGACACGGCGCCAGACTTTCTGTCCAGGGTCAGGAGACGAGCGAGGGATGGATGAAAAAGGGGGAGACGTGGCTCCTGTCGCAGCTGCTGCGGTTCAAAACGGTGCGCCTGGACGGACCGAGACGAGACAGGGTCGAGGCACGACCTGATTGATGCTGGTGTCAAGAGGGGGCAGACCATTTTCCTGCGGATGAGCAAGCCACGATCGGTCCTCTGTCGACGACGACGACGACGACGACGACGACGCATATGTACATATGCATGCATGTAAGCCCACTGCCAGCATCTGCCACGCCTAGATGTGCAGCTGCAGCGCCAGTCCACCGCCACAAGCAGGTCGACTGCGCCAGACCGCACCGCGACGACGATGCACGGCGATGCACGTGTCACGATGCTGGGCCCGGTTTTGTCCGCCAGCCTTTTGGCGCTGCTTCTGAATGCCATTTCGAGCAAGCCACATGCCTAGGGCACGACCGGCGCGCCGGGCGTAAGCAGTTGTCATGGATCACGGCTTGCCGCCGCGAGCGCGCGCCGTCTGCGTTCGCTTGCTTCCCGCGGTGCGAGACACTAGAAAGAAGAAGAGGAAGAGGAGCAGCAGCAGCAGTACTAGCAGCAAGAGGAGGGAGAGGAGGAACAGGAGGAACAGGATGTGGTACACAAAGTGCGACGAGCCCACTTCGCACAACGAGGTCGTCTCTCGTATGACACGAACAAGACTTACAACACGCGCCGTGTGCGCGCACTCTCGCCAGCGGTGGGGCGACCACCTCGTCGTCGTCGTCGTCGTCGTCGCCGCCGTCGCCGTCGCCGTCTCGCTCCACCCGCCCGACTGGGTCCCTTGGATCGATCACTCTCCACACACTTTATCAGGTCATCAAACGGGGCATGACATGGGTGGAGGAAACACTAGCATCATCACCAGGGACGCACGACGATAGGACCACCGCGTGGCGCGCGGTCCCTCCTTCTCCTCTTCCTCCTCCTCATGGCCCCCCTTCCTTCCCCCGGGGAGGGTCCGCGTCTAAATCGGGGCGCCCACTCGCTCTGCCCTGGTCCGGCTGGCCTGGCCTAGCATGGCCTGCACGGCGAGCTTCACTACTAACGTACCCCCGAATGCCGTCCCTGACAGAACAAAGTGCAGGTCCGGAATAGTTGTCGTCTACCGCCGCCGCCGTCCCTTGAGAGAGGACCTGGGACACACGCATGTCGTATGTCTGGTGGCTGCAGCAACGGAGCGACGCTCTGACGCCCACGTCGCTCGAAACACGGCGTCCGTCGGCCCTCTGGGCTCTGAGTGGCCCGCTGCCGAATCGGGGGCCGGAAACGAGCAACAGGGGCAGGGCTCCAATGGGAAGCAAATGGAGGGGGGAAGCCCACGGGCAGGAAAGATGGGAAAGGCGGGCGGGACGACAGACGCCTGTTGTCTGTCAGCGGACGCGCGTGACGACCGAGGCCCGCGCTCGCTCGCTGACCACGGACCGGCGACGCGGGACGAGGCTCGGCAGAGACGCCAGGCGCTCTGCCCACTTGGCTCATCTACTGGCCTATCATCTTATTTGGTACGGATTGCATGGGAAGGTGCCGAGTTGGCTGGCGTGCCTTGCCAGTTCGTACCTCACTTGCCGCTTTGGTGTCGAACCATGACCACTGCAATGTAGGCATGCTAGGCTCGAGTCAACTTTTGGGCGCGCACGAATGCATTTTAGGATTGGCAAGCGCGCGCAGCAGGTACATGAGCATGGTAGTAAACATGCGCAGGTACAGCGCTTATTGCTCGAAAAGTACTAACGCAGCCCGAGAGTCGAACGACGACGACCACACAAGGGACACTTGGGATATTTAGCATTTTGCGCCAAACCTTGGCCCACTGCGCGTCGCTCCAATCCCTCTCGTCCATTCATCCATCCATCCATCTTTGTGCTATTCCATCCACGCCACGTCGTCCGTCTGCTGCGCTGCCCTCGTGTCGCGAGCAGTTTTGACTTTTGGCTCGAGGCGTTCAGGCGGGTGCCCCTCCGATGCGCTCGCGCTCCGATTGGGCAGGGCGGCGCGGCGGAGCGGAACCTGGGAGAGCTGCCACCCAAGAGGAGCCACTGCCAGTGCTGT
Source organism: Purpureocillium takamizusanense (assembly GCF_022605165.1). Taxonomy (NCBI): domain Eukaryota; kingdom Fungi; phylum Ascomycota; class Sordariomycetes; order Hypocreales; family Ophiocordycipitaceae; genus Purpureocillium; species Purpureocillium takamizusanense. The sequence continues at coordinate 518,670 of NC_063078.1, forward strand.
ACCCATGCCATGCCATGCCACCCCCGGGACACACACCACCACCCGCGCCGCCGCCGGCGAGCTTCAGTCCCAGGGCAGGGCAGGACAGGGCAGGGCAGGGCACTCGCAGGGCAGGGCGGGCGGGCGGGCTCCCCTACCTACCTTGGCTTGGCAAGCTTTAGCGTGCATGGCACCCCCCCTCCCCTTCCCTTCTTGCTGGTTGTCTGGCTGCTGTTGGGGGTTGGGAGGGGAGGGCAGGGCAGAGCATCGAAGTGCAGCCAGCCTGCAGCCGAAGAAGCGGGCCCCATGCCACTTGCTACCGCTACACCCCGTTCCAGCTCTGTCGGCCCCCCCTCCCCCCCCCATCTTGTTGTCTCCTCGGATGGGCCCCCAAGACGCGACGCTCGCGGTTGTCGTGGTCGTTGTCGTCGTCTACAGTAGTAGTAGTTGTCGTCGACGTCTTGCGTGCACTTGGATCCCTCGTGTTAAACTTGTCCATGGCTGGCACATGGGCATTTTCACATTTCCCCCTCTTGCATCACCAGACGAGCCGCCGCTTGTGTTTTGCACGTCTGCGAGTACGGGAGCATCGATCGTGCGGCCAAGAAAGAGTCCATCGCCTCTCGTCGTCTTCTGTCACTCGGCTGCTGGCTCCCATCACCGCCTCAATATTACCATCTCGCGTCGTCGTCGTCGTCGCATTCGAGCAATAACACGCACATAAGTAGGTACTACCACCATACCTCCTCATCTACCTTGCCTTACAAGAAACCAAGACCTCCCGACGCCACAGCGCGTGACGGCAAAACAACAACGCTTGACTCAGTCCGCCCTCGGACCGGGCCAGCATCCATCAACCATCAGTCAAGACCTTATTAGGTGCAGTGTGTTACAGTGCCTCCGCAAGGCAAGCAAGGAGAGCTTCTCGGCTGGTGTAAGTCTAGTCGAGGTACTTTTGCACACCAACAGGCGCCTGTGCTACAGAAGAAGTACTTATCGACCGACTCGTCGCGGTGGTTCCTTCCTCCCCCCCTTTGACGAACCGGCTCGAGTGAAGCAAGTGCCTGCGACAACAGACTGCGCAGGGGCCCAGCAAGGCACTCTGCGCACACACACACACACTCACTCTTTCACCCACTCACCACCACGAACTCAACCACACCCTGCGACACGCACACGGCTCGTCCATCCACTCGCCCACCCATCACTGGTCAGTCTCCCAATCCAGAACCCCCCTTCCTCTTTTCCCCTTCCCCTCCCCCATCTCACTCACCTTGGGCGTGGTGGGGCCCCTCCCTCGATGGCTTTCGGGACCAGTGCCAGGCTTGCTCGCCAGGTGCCAGGCCAGGCTCTGGGTGTCTCTGCTGCAGAGGCTGGCTTGCTGGGGTGCTGGGCCGCCCCCCCCCCGGGTCTCAAAGGGCTGGGGCCGCTACCACCAGTGCTGCTGCTTCTGCTTCTGCTTCTGCTGCAACTGCTACCTCTAGTAGTACTGTCTCGCTGCCTCTCTCTCTCTTCTTGTCTCTCATCAATCACCTCGTCCCCTCCCCCCGGGTCCGCCCCGTTCATCCACCATCCATCCATCCACCATCCACACATCCACGCATCCACCCTCCACCATCCACACATCCATGCCATCCTCGTCCTCCTCCACCACCCTCACCCTCCCAGTGCTGCCATCCGTCCACTCACCAATCACCAGGCCCAGCCCGATTCCAGCCCCAGTCCCATCTGGTGCAAGCCTCGAACAAGGCGACCCGGACCCGGCTGCCGTCCCCCATCCCCATCCCCATCCCCATCCCGATTGCTGACTGCCTGGCCGGGTATTAGCCTGACTCCTCTCACCTCTCGCTCGCTCTCTCTGACTCTGAGAGGGTGGTGGCTGTTGTCTGTGGTGTCCGTGTCCCTCTCTCTACCTGCCTGGGCTGCCTGCCCGCCTGCCTGCCTGCCTGCCTGCCCGCCCGCCCGCCTGTCCTGTCCTCTGCGCGCGCGCGCGACAGCAGCAGCACAGCACGTCTCTTCCTCAAACACCACACCAACTCTCCTGCGCCCCCCCTTCCAAAACCTCGCCGCTCCTCCGTCTGCCCCGGTCCCCCCGGTCTCGTCTCAACTCAACGCGCCACGCGGGTACATACTTTAACCAGTATTGTTGCCCCCCCGGTGCTTTTTGCTTTCCTCGTCGTCGCGACCGATTATACATCCTCTCTCGACCCCGGCTCTCCCTTCCTCAACTTGCGTCGCGACACCGCACCGCGCCTCTTGCCTCCGATCCAGGCTGCAAGCAATCTCGCGCATTTGGTCGCGCCTCTCATCTCGTCAGCGACACCCGCGCAGTGACCAACGTTGCGCATTAGGCGCCCGTCCATCATTCAGCACCCTCGTCCGCAGCTCCTGTTACCACCGACGCGACCACCACGCCCACTGCCACTACTGCCGCTGCTGCAACCGCCGCCACCACCACCACCTCTCTCTGGCTGCGACATCGACCGCCACCCGCGCATCTCCTCACCACGCCTCGCCTCGCCTCGCCTCCGTCGACGCTCGCCGTGCGCGCCGCTTACCCTGACCGCCAGCAATAGGAATCGCGCGGATCTCGACCGTCAACCTCCGGCGGCCTGCACGTAATCGCTCGTCTGCCGTCTGCCCTTAGGCTAGTCCGCCGCCGACGCCACATCGCACGCCGCGCGCAGACCGCATCGCATCGCATCGCATCTGACCGAGTGCGCCGCAGGACTTGCCTCTCACGCCGCGCCTATTCCGCACGCCAGCGTCGCTGCCGTCGCATCCCGTCCCCCCCGGTCGCTGTTGTCGCGTCGCCGGTCCCGTCGCCTCCTGTCGCGACGTGCGGCGGACGACCCGCGATAGCGTTGATTTCACGTCGCATAATCGTCGCATTTTCAACTCGTCGGGGTCTCTTGTCGCAACGAAATCGACACAATTCGCGTCCGAATCCGCACATGCACCCGCTCCCTGGGACATGAATACTGAGCAGAGTGTACCTTCGTCCCACCCACTGCCGCCCGGTACTACTGCCGCTGTCGCGTCTACGACACAGCTGCATTCCAACCGCGCAAGCCCGTTTCTCCCCACCAACACCAACACCGACAAGGGAGGCATGGCCGCCACTGGCTTCATGCCCGCGTCTCAGGCCTTCCGGCCGACTCCGCCGGCGCAGTCGCCCTACCCGCTCAACATGTCGGCCGCCTACCTGTTCGAGCGCGAGCCGCTCAAGCCCATCGGCGCCCCCTTCTCGAAGTCGCCCTCGCCCATGGTCCGCGTCCTCATTCGCCGTCTGCCGCTCAATACGTCGGAAGAGTCACTGCGCCTCATGGTGGTATGGTCAAAGGAGCTCGCCGACGTCGAGCTGCTACCCGTGGAGAAGTCCGAAGACGAAGGGTTCCGATCTGCCCTACTCCGCTTTCGAAGCATGGCCGGCGCCATGGAAGCCAAGAACATGTTGGACGGTCGATCAAACATCTCCAAGGATGCCGAAATGATTGTGGAAATCTTGTCGTCGAGCCCTATTGCTGCCCGCCGCCATGTCACTGAGGCTCCGTCTTCGACCTCGACGTCCTCCACGGCGTCCTCCGGCCCGGGCTCGCGGCAGCCCTCGCGTTTCAACGGCATGTTCCCACCTGTTGACAAGCTGTCGCCGACTGCCGGTGGCGCGTTTCCGACGCAGCACGACTTCCTGAACGCAGATCCCGGTGCCAACTACCAGAGCATCTTCTCGGCCCAGTCCCCCATTGGGAACCACTTGTCTGATCGCACTCGCATCTCGGGAAAGTCTCTCATCAACAACGACTTTGGCGACGATGATGAGACCAGTGACTTGCTCAAGGACCCTGTGGCCTACGCAGAGAGCGGTTCCAACTCCCAGAGGAGGGCAACCGCGCCACAGATTCCCATCGGCCGCATGGCAAACTTGTCGCTCAATACTGGCGGCGGCAGTAATGCGCCAGGCCCGTCATCGCTTCCCCAGTATATGAGCCCGATATCGCCAATCAACGGCGGCCCGGGTCCCGGGCTTGGATACCCGACCGGCGGCCACAGCTATCAGCCAAGGCACAACTTCCCACCAGTCAATCCGGCCGATCAGAACCCGCCCTGCAACACGCTTTACGTCGGAAACCTGCCCATCGATACTTCGGAAGAAGAGCTGAAGGCTATGTTTTCCAAGCAGCGGGGCTACAAGAGACTCTGTTTCCGCACGAAGCAGAATGGCCCGATGTGCTTTGTTGAATTCGAGGACATTTCGTTTGCGACAAAGGCGCTTCACGAACTATATGGCCATCCGCTGCATAACAGCGTCAAGGGAGGCATCCGCCTAAGCTTTTCCAAGAACCCCCTGGGCGTTCGATCGGGGCAGGCCCCTGGCCAAAGCTCGTCCAACTCCATGAACGGCATGAACGGAATGGTCAACGCCAACAACAACGGGTTTACGACGGCGCACGGTCCGCCTCCGGGTCTCTCTGCCCCGCCCGGCCTCGGTTCGGGCGGCCGCGGAAATTTCAATGTGGCAGCGTCCATGAACACAGGTGGAAGTCATCAGCATCACATGCCTGCCAGTTTCCAAGCTACACCCAATCATCCCTGGAACACTCCAATCTACAGCAACGGGGTGGCGACCGGACCCAGCGGCCCCGGCCAGTCCAACTCGAGTTATCTTCCTCGACATATGATGGGTAGATAGGCGGCGCGCGCGCGCGCATCAGCTGCAGGTCGCACAGGCCGGTGGTGTCTTGGGTCGTGTACTAAGGATGCCCCCCCAAGGCTGACCCTCGTCCTGCTGACCCTTTGTCAAACCGTGGCGCTTACAGCTGGATGTGGCCGGGTCGCCGCCTGTCCGTGATATTCGACATGTCTTTTTCATTTTCATTTTCATTTTTGGCTGAGACGGATTTGTTTTACTACGAAGTGGAGTGATTGGGTTTTCCGCCTTGGGTGTCTCGGAGGCCAAGTCTCGCCGAGCGCCCTGGGATTTTTTGCAGGTCCGACAAGAGTTGGCGCAGCCCTTACCCGGTGGCGTCCTTGCTCATCATGGGGTCTGCAATTCGGAGCTACTAGGCTCTGCCACCGGGACCGACTACAAGCGAGGGACGTACCGGAGCATCCGTGCCGGATAGTATATCGCTGTGGGCTTGAGGACAGCGACACACAACAGCGGATACATTGCAATGGAGTTTTGGCGGCTTTGGATAAGAGCATTACGCGATACAGCCATCGATTTACGGCACCTCATTTTCGCAGGCTGGCGTAGGAGGCTCGGCTTTCGTTGATTTGCTTCATCGTGCGCAATGAATACCCAAAGCCTTGGACATTCCGGATTCGCTACGACGGCGCTCGTGGAGGGATCCAAAAGAACGCCGACTGGTTTCATCATTGCAAGAAAAGTCAAGGGACTGAAAAAACAAAGGTACAAAAAAAAGGGCGATTAAGCTCGGAAAAGATACCATTCGGCTGGTGTTTTAAGAGACGGTGGGCTTGAGATATCAACGGGAATGGAATGGAGCATGCAACGGCAAGAGTTTGGGATGAGCATTGGGTAAGGCATCGCATTACACCCGACAAGGGAGGGTTATGGAACGAGGCAAAGACCCGGGCACGTCTTCTCCTGCATTCGTGGCATAGGAGGCTAGGTGTCAGCATTTGTCGGTTCTCGGCATCGGGTGGGCAAGATCACGCATGAGCGATCTACTTGGCCGTTTTGAATCTGCATTTCTGGTCGTTGGGGTATCGGTATGGCGAACATGGCATGGTCAAGAGCATCGTTTGGCTCAGTCGCCCGCGGGCGCCGCCTGGCATGCCTGGGGCCGAGGATGCTTGGCCGCATCATTGGCATCAGGGTGTTGGTGGCAGCGACCTGGGTGGTCAGCAAGCGCTGTTATCTTGGATGGAACCTTCTCTTCTTGCTTGTAATGACCCCCTTATTGATTCCCCCCTTTTGTATCTGCACGTTTTGGCGGTTGGAGTTGTCTCCTTGGTATTCCATCGATTTCTTTGGATTGGTTCAGCGGCATCATTGGGACGATGGAAAGGCGAACTTTGCTTATGTTTAGGGGCATTAGCCTGTTTGTTCATTTCCTAGGTGCGCACTGCACGGCTCGAATGTCGTATAGCTTCTATTGTAGTGTCGGTGGTCGTTATAGAACTTCCTCGTCCGCGTGCATCTCTGTTTCTCGTCCCAGTGACGAGCCGTTCATTTGCTACCAGACATCGATTGGCGAGAGCGAGAGAGGCGCAGCCACTCTCACAAAGGACCTCTCGCGGAGTCTTCGTAGCGTGTGCCTATTCAGAAGGTCGTAGTCTTGTGCCTGGTGCCTTGCTCTGAGATAGTCCGACCAACCTCGACGACTCTGCATTAGGGTCGACCTCTTTTGCATTTTTTTTGTCTTTGAATCCCTGCCGCCGCACAACGCCGACACAAAGTCTTTTTGCAAGGTCTACGGCGGTGTCAAGGGAGACCCAAACCAAGAACACCATGGCGACGTCGTATTTACGAGGGACTGGAGGGGATAGGGGATGGGGGCTGTGCGTGGTGCGCGCGTGCATCAATGGTGGGATGCCGATGAGCACACACGCACCCACGCACACACGTAAAAGAAAGTACGTACGTACGTACGTAGTAGGTGTGTTTTGTCGAGCAGGCTAGCTAGCTAGTTAGCTAGCTAGCTCCCCGCATCCCGCGTCCGGGCACGTCCGGGAGGAGGAACATGACATGAGGCACGTCTGCGGCGGTCGTGTGCGTTGATATGTCCGCCCCGACCGACGCAGTCGAGGCCCCCCCCCTCACCGTCCTGATATAGGTAGGAGCCTCTATAGGTAGTGGGAGGTGCATTAGTAGTAGGGTGCGTCCTGGGTGGGAGGTTGGTGGTGATGGATCGAGACCGCGGTGGCGAGCGGCGGCGAGGAAGTGGCGAAGCAATATACCAAGGAAAGCCCGAGTCTACGGGGGAAAGGGTTGAGTGCATGCAGCGTGTTGTATGTATGTACGAAGTACATGTGTACGCGCCCCCCCCCCCCCCCTCGGTGTGTGTGTGATGGGACGTGCAGGACAGTACGCCTGGGGAACTCTTGTCTGCAGGGCAGGGTTTGTCTGCTGGTACTAGAAACGGGGCGTAGGGGGGGTAGGAAGGAAAGGAGAGGGGGGGTTTGGTTGGAGGGTGTCTGGGAGGGTTGCTTGCGTGTAGTGTACGGAGGGAGGACGCGCGGACGAGGGAGCACGACGCCCCAGAAGATGGGAGCACAGGGGGAGGAGGGTAGGTATTGGGGTGTCGTCGGCGAAAGCTGCAAGTAACAGAAAACGCGGAGCAGACTACGACGTACTTCACGTATGTATATGGAGGAGGGACATAAAGGGGGGGTCTGACGGCCGTGCTGCTTCAGGATGTGAAGAAGGGGAGGGGGGGTGGACGAAAGAGAGAAAGGAGCTTGTTACTGTTGTTGCTGCGTGCTGTCAAACGTAAAGGGGGGAGGTAGTGAGGGGGCCAGGCCGGCGCCGCTCGAGCGCGGCGCTGCCGCATGTTTGTTTCTCTATACCTTGGTTTTAGTGTTTCGGACTCAAAGAAGACGAGCTGTAGCTGTAGCTGAAACTACTGACAGGGCATATGACAGAGATGTCGTCACCTGTGCATACATGGAGTATGCAACATGGCGGGCGGGTTGTTGTTGTTGTTGGGGTTCAATATGAGGCTGTAGGGAGGAAACTGTCCGGGGCAGTCAGGTCAGAGGCTATGAGTACGTATTTCATGGGCGCCTTCAAGGGCTGCTGCCTTTGCTAACCACCGGGGGGAGGGGGCATACTTCCATTGGACATTCACTTGTAGCCTTTGAGCAACATGGGCGCCCCTCCCTCCTTCCCTCCATCCATCCATCCATCCCACTAGAGTGGACTGTGTAGTGAGCGGGAGGCGAGCACTGCAGGCATCTTGGCCATTCTCAACGAACATAATGAAGCCAGCGGTTCCATCCATGCCTATAGACATGGTGCGGGCTTGATAGTACCTCTCTTTGCCTGGTGAATTACCCCAAATGATGATTGTAGGGGTCGAAAACCTTCTACAAAAGTACAAAGTCCTCTACTGGTTGAAACGGGAATGGTGAGCTATGCACTACCTTAGTTAGTCTGGGATGCTCACAGCCCTTTGGGGCGTACTTTTTCACGCTCGCCAACACCCATTGAATGCTTGCCTCCTACCACCACGCCCTGACCCCCCCCTCCCCGAGTTTTCCCCTACCAAACGACCGCCGAACCGCCGTTGCTGTGTCGTTGTTGCCTGGCCCAAACGGCGGGCCGCTGCGGCTTCGTGTGTGTTTCGAGCCCTGCGGGCCGGCATGCAAGCGTGTGTCTGCGTGTGTGTCGGGGGCGCGCGCGTCCAACGCGGCTGGTGTGACCAACCGCAGCTTCAGGACGATGCCTATCATCAAATGTCGTGCGTTGTACGCACGTACAATGCATGTGCTGTATGTATGTATGTATATGATTACTCATGTACGGAGTATATATGCACTTGATATATCTATTGGGTTGGCTTTTATTGGGCTGCTGTGACTTGCGGAGGGGGGGATCGATCGCCCTTGCATTTTGGCTGGCCTGCTGCTCTGCCTCTTTCTCCAGCTTGTCAAGGGTATCTCAAACATGCTGGAGAAGCGCATGGTCCGAGCCTTTGTTCCGTCGTACACCCACACACACACGGGAGTGTGCTCGAAAGGCGGGGGAAAGGGGGGGAAGGGGTGTGTGTGTGTGTGTGTGTTTCCAACGGGGGGCTATGTGGGCGTGGCAAGCAACTTGACATCACCCTTACGCTCTAGCAGTCAGCCAATGCCGCTCTCGGGCGGGGGGACACACAAAGAGAGAGAGGGAGAGGGAGAGGCCTACGTACTATAATGAGAGAGAGCCTGCAGGGATGATTCTGCACATGCGGCAGCTAGAGCGAACGAGCAAGTTTGGGTAGTGCACGAGTCATGGCTCGCCCTCGTCCAGTCGTCGGATTGTGTGGTCGCAGCACATGTATATATATATGTATGAAGCTGTCACTCAGCCTTTTCTCGTGCATGGGCCCGTCGTCCGTGTGTACCCGGGCATTTACCACTTTGCTACATTCTACGTATCGGTCGGTTGGCGACGGGGGGGGCTCTTCAGCTCTGAAAGAGGCACGGCGGCAGTTGTTACACTAAAATCATCCATCCAGCTGTTATCTACTGACATGGGCAAAAATTGGTGGATGGGCGGTTGGTTGGGCCTTGGCTTTTTTCGTGCAATGAATATTGCAAGCCACCCCTGCCGTCCCGTGCCCAGGGCGTGTGTGTGTGTGTGTGTGTGTGTGTGTGTGTGTGTGTGAATGGGCCCAACCGCAGGGCCTGGTGCACCGACGCAGGATCGCCGTCTAGTCGATGCAAGCACGTTGCTGCCTTTGCGCGGAGCATATACCTACCTGCCTAATTTTTGACGAAAGGCATAAGCATGTGCCCCTTTCGGCGGTCCGTCATCATTAGGCCGGCCTACATAGATGGAGGCTGTCGAATCGCGGGGCGTGAGGATGATGGACTGGGCGCTCGATGGTCATTTACTTTGCTGAAACATGCTGGGTCACAGTCACAGGACAGCCTACAAGCAGAAGAATCTACTACACTACTACTTGGGGACAGACGTCTGGCCATGGCCCGGGATCCTTTAGATTCGGGCGCTCAAAATCAGTTTGGATTGACGCGCGCATGGCCGCCAGCTTGACGTAAGGAGTAGGTTCAATTAGGTCAGTTGAATTTTGTCTCGTGGTCTGTCCGTTTGATTCAGTGTCTGTTGAGGCCTAGGTACAGTCCGGGGACGGTGTGCGCCATGCAACCCTGTGGCAACTGCTGATATCTCCGTAAACCTCTTGGAGACTGCCAAGTCGATCTCAGCAGCTCAATCCTACACGGCCTACTTTACATTCTTTAAGCGGTAAGAACTAAGTAAGGCCTAGGCAGAAAATGACTCAAACACAATGTCGAATACATTCAGAGTCTCCTTCTTGAAAGGTATCCGACAACATCAACGAAACCGACACCTGCGTGTGTTGGAATCATGTCTATCGTGGTTCAGTTGCTGACAAGACTGTCACTGGCACACAGTAATAAGTGATAAGCACCAGATCCGACGTCAACTGTGGATTTCCATTGCGGAGCCCAAGTGCCGATGAGCCCCACCGTCCCGCAGCTGCGCGACAACGTTGACTAACATCCAACTTACTCTGCCAAGTCTGCACATTCTAGTTACGACTGAGACTTCCAGTGGTGGGTACTATATCACCATTAAAGCGGTGGCTCAGAGCTCCAGACGATGCTTGCTGACATGAATTCGTCCGACTCGTGCAGCTCGGCAGATCATCACTCCGCGCCCCCAAACATGGCGTCGTCGTTTGCCCACCCCATCGTCATCGTCGCCCATAAATCGTGAAAGACGGGCTGAGCCACCATGCCGCCAACGGACCCGCCAGGCGGCGGCATCCCCATCGGCGCAAACCCAGCATCCCAGATCGGAAAGTACTGCTCCAAGCTTCCGTCCAGCATCGGACACCCATGCCCCGTGGGCGCCGCGGACCCCTCGAGTGCCGCCCGCACGCGCCTCTCGTACTTGCCCCTGACGACCCGCATGACGACCCGGCTGGCGGATAGCACGTCGACCTTCTTGGACGCGGGCGTGAGGCCCTCCTCGCGGGACATGCGAGCCAGGAAGTCCCCCAGCTGTAGCTGCGAGCGCCCCCAGGACGAGTCAAACTCGGGGCATCGCGGGATCGGCAAGGAGAGGCGCAGGGCGATCACAATGGCGACGATGAGCCGTGTCCAGTCGTTGAGGGTGAAGGACAGAAATGCATGATCCTCCAAGCTGCTGATTTGATCGAGAAACACCTTTAACTTGCAGGTGGCGTCCTGCAACTTGCTCGCCGAAGGCGGAAGCGGTCCGCTTACTGGGGGCGAAGAGTGCGTCCCTTGAGGCTGTCTGAGGAGGGTGCCGGCATCGAGGTAGACGCTAATGAGCATCGTTTGTAACTTGACGGGAACTGAAATAATCAGGGTCAGTATTGCAGATGCACGCATTAATCGCCAACATACCCGCGTCCGCGACAGACGGCGGTGTCATGCTCTGGAGCTCTCGGAACTGGAGCTCAAGGCCTGCGAGCAGCAGCCTGCTATGCTGTTCGCTCTGGCCCTTGCGCTCATGAATGGCCTCTGCGGCTTCGTAGAGTACGCCAGAGAGACGGTACAGGCTGGCGAGCACATTGTCGCCCTCTACCTGAGCATTGCGGTCGAGTAGTTGGCTGCACGTATTCGTCCAGGAAGTGAACGAAACTCCCAGCCCTTTACTGTTCCTCCATGTAACGATGAAGCTAGAGTCCCTGATCAGCCATAGCATCGTAATGACGGTGGACTAAGCTCACGTAGAGGCCACGTAAATGGAGGCCAGGTACGCTCGGATGCCATCGAGCTGTTGATCGGTCACTTCCGGCGCCATCGGATCAGTGTTGGTTTGGAACTCTTGATCGAGCTCCAAATCTTGGATCAGATCCATGGCCATGCGGATGTACTGGATAGACTGCTTGTTCTTTGGTCGCAAGTGAAAGGGATACCTAGAAGCATCGATATCTGTCAAAAACGTATCGATATCAAAGTACGTAGCCCGACCTACCATCCGCAGTAAATCAGGATACCTTGGAGAAGCTCCAGGCTCCTCTCCCCACCGGCCACAAACTTCAGGCCCAGCACCTTTCGAAACTCGTCATCATACAGACTATGTCCCTGGAGGGTCCGCGAGCCCGACGCCGCAGCCAATATGGCCAGCAGGACAAAGGGCCGCGTCGCCGCGAGCTGAGAAACAGTGGCATCTGGAGGCAGTAGGATGCAGGGGAAGTAGCTCAGCATAGACCGGAACGACTCCAAGAGGGTCTCGGCGGACGCCAGGTTAAACGAAGGCTTCCCCTGAAAGTCCTGGATCGAGTGCGAGTGTGCCGACGAACTCGGCGGCGTCTGGAGACCGCCTCCAAGGGACGTCGTTAGGTCCGACATGGAAACAGCGTCGTCATCCTCCGGGAACAGCTTCTCGATGAAGTGCTCGTGGGACTCACGCAGCGTCTCAAAGTTGTCATCTACCTCGTCTCTGGCGGGCACCGCAAAGTCAATGCTAAAAGTGCTTGAGGGACCGGGGCCCTTCTGCGGCAGCGGGGGCAGTGGCCGATGGCTACCACCTTCTTCTGCCCTGTTTTACCAACAAACGGTGAGAAACTAATAACGGTGGCTGTGGATATAGCTCCAGGGAGGGGGGGGGAGGGGGGCCTACAGCCTGGCCTTTCGCGAGCGGCGTGTCCTGGGACCAGTCCGAGAGACACATTCTCTCTTTGACGCGAGGCATCTTTCCCGTCCAGTCAGTAGGCCAACTCGGTACACAAGAAGCGGGAGTCCGACTTGGCAATACATACTTCTGACACACACCGGGCTGCTCGCTGGGCTGACACCTAATCTTGGTCGCCCGACAGGCCTCGCAAGCCGTCGAGATTCTCTTCCGAGAGGCACCGCTTGCCGTCAAATCATCTGCCACGGTGTCCATGGCTGTCCGGATCTTAATTCGAGCGAGCACGCTTGATTCACTTGGGCAACCAGTCGGATCCCTTGCGGGGAGTGCTGGACGAGCAGCAAACCGCGGCGCAGATAGTTTGGCGATGCATCTGGCATAGTCGAGGGGCGCGATCAGAGCCTGCGGACTGATTTTGCGCGCCGGAGATGCGAGGCGGGCCGGGGCCGGGTACGGGAGCAAAGACCAGCCGTAAGATCCGGTGGAGGTCGGATGTTGTGAGATGGTGAGATGCAAAGCGGGGCCCCGCCGCCGCCGCCGCCGCCACCGCCACTGCACGCCGTCGTCATACGAAGTACTTTGTAGATTGTTGGCCTTGTATGTCAGTTGGGCTACATACATACAACTACTACTAGCAACGAGACTGACGAGAGCATGCAGCTGGCACAAACGTCGAGGGTATATCACACATCTCCGGCTAGTCATCCACACGCTGCCTACTACTCAAAAGTCCACCAGCACGCGACGCCAACGCCCCTAGACTGGTGTCATCTTGAGTCCCGGGTTTTCTCTCTGCAGCGCAGCCTCTACCGCCTCCTGCGTCGGCGTCACCAGCGCCACCGTCTCGCCCTCCCCGGCCGCTGTCTTGACGCCGTGGACGCGCTGCCGGTGCTCTGCCACGTTCTCCGCCGCGCAGTGGCCCGAGCAGTACAGCGTCATGCGCCGCTCCTCCAGGCACTCCTTGCACGACACGGCTCGGGAGCTGCCGCCGTCGTCCATCTCCACGTCTTCATCACGCATCTGCACGCATCCCGCGCCCGCCTCGCAGTCATGCTCCGCTTCGACGTGGTTTCCCTGCAACTGCCGTCAGCAAATCGTGCCCCCGTAGCGTCATAAAAGCCATGCCAGTACTCACATGACCCTTGTGGAAGCACTCCTCAGAGCAGTACACGGCCATCTTCTTGGTGCCGCCCATCTGCGCAACTGCCTGGCACACTGAGCACGAGAGCACCTTGCTAGAATCCACTTTGCCCTTGCAGACGAGACATGGGGGCAAGTTGTACAGCTTCTCGCTCGCAGCCGATGCGTTGTTGCTCGAGAGCTGGCTCTTAGCCTGCATCTTGTTCCGCTCAAACGCCGTTTTGGCCCGCCGTAACTCGTCGAGCCGCCGCTCGTGGTTTTCTCGCTGCGGCTGCGAGTTTCTGCTCTCCCTAATGTCGGAAACGATCCTGTCCATCATCGCCTCCAAGGTGATGGTATCGCTGCCCTGGAATTCTTCCATATATCTTTGCGCGTTGTCCAGCACCGCGCCGGACGGCTGGGTGATGAAGAACTGTGCGAAGTACAACTTCTTCAACTCAGATGCGTCGTTTTTGGCGGCGTAAGCCTTGTCAGCAAAGGCCTCTACGCTCGAGGGCCAGCCTTGTGGTTTGCCAATCCCTTCCAGGATCATGGTTACGAGCTCGTTGCGCGAACGGTCCGGGTCGTCCAGCATGGCTCGAAGCTCGTCCTGGTTCGCGCCCCCGCGGTCCGAGGCCGCAATGAACTCGGGATACTTCCGCAGAACCCATCGGTACCAAGCCTCCTTCTCGGACTCTATTCGCGCCTCGATGAGCTTCAGGCTCTTGGTGTGGCCCCGAGCGTCCTGAAACATGCCCTCCAGCTCCTGCAGAAACGCTCTTCGCTGCGTGAACCATTCGCGGTCCGTGCTTTCCGTGTACCGCTGGCGCATCCTATTCAGCACTTTGCCGTAGCATTCCGAGCACTCTGCGATGTGCTTCTTCCCGCAGTCGCTGCTGCATGAGGTCTTGATGGCTTCGACGTCAGTGGCGCACAGCTGCCGTTGCCTCTTTGCTGCGCTGAGCTCGGTCCAGTGCTCCGGCATAGCATGCACAGAGGGCGAAGCCATTTTTGCCGACTCCGGGCGGCTGCTGATGCCGCCAGCGCCGAGGCTGCCACTCTTTGAAGGGTGAATGGGCCAATGTTATGGTGGCTGGCTCTTGCGCAGGTAGCCGAAGTGCGTAGATGGCTGAAACGGCGCCTAAGACTTGTTCTTTTCCGGGTCGTGTGAGCGCCAAGGTAAGCAAAAGAATTCGCAAATGTCGCGCCCGCGGATTGGCAATGAACGATCACGTCATTTTGGTGTTGCTGTGTCGATATTATGTATGTGCTACGTAGACTTCATCAAGACTTGAGTGAGTCGGTTGACGCTGAAGGTGAGGTTGGATCGCGCCAGCCGCTAACCGATGTTCAGCCGGTGCGCCAAGCCCCCCCCCCCCCGACATGCCGAAGTCTCTACGTCCAACTTCACGGTCCACCGCTCTCGGCTCAACCAACCTACCAACAACAAGTACAGTCCACTCTCTTCGTCTCTGGACATTATTCAACGCCGCAAGATTTTCTGATACCCCCACCCCCTCATCGCACCAACGAACACCATCATGGTGTGCAAATCCAACCCGTCACGCGCCTAGGACCTCGCAGCTAACAGCATCTAGGCCGACAAGCTTCGAAACCAGCAGGAGCTCGAGCGCCTGCAAGCAAAGTTCCTTGGTACGGGCCATCCAGACACCACGAGCTGGGAGTGGAGGACAAACATTCAACGCGACACGTATTCGTCCATTGTTGGCCACCGCCCTCTGCTTGCCTACGTCGCCGTTGCCGAGAACGAGCCTATTTCCAAGGTCCGCGCGAAACTGATCCGCGTATGCTACCCCATCACAACACCGTGCAACTCTCCCCAGTGCCGGTTGATCTGACAAGATTGGCAGCAAATGGTCCAGCCGTGCGGGCCGCCACCGCCACGAGATGGCGAGGAACCGCTCCCCGAGAACCAGAACTAGGCGCGGGGTCAATCACGATCGCGACACCTCGAGGATTGTTTAAAGATGGCGTTATGGAAGATACCCAACATGGTATGGAACTTGGTCATGCATACATCGATACGTGGCGTACGTAGCTTTAGAGATTAATCGTCATTATTGGCTTGGTTTTGGTGCCTTTTCTCTTGAGACTTAGTCGTCACCACCCGTCTCGGCCGCTGCTTCGTCTACGGCGGCTGCTCCCTTCGACGCAGCTGCTTTAGCCTTGAGACCAAGACTTGATCGCAGCTTCTTCTCCTGGTCTGGGTTCCACTCGCCATAGACCTCGCGAACCATACCCATGACGCCGTCGAGCCCAACCTCCTCTTTGGCACGTGGGCCGACATGCCAGGTTATGGTATGGTCACCGTCTTGACCTATGGGCGGCCGTTCCACCTTCTTCACCACGTACCCGTGCCGCTCCATCTTCTTCAACGTGTCCTCCGTCTTCTCGTTTGAGACGTTTTGATCCGCATTCAGCCGCAGCAGATATCGCTTCAGCTTCTGCTCGCTGAGCTCACCTGCGTTAAGCCATATCAGGGATATCACTAGGGTGTAAAATGCTGCGTATGTGGCTTCGTCGTCGGGGCTGGGGGTTTTGGATGGTTTCAGTATGGCCGCGCTTCGGTAGGCATCGGGAAGTGTCGAGCTGAGGATGTATGCGCCGGAGCCCGTTTTCGGCTGCGAGTTTGACTTCATCGCTGGTAAGGGCGTTAGTTTCGACTTGAGCGTATCGTTGGTAGAGTATAATCACCTTGCCGCTTTTCTTGCAGAGACATCTTTTCTCGGACAGGAAGTTCGCGGAGCTCCATGCCCCAGATGGTCCTTAGCTGCTGCTGTGCCAAAGCAAAGACACGCTTGAACGCACGACCCTGGTTGCCGAGAACTGGCCTGCTTTTAGCAACGCAGACGATCTGGTCGGTGCGAGGACGACGCACCTCTCTCCTTTATCCCATCTCGTCGTATGGCCGTCCGTGAATACTCGCAAGAAATGGCATATCGAATTAGCTTCTTGGCTAGCTGTTTGTCTGCATTTTGACTTCGATCGCCGTCCGCATCCATGGGCTGATCAGAGTCGTCTTCGAGATTATCGTCGGAGACGTCGCGATTGCGTCGCTGTCTTGGACGCGAGTCCTCGTCGGAATCCTCATCGTCGGCCTGCACGAACGTCAATGTCTCCCATGACCGTAGGGGAAGGCACGTGGTCCAGACTTACCGGACGCCGTCGTCTTTGCTGGGGAGGCATTATGTGCGTGAGCGGATGCTACAGGACAAGAGTGATAGCCTGCTTGTCGCGAGTCGAACCTGGGGGGCTGTTAATTGTGACTGGCCGGTGTAGGTGAAATTGTTACGATGGAAGGCGGGGGGGGGGGGGGGTTACGCGACAGGCGCTGGGACACGCGTTGACGTCAAAGCCAGTCGGGGCCACTGTTGGCGCAACAGCGTAGGTACCTGTAGGGAACTGTAGCGGCACCACTATAAGTCCATCCACCTGGGTCTCCCACTTATAGGCGCAGGTTGCATCGACCACCTCTTCAATATGTGTCCCACTGCGCGCCAAAGACCGAGACGAAATATTTTGGGTGAGCTATCACGAAGGGTACTTGGGATGCATATGCCTTCTCTTTGCCAGCGAAGAGTGGCTGAGAATCAAACAACTGTGACGACAATACGGATAGTGTTGTCAAAAATCGCAGAACGCGACCGGGGCACCTTTTTTACGCGTACAGTTCAAGGTACTCCGTGGTACGTCGTGCGTACGTACGAAGTACTGCTAGATGTAGGTACCCAATACCTTGGGACCAGGGGATGTGACGCAGTAAAAAGTACCCTGGTTCTTATCGCTTATCGCAGCGCAAACATTCTTTGAAGCTCTGCAAATTGTCGACGCCCAGCTCGTGCAACACATCACTTTCCGCACAAGAGCTTCCCAGGCCTTTGGGTCGCTCAATCCTCATGTTTTCGAGGGCGGCTACTCTGCCGCGCGTCTGCCTGTCGTGTCGCCTTGCGTTGGCGCGACACCATGCGATCCCTCGACTGTACAATGGGGCCGCTGGCTCTGATCGATCACGGGCTTTTGCTTCCGATTCGAACCGGACTGACAAGGACCGAGTCGAGGCCTTGATATCAGGTTCATTGCCTCGCGGCAGCGAAGAGAGTGGTGTCAAGGACATCAGCGGAAGGAGGAAAGCGAGACGGTCCGACGACGACGACGAGCCCGCTGCATGGGAGTTGCCTCCACTGCACGAAAACGATGCGCCGGGCCGGGCCAGCTCGGAAATCCCAGAGATCCCCGAGTTCATCGAGGAGGACAACATAGATGCTACAACAAAGCCTGAGCATCAGTCAACTTCCCCCCGGCGCGAATTCCGTCACGACCTCCTCAAACACCAGAACCTCGGCGTCGATGCGCTCGGAAGCCCGGTTGAGGCGCTTATCCTCAAAAATCCCAATAGGATGAGGAGATCAAGAAAGTACCTTCAAACCCTCGAAGATGCTGAGTCCAACACCGGGACACCTCTACGGTGGCAGGACGTGCTGCCGACAGAGCAGGGCCCCGAGTACGACTTCTCGGACGAGGTCTACCGCAACATTGAGGAGCTCCGGCCGGTCGATACGAAAATCCTCCCGAGACGGGATATTGACAAGCTGTTGGACGCGCTGGTAGACGGGTTTACCAGAGAGCAACTAGTTGGCTACTTCAACAAGGGCAGCTGGGACGAGGATCTGCAATACTCGGATGCGCCATCATATGACTGGGCCGTGAAGCAGGCTCCGTGGAGGGCCGCACAACCCAACAATTGGGGCGTACTCAAGCCAAAGCAACAGCATGCGGTACTGATTCTGACGACAAAATGGGGGCTGGAGGTCCAGGAGCAAGTTGAAGGTTTAGGGCGAAGTCTCGTTTGGCTGAAGCCGAAGGTGTTCAAACTCATCACCCGTACGTCCCTTGGCAAACACCGTACGCTGCTTTTCTAACGACTTGCTAGAACCCTCAAACCCTGTACTCGAAACAGTGAGCGCGGGGCTCCTGGACAAGGCCAGCAACGAAAGGATATCGACGAGCCACAGCGACTCCCGTCTGGGGATCTACGCCAGCAAGTACACGGTTCCTCTTATACTTGAACGGATAAACGATGTCGTCAAGTCTATGAAGACAAAGTCCATTGATATACGCAACGTCGAGAAGAAAGATCTTACCGAACCCGTTCTGCGGGAGCTCGAAAGAATTACAAGCACAACAGTCCATTGCGACTCGGGAAACAAGGTATGCGGCGGTGCTCCTCCTTCTTCCTACGACTGAACGGTAGGCTGACCCTTCTCCAGGAGTTATCCGTATCATGGCTTTCTCAAGACAGCCAAGTCCGGACAGCTTCGCCAACAGAGGGAGGGTCATTGACGAACACGCAGACCGAAGATCCGGCGGACATCGTGTCCCGGCTACTACAAGGGCGGCGACCTATGCCCCAGCGGAGTGAAGCCCGAATCATCTCTTCTTCAACGAGCCCCGCCAAAGGCACCTTTGTAGAACACCACAGAGAAAAGAGAACCATGTCTTGGAGAGACAAGATGCGACAGTGGGCACGATACGTCAGTCCCGTCGGCAAAGAGCCTCGTCCGGACAGCAAATCTCTTGCCCTCGAGGAACAAGTCTCACTGTCGGGAAAGGCGTCGAAGATATCCAGCAGCCAAGCAACGACTCGTCTCACAGCCACGTTCGGACACATTCTTCACACGAATTGCAGCGTTGAGCCATCACAGATGGCCAAGAGCAGGCGCATCCTCTCCCCCGTGGTGCCACACCCAGCGGCCCTGACGGCCATCGCCGCCGACGCCGACAAGTTCGTTACTCAGTCCACCGCCATTATTCTCAACTTCGCGCCGGACATGGCGAACGCGCAGACGCAGGGCGATGATACCCTGCCACACATCCGTCTCACCCTTCCCGTGGACCCCGATGCCGATCTTTCGGCATTCGCATTTCCCCCCGACTCGAGCTTGGAGGCCCTCGTCCCACTCCACGTGCACGACATCCTACTGCCAGACGAGAGCGTCGACGTGCGCCTCGTACAGCAACAGCTCGTTCCACTCGATGCGCAGCAAGAATCCCTCAAGGCCTTCCTCGCCGTGTCCGATTTCAACCTCCTCGCCGGCAGGCTTCGCACACCCAGCCACGCAGCCTTTTCCGTCCCGCAGGCGTGGCTACCCAGCAGCAGGAGTGGGAAGCAAGGCCAGGAGCAGACCACCAACGTTCCGTACCTCTTCATGGGTCTTGAGATACACCAAATCGTCGACTTGCAGTGGCGAGGCCACACCCTACGCTACAACAGCATCGAGGCAGGTCAGCACGGCGGCCAGCGACAGGAACTCTCGCTTCTCACGGGCCCTCTTCCGGCTGCTGCTGCTGCCCCTATTACTAATACTACTACTACGACTACTACCGTCGCTCGCGATCCTTCCCCCGAGCAACAGCCCTTTGAGTCCTTGCTGCAGCTCGCAGAAGAGGTCGCGGTGGGGAAGCACTTCTCATGGGACGAGGGCTACATGCTCATGCAGGAGCGCTCTGATGAGCAGTTCAGCTGGGATCTACTTGACGACTCGTCCGGCCAAGAGGGTCTCGTCGACGGGGGAGATTCCATCGTCGATGAAGCAGAAGAGGGATCTGATGGCCATGGAAATGATGCGGCGTCGGAGGGGGAGCAGGTGCAAAGTCGGGAATCGGAGTCGTTGACCGACGGCCGATCCTAGGACGATTGGGTGGAAGCTGGACAGGCGATCCGGGCATCCATTAGGGGTGACGACGAACCGAGCCACACGACCCTGACGGGCCTCGTCATGTATCATATGGAGCTGTGTATACTACGTAATTGTACGATGAGTAAGTGCATGGGCAGACCTCAATGTAGATGGCAGGACGACAGGCATTTCAATGGCGACAAGACATCGTCACACAGGCATGCATTGAGAAACGAGAACAGGCGAGGTGCAGGAATCACTTCTAGACTCTAATTTTTCTGATAAAGCACATCATGAGAAGTCCTGACGCAGAAAACCCAAATCCCAGCCTCTCATTATGTGCCCCGAGACCAAAGCCGAGTGCTCATCCATAGCAAGATAGATCATTTCGTCGTAGAAGTGAGTACACAACGCCCCGAACCCAAGACTTTTGATCCCAAGCACGGCGCGCCCCAAGGCACAAGCGAGAGCCGCTTATTTCTTGGTGGCCTTGGCAGCGGACTTGGTGACCTTGCCAGAGCCAGCGGCAGCCTTCTCGACGGACTTGATGACACCGACGGCGACAGTCTGGCGCATGTCACGGACGGCGAAACGGCCCAGGGGAGGGTAGTCGGTGAAAGCCTCAACGCACATGGGCTTGGAGGGAACCATCTTGACGATGGCGGAGTCACCGGACTTGATGAACTTGGGGGCAGACTCGACGGCCTTACCAGTACGGCGGTCGATCTTCTCCTTGATCTCGGCGAACTTGCAGGCAATGTGGGCGGTGTGGCAGTCCAGGACGGGGGCGTAGCCAGCACCGACCTGACCGGGGTGGTTGAGGACGATGACCTGGGCATCGAAAGAAGCGGCACCCAGAGGGGGGTCGTTCTTGGAGTCACCAGCGACGTTGCCACGGCGAATCTCCTTGACGGAGACGTTCTTCACGTTGAAGCCAACGTTGTCACCGGGGAGACCCTCGGTAAGCTGCTCGTGGTGCATCTCGACGGACTTGACTTCGGTGGTGACGTTGGAAGGAGCGAAGGTAACGACCATACCGGGCTTGATGACACCAGTCTCGATACGGCCGACAGGGACTGTGCCAATACCGCCAATCTTGTACACATCCTGGAGGGGAAGACGGAGGGGCTTGTCGGAGGGGCGCTTGGGGGGCTCGATGGAGTCGATGGCCTCAAGGAGGGTCTTGCCGGTGGACTTGCCAGCCTTGGTCTCCTTCTCCCAGCCCTTGTACCAGGGGCAGTTGGTGGAGGGAGCCAGCATGTTGTCGCCGTGGAAACCGGAGATGGGGACGAAGGCAACAGTCTTGGGGTTGTAGCCGACCTTCTTGATGAAGTTGGAAGTCTCCTTGATGATTTCCTGGAAACGGGCCTCGGACCACTTAGTGGTGTCCATCTTGTTGATAGCGACGATGAGCTGCTTAACACCGAGGGTGTAGGCGAGCAGAGCGTGCTCACGGGTCTGGCCATCCTTGGAGATACCAGCCTCGAACTCACCAGTGCCGGCAGCGATGATGAGAATGGCGCAGTCAGCCTGGGAGGTACCAGTGATCATGTTCTTGATGAAGTCACGGTGGCCGGGAGCGTCTGATGAGGCACATTAGCGACATGAAGAAAGATTAAGAGCACGATTGGTATGAGGAGACGAACCAATGACGGTGACATAGTACTTGGGAGTCTCGAACTTCCAGAGGGCAATGTCGATGGTGATACCACGCTCACGCTCGGCCTTGAGCTTGTCAAGGACCCACGCGTACTTGAAGGAACCCTTGCCGAGTTCGGCGGCTTCCTGTTGTCTCACGCGTCAGCAGGTGCTCAGTGCGAATTTTTTGGTGTTGAGGGGCAAATCGGCGCCTGTGCAGCGTGGCGGGGTAATGAGCCCCACACAAAGCGTTGCGACAAATCACAAAAAATTTCCACTGTGCAAGGCAGGGAGGGGTAGCGCCGCCTCTGGCAGGGCACATTTGTGGGCTGCTCGAATGACGGAACCGATTGTAGAGGGAAATGACGCTCAAGGATCTCTTACCTTCTCGAACTTCTCGATGGTACGCTTGTCGATACCACCGCACTGGTAGATCAGGTGACCGGTCTGACAACAAGTTAGCTTTCAATGTCGCAAGATTACCCCGCGCCATAAGTCATGGCGGGGCTTATCAGTGCGAGGTGGACTCACGGTGGTCGACTTGCCGGAGTCGACGTGGCTATGGCACGGAGTCAGCAAGGCGAGTTCGTTGGCGACGACGACGACATCGATTTACGCACCCCTGAGCGGCGAGTTAGCGGGTACGATTCGAGCAGAAACGGGAGTGAGATGAACGTACGATAACGACCACGTTAATGTGAGTCTTGTCGTCCTTACTGCAAAGAAGTTAGCATCGATGATCCTGGGTCGAGTAGAGCGATCGAGAGGCATCAAGGCCCTCGAGGCATCGACATACCCCATTTTGGCGGATTGGATGTGAAGTGTTTAGACGAGTGGTTTGCTTGACTAAAAGTGTCTGGCGACGAGGCACCCGAGTTAGTTGCAAGATCTTGTCGATGATGCTCGATGGAAGAAGGGGGCCAACATACAAAAATCGCAGGTCGGATGCTTGAACCGGGTATGCGAGACGAGGAGCGGAAAGGGAGAAAAATTCGCAAAGCGGTGGTGGGAGGAGGAGATTTAAAAAGGTGGGCGGAGGAGGGGTGGAGTGACTGGCGCTCCTGCTCGCGCGGGGCAACCAGAGGGGCAGACTCTGGCCGGCCAGCCCTAACAGGACGAAAGTCTTGCCGGCCTCGCCCCGCGCAAGATTTTTCCTGTGCTTTAGCGCTGTGCGTCAGGTCTGGTGCCTTGTCGGCCAATCAGGGGCGGTCGCTTTCTTAGCAGTGCCATTGGGTTTCGTGTTGAGAGCCTCGTCGCCCTGTGAAGAATCGCGCGGCGAGACGAGGCGAGATACGGCCATGTCACGCAACGGCTATCATCAAAGTCCAAAAGGCTCCTGCGGTGTTTATTGTACAGTATTCGTGTCCGATTCGATCCGATCACGCATGAGCCAGGCACTTGACGGCGTACGTAGTCATTGCCATGGCGGGCAGAGCACACGCCTCCGCCACTGCTCGCCGGTGAGTAACCGCTATGGGAGAGGTTCCGCGCAATGGTCAGGCGCCAACATCCGTCTACAGAGCGGTCGATAAGAGTCAAAAGCTAGCTACCTAGGCACTCCGATAGCATACGAGCTTCATTTGATCAATCCTTTCAACTGTGGTCAGAAAGAAGCGCAGCAGGCAAGGCTGCGTTCGATCTCTTGGCTCATCGCCCTGTTGCTGGTCCGGTGGGGTGCCACCACGACCGCCACAGCTCTCGCGATACATGTAATCTGTTAGCAGATACAAAGTGGGGGCGGCGGTGCGCAACACCCAAAGAGCGAAAAAAAAAAATTCACTGCGACCCAAAATTTCCCTGACGGTGAGTTGAGTGAGGAACAGCACGACCTGACCCTGGGCTGGGCTGGCGCATTGCCGGCGCGCGCGGCGGCGGCGGCCCAGTGGCCAAGCAAGCAGCCAGCCCGCTTGTCTGTCTGCCCAACCTGTCAGCCCAAAGCACATGCGCGCGTGCGGCATGGCATGGCATGGCATGGCTCGACACGGTGTGAGTCAAGTGCAGAGTTTCAAGGAGCATGCAGCCATCCCGCCACCGTGCAGAGTATTTGTCTTGTGTATGTGTGTTTGTGTGTGTGGTGGTTTTTTGCTCGTTGCCGTTGCACCGCCAGCGCTTTGGCCAGCCATCCAGCTCGTCTCCCGCTGGCTGCGCTGCGACGAACCCCGCGGTTGCGTAGCCGTGATGCCCTCCAGGCTCCTTCCCCTGCGCTCGTTGCCCCTCCCCAACGTCATGCCCCACCGCGCAGTCCCTCGCCACCGCCCGCATCTTCAAGACAAGCGCGTCTGTGAGATCACGGCGGGACCGTCGCCCGGGGGGTTCTCGCCGCTGGCCTTTTCTCCATCATGATACCGGCGTCAGGAACGTAGCCGAAGGCGCCTCCCGGACACCACGTCGTAATGGAAAAAAAAATGGCGCGGCCAGACGGGTTCATCGCTTGTCACTTCTGCTTCGTAACGGGCCAGCTGTCCTGTCTGTTGCCCCTCCATTGATCCATGCCCGCTTCTGACCGCCTTCCGCCGGCGCAAATTCTCGTGCACCAAACTCTCTTTGGCGACAGGGACTCGAGGCGACCAGTTCTCAGCCACAGTGGGGTGTGTGCCCGCGCACCCTTGTCCAGACCGATCTCTTCGGCGCTTCGTCCCGCCTACGGGCTCCGTGGCAACGCGGCCTGCATCTTTCCCATTGTGGCGATTGTGATCACGGAGCCGCGGGTGGCGACCGCATCTGTTGATGCGAGCGCGGCGGTGGTGACACCCGGCAGACAGTGACCTCATGGCGAAGTGATGGTCTGTACGCTTCACATGTCCAATATCGTTAGTTTCCAGCCCGGACGAGAAATAAACCCATTTACTGTCTTCGTAGCGAAGAGCCGCATAGCCCCTATATTGCAACACCACCCTTGCATGATACAATTACATAGCCAGACATATCCCGATACTGAGCTCAAAGTGCCTCGATGCCGTACCGTTGTGACACTGCGTTGATTCGAAGCACCTTCTCAGTCAGCACGTCCTCGTCTCATACTATGCGTATGATTGCGGAGTCGTGACGGCATGTCCATACCACGTCGAGTCGTCTATTCGTCGTAAGTCCCTCGCTATATATACCTAACGGTGGTTGGCCTGCTTGCCAATGTACTGCGGATGAGCACAGGCGACAGGCAGCTACCCGGTGCAACGGCGCTCGCTCTGCGCACTACTACCGACGCTGTTCAACTCTTCTTATACCACAATAGCTCTTCTCCTTTCACCGCAACAGCAGCAGCGCACAAGCCGTTCAGTCGCCGCATGGTCGAGTGGTTAACGTGCACCTCGTTGGCGAACAAGCCGACTGCACGCTTCAAGCCCGTATAGAGTAATAGCAACTCGTTGGACTCCTATCTTGGGTAGGGGAAAGCCAAGGATCCCGGTGCAAGTCCGGGTGCGGGTGTATTTTTTTTTTCTTCCCTTGGTTTGTTGGCCTCTATTCGAAACATTGTAGACCATTCGTTTTGGAAGCCATGGCGGGATGGCGTAGAATGGCGCGTGTTTCTGCCGTGTACGACCATGGTCATGTCAGTTGCCGGCAACAGGACCGTTTTTTGATATCCCAAGTATGCAGAAACGTGATCTGTCCAAGCCTGTGATTACCTCCCTACCGGGTCTTCGTGCTTGTCGTGCCCGCGACCCTCCTGGGCGTCTTCAATCCCATCAGCACAACCGCTGCGACGACGGCGACGCCGGTGGCTCCCATCGTGTATGCAACTTCTCGACCGGCCCACCAGTATACGCTCGTGAATAGAATCGGGCCCAGCCCGCGGCCTAGTTGCCCCCAGCTCCGTAAATTGCCCAGCTTGCTGCCGCGCTCGTCCTCGCTCGCCTCGAAGCTTGTCAGGGCGTTGAGGCTGCTGACCACAGTGGCGGACGTGACAGCCAGGCAGGTGGCGGCCGCATACAGGCCGCGGACGGTCGTGATCCGTCCGAGCAAGAACAAGGACGCGAGGCATGCCACGACGCCGATGCGGACGGACAGCAACGGTGGCAGCCGCCGCGTGACGCCGCCTTGCAGGACGGAGGCGACAAAGCCAATGTATCCGAGCAGCCTGCCGTTCCGACCAGACGTAAACCCGAATAGCTCATACGTCATGAAGGACAGGGAGCTTTCCATGCCAGAAAAGAACAAGATGAAGAAGAAGTGAACGGCATAGAGCAACGCGGGCGAGTTTGTTCGCTCCACGGGATCTGCGACGCGCTTCTTCTCGCTCTTCCCATTGGCGCCCTTGGCCCCTCGTCCGGTCAAGGCGGGCAAGGTTTCCGGCAAGCACAGGTACAAGTACAGCGTCTCCGTTACGATTAGTACCAGGCTGATGCCTGCCGCAGTGGCAAAGGGGTTTGCCGCAACAATTGAGATGGTGCTGAGCCAAGCACCGAGGCCTGGGCCAAAGGTGAAAGCAATGGAGAAGCACGCGCCAATGATTGCCATGGTCTGGCCACGCGTGGCCTCATCTGATATATCACTGGCCATGGCGGTTGTAAGCTGTACATTGCCCTCGGAGAGGCCGCCGACGACTCGACTTGCGATAAAAGTGCGAAAGTCGACGGCCGCAACCCAGAGGAGCACGGACAGGATATTGCCGCACATGGAAGCGAGAAGGGCTTTTCGGCGACCGTAGCGATCGGAAAGACGACCAATCACTGGAGACGCAACGGCCTGGAGCAAGCTATAAGGCCCATGGTCAGCACTGTTTTGCAGAGCGTGACGAATTTGCACCAAGGAGGGTCATACGAGAAAAGGGAGCCCGTAGCGCCTCCCAGGAGGACAATATCATATCGAGAGTCTATCGGGCGCGAGAACGCAGCCTTGTATTTGTTGAGGCCGCTGAGAACATGCTGCAGCAAGGTCGGCGGGCCGTCGTCGAGGAGTGACGGGGCTTCGCGGTCGCGGTAGAACTCGAGCAGCTTGGGGAACAGCGGAAGGATGAAGGTGAAGGAGATCTACCGCGAGTCAGCAGAGGGAGGCTTGGGTCAATGAACGGTTCAGTGCGACGCGTACCAGATCTAAAAGAAGAGACGTAACAATCACACGAAGAACCCGTTTCCTTGTCGCGGGGTCGACGGCGGCCATGGTGGTGGCGCTCGAGGATGCCGTGGGCCCAACAAACCGACCGCAGCACTCGCAAAGGAACCGAACGCCAGGAATTGAGCGAGAGCAAGACTACCGGTGGAGGGCGATAATCGAAATCGCGAAGGGAATGCGCTCGAAAAGGAAGAAGTGTCACGCAAACACCTGTCGAAAGATGCAAGGGCGCGGCTCATCAGCTGATATCATGGGCGAGGTCAGTAACTTTGAACCGTCCGCGCCCTGGGATCCACGTAAGGTTGGCACTTCAAGCGGCGCGGCTGCGGGCGGCGGCGGCAGTCGAGGGCTCCGCTGTGGGATGGGAGGATGGATGCGACGTTAGCCCCTGGACCCAATTCTGATGCCGAACCGTGGGGCGCAGCAGCAGAAGGCCCGCCGCGCGCTCGTTTTTTAGGAGGACGGCACGGCACGGCAGAGGCGCGCCCCGGGGGAGGGAACATGGAGGAGGGCCCAGCGCACAAGATGCAGCCCGTAGACGGACGGACCGGACCCCCTTTGCTACAGCGGGCGGCAGCGCTGCGATTCTACAGCCCAAATCCTGAACCTTAAAGACCCCACTTGCAGCTGTGAGAACGGATCGCCTAGTGATCCATACCAACCTTATGGATTGTGCTTGTAAAGTTAGCTACTAACTAGTTACCAAAGTAACCAACCCATTGGAGAGTTGCTGATGCCAGCTCGGAGTTGACAGCTTGACAAAACATGACGACTTCGACGGAGCCACACGAGCGCAAAGCCGGTGGTTCAAACGAAGCCTCGCTTCTCATCGGCCCGCGTGAAACAAACCCACGTACTTCGCATCTCCTGAATGGACCCAATTGCCGCCCGTTATTGGCCACCGCAGCAGACACGAAACCCCCTCGCCGACAACTGATGCGCTGCACTTGGGCAAGAGCCGGGCTGAGGTTACACTGTCGGGACACTAGGAGTCTTTGCTCTATCCTTTCATATCTGCTAGCTCACAGTTGCCGACCAGGTACCGAGTGCTTCGCAGATCCATACGAACGCAGAGTTCGGTGAGGTGACACGAGGCTGTCATTGATGAGAACGTGGAACATCACCGGGCCGCAGGGTAGGCCGTCGGTGCAAGATCATGAGACGTCATTGTCTCTTCTCAACTCGAAAGAAGACTTAACCATTTGTATCTTAACGCTCGATGTAAATAAACAAATAGAGTGGGCTTGTGGCATGAGTGGATTGTCAATGGCTGGCGTCTATGCATGGCGTTGCGGACATGGCGCCTGCTTGAAACAGGCCCCGGACGACAAGACTGAGTTCCGGTGAAGAGCCAGGACTTGGTACAGCCTGGGGCGTTGGGGGTTGGGTTGAAGCGCAAAATACCGCAAGATCGCGAATAACAAAAGGGTCAAAATGGTGGGCGTCTCTCCTGGGGCAGGAGTCAAACGGGGTTTTCAAGGCCAGTAAGTTGAGTTCTAGATCAGAATTTACATTGACACAGCCTCACAACGTCATGCTCGGGTGCCGTGTTCCCCGAAGACGCGCCTATCCTCAATAAAAGTGTTGCTAGCGGCCGGTATCATCACATAGAACATAAGCGTGCAGCTGGAGCTTCTCGCGTTGCGCCATGTCAAATTGGACTACAACCCAAACTTTGGTTTAGAATATTTGAATCTAAACTCTTTCATCAATACCCGCGAGAAATCTCGCTAGCCTTCCTTTGCCCGTACTTTCTGACCGCGTGGCTAGACTACATCTGCAGTCCCCTTCCCCCCGGCCGGCACTCCCTCAACTACTATACTTTGTACATGTTTGATGGAAATCAATGTCGCATGGTAACCAACTTAGCATAAGAGTCCAGCTAGTAGCGGGCAGCGCTCTTTGCCAAACGAGCCATATCGCCCGCGGCGGCATCGGTGCCGCTAAGCAACCATCCTTGCTCTGTCGCGCACCGCACCGTCCCGTTCGATCAATTCGTGAGCCATTACTACTACTACCGAATCTGCAAGCGCGCGCCGCCCGGTACGTAGTAACGTTAGTACTATTGCAACCGGGCGTCCGCCGTCGCTCCACCATCCATGCCATCCATGCCATGCCATGCCAACGCCCGCTCCGCATGTCAGTCCCACCTCAGCCATCTTGCCGATACCCACACCACACCAACAGCGACGCCGCTTCGAACCGGCAGTCAACTTTATTACTACTACGGGCAGTCGGCTCCGGTCCCGACGCTTTGGACGGCCGTCAGTGGGGCCCCATTCCCGGACTGTCAACGGCCACCTCTCGGGGCTTGGGAGAGTGATGGGCGATATCGTTTGAGACTCGACTGCAGTCCCTCCACCCCCGAGTTCCCAGCGAGCGGCACAAAGCACTGCGAGATGAGCATTTGTAGCATGAGTGGCTTGTTGGCGTCGCCGCCTTCTTCACGTTTCTATTTGCCATAGCTGGCTGATATTGCTATGTCGGAGCCTGCGCTCCCGACTCTTTTGTATACATTGTAGAAAGCATTTTTACCCGCCGAGATTCCATAACATACTTTTCGGCCTGTGCCTGCCGCCAGTCTATATTTTTTTTCTGATACCCGGGCCACCCCCCATTGTGAAAAGAATGATAAACAATCGCATGTTGAGCCCACCCCTCTCAAAACGCCGAAAAACGCAAGGGAAGTTGGAAGCAAGTCTTGGGTGTGTGGAGAGACATCGTTTGGGAGGACGCGGCACGGTCGTCAAAAGCCCATCGGTCGCGGGAAAAAGAACGGCCTCAGTACTAGCAGGTGTGAGCATTCCACCACAAGGGACGCCATGTCGTGCGTCGGCATACAAAAGGGCACAGGTACACACCCTGTTGGCTGTGTGCCGATGCCCACGACCCTGCTCGGCCGGCACACGCCCACGCCTTTTTTTCTCAGAGGCTGTACCGCGAGGACTTTGGCGGTTTCGGCGCGTTCGGCTTGATGACGCCTGTCGTGTCGTAGGGTCCGCGAGGCATGGCTTGCGGGCTTCGATGCTCCGAGTTGAGGTGGTGGGTTGCAAGAATGTTGTGGCGATGGTATTATGAAAGGGAAATGAGGCGACGTTATTTAGGGAGCTGGCCCCGTTGGCGTTGGGGACTTTTTCTTGAAATAAGGGAGGAGGAGGGGGCCAAGCGGCGGTCGATGCGGGCGGGATGGGCGCAAACGAGCGGCCTCAAACAACGCGCAACGGGCGGCGAGCGCTTGAATGGCGAGAGATCCAACGGAGGGGGTTGCTCGAAGGCGACCAGACAGAGCTCAATGATTGAAGGTAGGTAATAGGCGTTAGGTAGGTTGCGGAGGAGGAGAAGGGGGGGGGGGCACGAAAGACGCTGGATGACCGAGAGAGTGCAGACCTAGAGGAACGAGATCGGACGGGATGTCTTGGATTTTTAAAGTACCAAGGCGCCGCCGGACCCAGCCAGGGCGTGGAAACGATTTTTTGGGAACCGACCGAGGGTTGTGTCTCCAGCAAGCAAGGGGTGTCAGGGTCGCGGGCGCGCACGCACACACACGCAAAGGCTCGCGTGGCATGAAGCCCTGTTTCCTTTCGGGCAGGTTCATTAACGCTATATACCGAAGCTGCGGTCGACCCTGGGCACCGGGCGGTCAGCGAGAAGCACCACCCCTGGATTAGTAGGTAGCACGGCAGGTACCTACATGCCTTTTTTCCCCTTACACTGCCTTTGGGAAGACGACTGGGGGGGGGGGGGGGGGTGTCTCCATGTCCCTGGACCCCCACCCCTGCGCATTCGCGAATTTCTGCGAGCAGCAGCAGCCCTGTCGAGGAAAGAAAGACGTTTGGGCCGGGGGAGGGGGGGGATGTCGTTCTCCACAGGGCGTTTGCTGGGCCGTTTGTTGAAGAGAGTGCAAGGGGTCAGACACGGACGGGTTTGACAAGCGAGTTTGCTTCCCGGCGCGCCGAGGAGGAGGCAGGCCATAAGGCAGAGCCGCCCTGGGGTCGGGGAAAGGAAAGGGGTGTGTGTGTGTGTGCGCGTGTGCGCGTGAGATGTGTGAGGGTTTGTTGGGGGCGGGATGTATGGCAATGTGTAACCCGCGGCTTTGGTCCGCGAGGTTCGACGACTTGACGACGGCGTGCGTGTGCGGTGCACGACGACCATCTTGGGGTTTGGGTGGAGGCAGGCTGCATGTATAAGCAAGGTCCTGTCAATAGGTACGTATATATGGATATGAGGGCGCGCGCAGGGAAGGAGCGACGAAGCGGAAGCGGTCCTGTTGCGCAGTCGTGCATTAATCTACAGGTACGTACATATATGTCCCTGACTTGTTGGGGGCCGTCACCTGAACACGGTCGCCACGAAGAGAGAGACCGTACGAAGCACATATTCGTAGTCGAGAAAACAGAGCTTCATGTCCGCACCAATCCGTCTCTCTTCAACACGGTGTGTATACCACAGTATATGTACGTATGTATGTGCTACGCAGGTACCCGGACATTGTTACGGATGCAACTAGGTACTCCGTATCCACGTATCACTTGTAACTACTCCGTACAAGCGGGCCAAAAAGGGAGGGAGGAAATAAAAAAGTCAATCGTGGGCTCGCTCCGGTGAGAGTCAGGGGGGGGGCCGCCGGCCAACGTTCTGCTGGTCTGGTCTCTCCTGGTGCCAGGCGGGACTCGTATGTCCCGGAGACACGCCGGAGAAGAGAGTTGTTGGTCCAGCATCTTGTCTCCATCCGCCTTCTTTTTTTTTTTGTCGGCTGTCCCAGTGGAAAGGTTGGCAAGGTGAAGCGGAAGCTAACGTTAGTACCTGTCTTAGCCGCTGCGGGAAGCAGGCTGGCTCTCTCTCTCTCTCTCTCTCTCTCTCTCTCTCTCTGGTGGAGACAACAACAACAATCAACAACGACCAGCAGGACGAAAAACAACAACAAGGCGGCCGGCCGGGCCCATCACATCATACTTGCCCGAAAGGACGAGACAAGAGACGGCCGATCCCCGCCGCCGCCGCCGAAACAAAGCAAAGCAAGGCACAAAGTAGCTCGTGTGCCATTTTTAGCTGCCAGCGATATTTGCTGCTACTAGTACTCCTATTACTCCTACCACTACTACCTCTACTACTGCTGCCAGGTACGGGCCATAAGGTACGCACGCATCGACATGACTACAAGCAACCTCTGGCGATGCTTCGTCTTTTGCCGCTCGTCCTACGTAGGTACTCCACCCGCAGGGACAGCCGTGAGCCGCAGGGCATTGAAGGGGGACATTTCCCCCCCAATTATTTTTATTTTCAAATTCACAAAAACCCCCCCTCGTCCTTGTCTCTCCCGACCATGACCGACCAAGTAGGTAGGTACGCACGCGCCTCGCTCGGGGTCTGCAGCAGACGTCGGCTCTTTCTGCGCTCAAGCTCCTCTTGTTGCCCCCTGACCCTGACCCATCAAACGACAAACATCAGACAAACCCGCTCAGTACAGTTGCACAGGGCTAGCTAGGTAGGCAGGGCTGCTAGGCAGGTAGGCACTGGGCTATCAGGCACACAGACGCACCGCAGCGCAACGCAATGCACCACCCACGCGCCGCCGCCGCCGCCGGCGCAGTCCCGAGAACCGAAGAGCCGCACCCCCTGGACATGCAGCCTGGACATGCAGTGGAAATCGAACCCGGGTCCCCGGGCTCGCGTGTGTGCGTGTGTGCCAGCAGCCTAGGATGCCATGCCAGGCTTCAACAAGCAGCAGCAGCAGCAGCAACGGCAGCAACGGCAAGGCACATGCGCCATGCGACGCACCGCAGGCACCCCCCCTTTTCGCCCTCGCAATTGGATGGGCCCTTTCATTTCCCCAACAGGGGGTTGGGGAAGGAAGAAGGACACGTCCAAACATGGTGCCCGCTGACATATGCAGCCCGGAGGGTAACTAATAACTAACCTAACTACTTAGCTACCCCTGGCTGGGCTGGCTTGAGCTGCACGCGGTCTGTGACGCGCCCTGATGTCGACTGCCGTAGGTAGCGACCGCGGCCCGGCGATCTTTGACGACGGGAACAACGGCAGTTTGCTCAACAAGCAAGCGACAGACACGGCTTCACATGTAGTAGTAGGTAGTGTGCGTATATTGTGTGTCCGTGTGTCTCCAGGGCCCATGACTCGACCCGCCGCCCCGAACCAGACCGGTTTCGCAAAGTCGGCCTACCACGCACGCACGTACGCACGTCTCTCCTCCCCCATCGACGACGCGGGGACGTCTTGTGCCCGCCCTTCTGGGTTCGTAGCAAGTGACTTGACTACGTACGCACTTCAAACCGAGCAGGTATATACTAACTTACTACTTCCCGTACCACACACGGGTTTCACGGCTGTCTTGACTTTTTTTCCCGCATGTCTCGGTGGGCCGAGCGGCCGGGCCCAACAAGCTGGGCTTGCCATGCCATGCTGCCCCCCCATGTTGCCTTGCCCTGCCCTGCCTTGTTGTTGCCTTTGCCGGGCTGATGTGCTGGGGCTCACCTTGCTGTGAGCGACCAGCCTCACCGACGCGACACGGTGGCACACACGTTTTGTGAGAGAAAACTCTTCAAACCTTTTTTATTTTTATTTTTATTTCTTTCCCGCGAGAGGAGGGGGGGGTGGCGGACCAGGGAGTCGGGACGAAACCCTCTCTGTCCCGATTCGCAGGCATGGTGAGTGAGATGTCTCGTCACGGGCGCCGCTGAGACCGCGCGTCAACATGAAGAGTGAGAGAGAGGCCCCAATCGATCGTCGGGGGGGAGGGGGGAGGGCATCGAGCGGTGGTTTGCAAAGCTGGCCAATGGTTGAGCGAGAAGCCCAAACATTCCAACGATTCGGAAGCGTCTTTGCTTTTTTTTTTTTTTTTTTTTTTCGTATGGCCAAAATGCCGTGAAGTACTACAGCTTCCCAGCGGCGGGCTGGGGTGCGCTCAAATTTGGAGCAACGAGATCGTTTAGAGGAGAGAGAGAAAGAGAGAGCAACATCTGTACAAAGGGGGCGCGGATGCGGGTTCCCGGCTCCCCGGCAGTTACGCACCCACCGCTTTGGGACGGGCCGCAGTAATAATCCTACTACTACTCGTTACTCCGTACTACAAAGTACAGTATACGAAACAATTGTTGGCCATCTCGTTTTGGTTTTGGGGGAGTGGTGTTCTCGGCCCGTGGGTTCACCGCCGCTGTCGCATTTTGTGGGGACTCCATGTCTGGAGAGGGAGGGAGGGAAGAAGGGGGGGGGGGCGGACCTGCGGGAAGCTCGCCTCGGCGCAATCGATCCCTCGTACGTGCTTTGTAGTTAGTTGCCGCCGAGAGCACACAAGGCAGCAGCAAAACCGCCAACATGAACGTTGTTGATTCAACACTGAACGAAAAGGTCCTTGGCGATGTCAGGTACCACAGTGCACCGCAGCTGCTTTTCTTCTTCTTCTTCTTCTCTTTGTTTCCCCTGCTACGCAGTACTTCGTACGCACAACCTAGTAGTAGGAGGGGGCTTTCTTTCTTTTTCCTCTCTTCTCTCCTCCTGATCATCACCATTCACCAGTGTCCCTCGACCGTCAACGTGCCGCTCTTGGTCACCAGGAATTCTTCAATGGCCACGTCCTTGCCGCTCTCCTTGCCCGCTCCACTCTCCTTGATGCCGCCAAACGGCGCTTCCGCTGACGAGCTGTTTCCCGTGTTCTAACAAATCCGCGCCCGAAAGGGCTGAGCGTCAGCGGCGAGTTCCTGACAGTGTCGTTTGATATTGCGCCTGCACAACCTCCCTCGTGCGGAGAGTTGTTGATGCAGTATCGCAACCCAACAGCGTCGGGAGAAAAAAAGACGACAGGGGGGGGCGGGGGGGAAGAAAAAGAAAGAGAGACAATTAAAGTCCAACCTCGAACCCGCGGACACAGTGAAAAACAAACAGGATGGAGGGTATGAAACGTACCAGTCCAATCATGCCGGCTTCGAGCTTCTCAAACATCCTCCACATCCTGTCGACGTCCTTTGTGAAGACGTAGCTCGCGAGCCCCATGCTCGTGTTGTTGGCTCGCGCCACGACCTCGTCCTCGCTGTCGAAGACGGACACGCCAAGTAACGGCGCAAAGATCTCGTCTCCGCTCATGAGCATGTCGTCGGTCACGCCCGTCATGACGGTCGGCTCCATGAAGTATCCGCCGCCGCCGCTGCCGCCGGTGTTGTTATTGTTGTTGTCCATGCGCATGCCGTTCCCCAGCACCATCTTGGCGCCCTTTGCCAGCGCGTCCTTGGCCATGTCCTCGGCCTTGTCGAGCGACCGCGGCGTCGTGACGGGCCCCATGGTCGTGCCCTCGGCCATGCCGTGGCCGACCTTGAGCTTCGACGTCCGCGCCACGAGCTCCTCGACGAGGCGGTCGTGCACGCCGCGCTGCACGTACAGCCTGTTGGACGAGATGCAGGCCTGCCCGGCGTGCCGCCACTTGAGGGCCATGAGCTGGCCCATGGCCTGCTCGAGGTTGGCGTCGTCGAAGACGATGAAGGGGCAGTTGCCGCCGAGCTCGAGCGTCGACTTCTTGAGGTTCCGGGCGCAGAGCCCGCTGATGATCTTGCCCACCCGCGTGCTGCCCGTGAAGGTGACCTTTCGGACGAGGGGGTGCAGGCAGAGCGCCTCGGCCACGGCCGGCGTCCCGTCCAGGCTCGTGGTCAGCACGTTGAGCGCGCCCGGGGGGAAGCCCGCGCGGAGGGCCAGCCGCGCGAGCGCCAGGACCGTGACGGGCGACTCGGGGGACGGCTTGACGACCATGGCGCAGCCGGCGGCGAGCGCGGCGGCCATCTTGCGCAGGGAGAGCGCGACGGGGAAGTTCCACGGGACAAGCGCCGCGGCGACGCCCACGGGCTGCTTGATGGTGATGGCGCGCCGGCCGGGCACGGCGGAGACGATGGAGTTGCCGTGGGCGCGCTCCGCCTCGCCGACGAACCACCACGAAAAGGTCAGGGCGTAGTCGATCTCGCCGTACGCCTCGGCGAGGGGCTTGCCCGTCTCGTGGACGAGGATCCGTGCGAGGTCCTCCTTGGCCTCGGCGATGAGATGGTGCCACTTGGACAGGGTCTGGGACCGCCGTCGCGGCGTCCACTTGGCGTACTCGAGGAACGCCTTGTGGCAGGACTGCACGGCGGCGTCGACGTCTTCATCGCTGCAGTCCGGGCACGCGGCCCAGACCTTGCCGGAGCCCGGGTCGATGACGTCGAAACGCTTCCCCGAGCGGGCGGCAACCGACTTGCCGTCGACCAGGCAGTCGAGCTGCCCCAGGCTCTCGTCGCTCAGCTGGAACGGCAGTTCCGTGGACGCCATGGTGTATTTTTCTTCTTTCTTTCGCTGGTCTGATTTCGTTTTAGTTTTTTCTTTGCCGGAGTACTCTCTGCCGGAGGCTCACGACGGCTAGACTGAATCGGTTCAAATAGGTATACGTTTGAGCGTTGTAGTACTGCAGAAAGTCAAGAAGCCGACGGGTCGGCGACGGGTATGATGATGGCAATATAAAATGACCCTCATCGGCTCGACACATATGTGAATTGCCGAGCGGGGTCTCCCGCAAGCTCAGTAACGTGGCCGGTCAACGATAGTTGGCGGCACCCTCTGCTACTGACTTATTACATCACGGCGGCTGCAAACCTCCACTTACACGACGACGACGACGACCCCACGGCAGACTGACCAACTGACTGACTACCCCGCGATTCGATGGCGCGTTCCGGGCCGGGGAGGGGCGGCGGTGGGCAATGAGTTGGGTGGCACGCTCCGGCGGCGTCGAGACTCCGGAAGAAGCCCTGCCTGCACCCTGTTCGTTTCCCAGCCCGAGCTATGTACTGAAACCCGGTCAGGCAGACCAGACACCAGACGGCGACTTGGTGTCGATGGCTGACCTTGCTAGATAGCACGTTGACGGCAATGATGAGGGTGTGTCAACTACCCGCTTGTCCAATAATGCACCCCCGTTCAGCTTGTTCAGCCCCCGTCTGTCCTACGGTCCAACCTGTCTGTCTGCCCGCTGTGGTGCGACACGACATAGGCAGCCGCCGCGTCTGGAAACCGGTGGCTGGCCACGTTCAGCTAATCGCATTTCGATGCCACGAGCCTGCACTCACGTTTCAGATCCCGACGATGTGCTTTGTGACGCCACCACGTCCGACCACATGCTACGACTTTCGGCGAGGCATTTACCATGTATACATGAGGAGCAGAGAAGCACGGGTATCCCGTCACCCAACAACACGGAGCCATCACAGCCAAGACTCCTCGGGTGTTGGGGCGTAAGACGTCTATCAAAATATCAGGAGCCCTTCTGCAAAATGGCCCTGGATGCGCATTAGCATCGAGGCTGTCGGCTGCACGCCGTGGACGTTGGTCATCAAGGACAACAACAACGCAATACCTAACTGGCTTTACTAATTCCTACCCTATCTTCATGTTTCGCCCTCAAGGTGGATAATACGTAAACTATCGATCCCATCCTGTAATGCAATGCTGCGATGCGCAACAACGCAACCCATTCTCGAGGTAACCACAACATCTACTAGCTTTCTGGGGGGGGGGGAGAACAAACCACCAATGTGCATGCTCACTTTCAGACGTTTGCGTTATCAGCATGCATGCTCTGCCGTGTCGCATATATTCCTTCTTACATACCCGGTCTCAGGCACTCGAAGTAGCATCGTGCCACTCGCTAATCGTCGGGCTTACGTTGTAGCCAAGTTCGTTGGTGACGTTCTCTCGCATCCTCAAATCAGCATTTTCCGCTGTCGCTGCACCGGAGCGTCCCGCCCATGTGAGACCCGCCGCAGCCGGAGGTGCCACCACGGGAGCTGGAGCTGGATCTTATGATTTTACCCCAAATGGGACCGCCCATGCCGCCCATGATGGGGACCCAGCTTCAAACCCACCACCCCACGGAGGCGCTACCATGGCCGCCGATATCGTAGGCGTTCTGGATCGGGCCTCCGAGGTCCATGGCAACAATGCATTTTCTTCCCGTGTGACGTGGGCCACGAAGAACAAATCTCGTAATGAGATTTACCTTTCCATGTCTTTGTTGCCCTCCTAAGCTTGAAGCATCTGTAGCCTCGGAGCATTCTCACCAACACCTCATTGAGCGCCTGGCAAAGTCCTTTCAAAATGGGGGCCATGCCAACGCCCCTGACGAATGGTTCCGGACTCTTGCCGTACGAGGTGCCGTACGACTCCTTGCCTGACAAACGTCGTGTTTGGCACGCCAAGCCGGGGTCGAGGGAAGAAGGCCTCGGACGTCTCGCCCTCCTCACCCCTGACGTGGTCGCCGAAGCGGCCAAGACTTGTATCAAGACCGGTGTTCGGGTCTCTCTAAATTGGGAGCTGACGAAGCTTGACGTTGCCAACTTCAACCGTGCCCCAGCACAACACCACATCACGTCTCTCCTCGGCGGCGCAGGGTTCGACGACGTGTACATTTTCAACCCGCAGCAGTCGTCACAGTGGGACGGCCTGCGACACTTCTCTGCGCCGTTCCCCACGCCCAGTAGCCCGTCTCAAAGGCTGTTCTACGGCGGTACCACTGCTTCGGAAATATCGGACCGTTCAAATCTGAGACTCGGCATCCATCACTGGGCAAAGGAAGGCATTTGTGGCAGGGGTGTGCTGTTGGATTATGTCGCATACGCCGAAAAGCACTCCATAAGCTACAGTGCCTTGTCGGACCATGCGATTCCACTCCAGACTTTGAAGCAAATTGCGAAGAACCAGGGGGTCGAATTCCGCCGCGGGGACATCTTGTTCGTGAGAATCGGTCTCACCCGAGAGTGGGATACCCAAATGAGTTCGGCAGAAAAGCAAGCATATGCCCGAAATCCTAATCCAGAGCATGCCGGCGTTGAGGGCACGGAGGAAATATTGCGCTGGATCTGGGACGAAGGGTTCGCGGCGGTGGCAGGCGACGCTGTTTCTTTCGAGGTCTATCCTCCACAAAAGACGTACGCTCGAGTCGATGAAGCTGAAGTACCGGGGGTTTTCATGCATGAATACCTCATCGCGGGCTGGGGCCTTCCCGTCGGAGAACTTTTCGACCTCGAGGAGTTGAGTCGGACTTGCCAGCAGCTCGGTAGATGGGAGTTTTTCGTCACAAGCGCCCCTTTAAATATGCCCGGAGGAGTCAGCAGTCCGCCGAACTGTCTCGCGATCTTCTGACAGTCGTTTGGTCAGAGGACTAGATGAGTTGAATCGACTGCATGTCCTCATTGACTTTGAGAAAGCCATTACTCCTCGAAATTTTCGAAACATTGCAGGATCTTTGCAAATTTCTCCGCAAGCCCCCATGAGTGCAGTCGCTGAAACATGACGTGTGCATCTTTGGTGATGTTGGCGGTTGACGCTCTAGATAGGACATCCTGAGCCGTACCGATCTGTGCCTGACCACCATGTTGAATATACTTTGCGACGGCTTTTTCCTGATCAGCATGTCGGCTTGGGACATCCAACCGTACCTTCACGCCATTGCAATGCTCCGCAGGGTACCCAGAGTACTTGGCGTAGGCGAGAATGAACACGTAGGCTTTGAAGAGCCGCATAATTTCGCAAGGCGCCGAGACGAGATACTCAGTTGCCACGGCCACGATCTGTCCAGCATGCCACAGCAACTTTCTGGCCCTTTTGGGATCGGATTGGAACCCCGACGTGAGCCGTTGTCGCGCCATATCCAACCGTTCATCGCATGACGGCCCCTTGGATACAACGTTTCGGATGATGAATATGATGATGTCCATGATGTCGTCAGAGGCGTACATGTGCGAATAGTGGCATAGTAAGGACGAAATGCTGATTTGGTTAGTTGAAGTACCTATCATATACCAACTGCACGTACTTGTAGCTGATCAGGTCCGAGGTGGAGGCCGGCTCGGTCATAAGGGTCAGAAGCGAGTCCAGGCCTCGCAATAGTGAAACTTTGGACTGTTGATGACTTTTGAATAACGACGGCAGGCCACAATATTCGGGAGTCGATAGTTTCTCCAGTTGCTTCAAATCCCACAGTAGCCGCCCGATGATCTGAGCACACAACCGCTTACCCCACATAGACACATGTTCTACCAAAGGGCGCCCAGAGATTATCAAGCCTAGAACGCCGGACAGCATTGCTCCTTGACCTCG
Organism: Purpureocillium takamizusanense; assembly: GCF_022605165.1. Taxonomy (NCBI): domain Eukaryota; kingdom Fungi; phylum Ascomycota; class Sordariomycetes; order Hypocreales; family Ophiocordycipitaceae; genus Purpureocillium; species Purpureocillium takamizusanense. Next base: position 558,603 of record NC_063078.1, read on the forward strand.
CGAGGGTGCGCGAGATTTGAGAGCTGCCCAAGCATTCGCAGACTGGGCATCCCAGAGGCTGTCCGAACAGGGCAATCTTGCGGGCAACTCGCTAAGGTCAACTGCACCTCGTCTGTTGGTGAGAGTACACAGACTGCAGTCATATTCGAAGGACGCCCAAGCAACACGTCTGTCTCTCTCGCAGGCTACCCAGGCAAGCCACTCAGCATGGAGCTCGCGGGGATCGTTTGTCGTTGGCCCAGCATCCTCCGTGGCTGACTGTTGTAAATTGCTGATGCGCGAACTCAGCAGCCCAAGTCCCCGCAAGCTTCCGATCAGAACACCACGAGTTCTATCCGCGTTCTGATATAGTTGACGGTTGCCGGATCCCAGGGAATAAATCTGGTGCAAGCACAACGCCGCAAGATAGGACACATCGGAGTAACTGGAGTTGTCGGTCACACCCTAGCAATTGTCAGCAATTGTCAGCCCTATCTTTCATGCCTCTCAGAACCAAGAAAATATGGTGGGCGCACAAGCCAAGTGATCATTGAGCCGCAGAAATCGCCAAGGGAGTTGGACAGCTCGGTCACGTCGCTCTCGTCTGATAATGCTGACCCAATGCAAGCCATGGCCGCCAGCAGAACGGTTGGGCAGTCTGCCACGTTCCACGTCGGCGCGTGCACTATTGATTGGACTATCTGGAATCCAGAAAAGTACACATCAGTAAGCCGCCGGAGCAACTCTAATCCTGGAGACATGTTTGTGTTGGTCAGTTCGTTTAGGTGAGGGATTTGCTGGCAAGAAAGCAGTCGCAGGAGGCTGTCAACGGTAGAGGGTTGTGTCCCAGGAGGCGGCTGGGGTAGGATCTGGTGAAGTCGGGGAAGCGGAAAGCGCGGCGTTTGAGCGTCCTGACCCTGTTCAAACGGCCATGGCAGCACATTCTGTCGAGGCAGGGCTGTTGAAGGAGCGGCGACGGAGTGTATAGCGGGTGGGTTGGTGCTGTCAGCGGCAGGGCTAGCCATGGTAGCATCAGCATCTCCCGAGTGATCGCCACTCAAGTCAAAATCAATGCTGGAGACGTCGAAATCTAGCCAGTCCAGCCCGCTGCCACGGAAGTCTATCCATCCATCTACTTCAAAGGGCTGAAGTATAGTATTGAACCCATCGCTTTCGAAGACCGGGCTGAAGTCCGCCGCGTCCATGTCCAAGGGGTCAATATGTTGTTGGCCGATGTGCGAGCCTTCGTTCGCAGCAGGGGGACAAGGTCCAAACGCATCTCTGCTGTCAACAACTGAGTGGTTTGCGAACCGCACACATCTTTCGCTATCACGCCGCACGCTTGGTGTGCTGAAGGAGGAACCGCCGGGCGCTCGAAGCGTACGTGATGGCGTGCCCGGCTCCGCGCTTGACGGATACGAGCAAGGGTCGGTGGACTTTGCAGTGTGGCAGGAGCCACATGGCTGCTCTCTATCGCACCGGAGCTTGTGTCGTACACAGCGATGGCAGGACTTTTGGTTCGAGACGCTGGTGTCCCGAATAACATCGTGTGTGGCACGCAGATGGCGCAACAAGACATCCTGCCTCGAAAACGTCCGCTCACAGTATGTGCACGTAACAACTCTGCGTCTAGACGAAGGCAGATGTGTCATGCGATGGCGATTCAGATGGCTTGGCCGGTTGAAGCTTCGCCGGCACTGGTCGCACGGAAACATTGATGATGCCGCCTGGACGCATGTTAGCAGCGTCTCGACTCTCAACTTCAGGATGTTGATCCCTACGCGGTGGTAGAGCTGGCCACCTTTACCGCAGAACAGACTCCCTTGAGGCTCAACATTGCCTCACAGTGCCGGTGCAGTCGGAGGGCTGGCAAAGTGACACGGCCATAGGAGCCTTGACGAGCGAGGGCATGACAGGAAGAGCCGGGCCAGTAACTTAGTGAGTTGCTGCCTGCCGAGTTCGCAAAGGCGCGCACTGTGGGGTCCCGATCTGGGCATATAGCCGACAGGCACCTCCACGCTCCATGCGACGGCAGGCGGGGCATTTACAGCGGCGTCCTCTTCCCAAACTCCGCGGGGAACCTGGAAACCTCCAAATGCGGGGGACTGGTATCCATGTAGCGTCACGACGGTGCCATTTACGCCCGAATTGAAGCATTGACTCTCCTAGATCCAGAGATCTCCGGACACGACGCGAAGTCTTTGCTCTCCACTATCTCAATCGGCTCAACTAGCTAAACACATCGCCCTCCATCCACCTCCATATTCACTCCAGTAATGAAGGACGCCTCATCGCTTGCGAGATAGCAGCAGGCATTGGCTACATCTTCAGGCGAAGATGGCCGACCAAGAGGCACGGTTGCTACGAACCCTGCCCTGTTCTCAGGGTTGTCCGGCTTGCCCAAGAACTTGGATGACCTGTGGCGCATACGTTAACGGCAAAGCCCACGTGGAGTGGTAGCACAGCATCTCGATAAACTTACAAGGCAGTGTTGCTGCCAAAGACCGGGGACACGGTGTTGAATCGAATTTGCCTCGGACCATACTCCACCGCCAGGGATTTCGTCGCCGTAATGGCAGCTCCTTTGGATGCGTTATACCAAGCCAAGCGTGGTCTCGGTCGCGTGCCTGCCGTCGATGCCACCGTGACGAAGGCGCCTGGGCGGTTCTCCTTCATGAAGTACCGGACCAGGACCTGGGTGGAGACATAGATCGACTTGACGTTGACGTTCATGACGAGGTCAAACTCGGCCTCGGTGACGTCCTCGGTTGGCTTGTTGATGTATGTGGTGCCGGCATTGTTGATAACAATGTCCAGCTGGCCGTATGCGGCCAGGGTCTCCGAAAGAAGCTTCTCCCAGTCTGCGGTCTTGGTGACATCCGCCCGCACAAATATGCCCCCGACTGCTTTCGCCACGGCCGTTCCAGCTTCCTCTGTAAGGTCCGCAACGACCACTTTGCCGCCCTCCTTTGCAAATTTCTCAGCGATGCCCTTGCCAAAGCCCGAGGCAGCGCCAGTGACGATGGCAACCTTGCCTTCGAGACGTCCGGGCGACATGGCGGTGATGCGCTATTGGGCGACGCAAAAAAATAAAAAATAAAGATACGCGTGTACTGATATACAACTTCAGCACTAGTAGTGACTTGAGGACTCTGTTTCAATGTCGTGGATGACTTCGAGGAATTCCAGAGGAAGCTGTGCTGCTATTTACCTGTCAGCCGTTTTGCCGTCGCCGCGTCAAATGCGGAGAGCTGAGGGTCGCCTTGTTAGTCCCGCGCCTGCAGCCCGACCCAATGCCGTCGAGACGACCCGAGTGGCACGCTCCGAGTGGGGGGAAACCCCTCAGTGTACAGTTGCATACGAAGTACAGTCATACACACTCCTCCCCCGCGGGCCGGGTCACGTCGGCGTGGTCTTGCGTTACGACTGGAGCTCGCTGCTGTCATGCGCCATGTTAGCCGAGTGTGAGGCGAGCCTTCCGAAAACTAGGCTTGACGTTAGGATGAGCTACTGTCAGGGCACCGGAGCGCATCGGCGGCGCCGATGAAGCACCGGTCGGGGCCGAGGCCGAAGTTCGGCCTCGAAACCATTATTGATCTTGACTATGGAGGATCAAGTTAACTTTAGTAACACAAGAGGCCAGACTTTGACCAGCCAACCGATCACCAACTACCTCGTAAAATACCGCAGCGCATTGAAAGAGGTTGCACCAACAGACGCGCAACATGCATGCCACGACTTTCAGTATTCTAGTCCTGCCCGGAGACCATGTTGGTCCTGAGGTCATGGCCGAGGCACTCAAGGTCCTCGATGTGATTGAGGAGTGCCGGCCCGGCGTCAAGTTCGAGCGCACTTTCGACCTCGCCGGTGGATGCAGCATCGACGAACACGGAACGCCAATCACTGAAGAGGTCCTCGATAAAGCGAGCAAAAGCAATGCGGTCCTCTTTGGCAGCGTCGGAGGCCCGGAATGGGCCAACCGCTCTCCCAATCCCGAGTCCGGGCTGCTCCGCCTCCGGCAGCGACTGGACGCCTTTGCCAACCTGCGGCCGTGCGAAGTCATTGTTCCCTCGCTCATCGACGCCTCACCTCTGAAGCCAGAGATCCTGCGCGGCACCAAGTTCATCGTCGTCAGGGAGAACTGCGGCGGCGCCTACTTTGGCGACAAGCAGGAGACGCCAGACCTCGCCTCCGATCTCTGGGTCTACACGCCACCAGAGGTAGAACGGTTGGCTCGCGTATCGGCTGCCGTCGCACAGATTATGGGATGCTCTGGGGACGGCAAGGGCGGAGGTGGTCCGGCAGTGGTCTGGAGCGCTGACAAGGCAAACGTTCTCGCCAGCGGCAGGCTCTGGCGCAGGGTTACATCCGAGGTGTTCGCCAAGGAGTTCCCTGATGTTGAGTTGCAGCACCAGCTTGCCGATAGCATGGCCATGCTCATGGTCAAGAACCCGCGCGGGTTCAACGGGGTTATCCATACCGACAATACGTTTGGAGACATTCTATCCGATATCTCAGGAGGCATCGTCGGCAGCCTTGGCATCCTCCCCAGTGCAAGCATCTCGGGCATTCCGGGCAAGGGCAAGTGCAACGGCATCTACGAGCCGGTTCATGGGAGTGCCCCAGACATTGCCGGCAAAGGCGTTGTGAACCCGGTCGCACAGATTTTGAGTCTGGCTATGATGCTCAGGTACTCTTGCCTGCTTGTTGACGAGGCGGCGGCCATCGAGAAAGCTGTCGAGCTTGTCTTCGATACCAAAGAGTCTGGTGGGCTCGGCATGCGGACGCGAGACATGGGAGGCCAGGCCGGGACACGTGAGGTTGGCGACGCCATCTGCGAAGTCGTCAGGAACCTTCTGCAGGGTTAAATCGAGAACAGGGTTTATAGAGACAACACACTGTGGCTGCTGCTGCTTTGTCTCCTGCATGAAGTTCAGTGTTGGTTCTTCGCGCCGTTCAGGATGGAGAACGACGCCTGTTGATCGAGACATGTACTCATTCTTTCGCGCCAGTAATCGATTGTGGATGCAACGCGGCCGATCGTGACACCTAACGTGTTGTTTTCGGTGATGATCAATGACTCGATCGAACGTAATTAACGGCGCCAAGTTTGCGGGTGAAGGTTCTCAAAACTCCCCGAGCATAGATCCTTGATGCACCACGTGGGTGCAAGCGATAGTGATGCGGTGGGCATGAGGCGGGATCCATGCGAAGAACTGGATGTTGACTTTCTGCATTCTGATGCTCATAACAAGCGTTGAAGCACAAATCACGAGCCAATTTGGGTAATACGAAAGCTTTGACTTATGCGTCCTGCGCACAGCACGCAGTTTCCGGCCAATCCCCGAGGCAGCCGCAGAAGCAGGAGATCACATGCCTCAAGCTCTCGGTGCCGCAATATGTCTCCCCTATCGTAAGCGGCCTCTCTAGCGGTGTTGTTTGCGTCCATGCCTGAAGGATTAATCACGCTACAGTATTGCAAAGTTCCGCAATACGAGTCCCAATGCTCGTGCTCAGTACCCGTCAGTGGAGAGAGCGTTGAGATACCCTCGCTTTGCAGTGCTTTTGTCGAGCCCTTCCCACCTCCTGACGGGTTCAAAGCAGGGGTCGAACAGGTGTGGCTGAAATGTCTGAGACATGGGACGGTGAAAAGCAACGTGCATCTAGTAGTACTACCTTTCTGAGGAGGCTTTGGTGTGGTGCGGAAGACCAGACGGACGGAGACCGATTGTGGATGCTTGTGGAGGGAGACTGCCCAGGGCGGGTCTTTGCGTTACTAATAATACACAGTGCGTGTCTAGAGCTGGCCTCGCGACATTTGCACCCGTGACCGCGATTTGAGACAGTATAAATTTGAACGAACACAGTATAGCCGAGGTATCCGTCAACGCTTGTCCACCCCTTCTGCAGGGCTGCGCGCTGTCCTCAACCCTTCCCCTTCCCTCCACACAGCACGAACTGAGACCATCCCCGAAGCACTGCTCGCGCCGAGAGTCGAGATGCACTTCCAGCCGGTAGAGGCCTCGGACGAGGACGCGTACCTGCCGCATGGTGGAGGCGGTGGCTTGGAAGCGGCCGCAGCGTCAAGGGCGGCTCACGATGAGCTACTTGATGATGTCTTTGGCTCTGAGTCCCCCTCGCCGTCTACCCGCCATCAGGACCTTTGGGGCGCTGCTCACCCATCAGACATGCACCGCTTGGAGACGGAGCATGCGACGGCAGGGTATCGAGAGGGAATCACCGCATCCAAGGAGTCCAGCATGCAGGCGGGCTTCGACGAGGGGTTCAGTCTAGGTGCGGCCATTGGGCTGCAGGTTGGTCAGCTGCTCGGCACGCTCGAAGCAGTTTCCGACGCGCTCAAGGGCGAAACTGGCGACGCGGCGACGATGGCGGGATCGCGGCTGGAAACGGCACGGGAGGAGCTCGCCACAGGCCGCATCTTCAGCACCGACTATTGGGCGCCGGACGGTAACTGGACGTACAAGGTCGAGGGTGGCGAGGGAGACGATGTGCTCTTCTCAGACGTGGCAAAGGCTCACCCCCTCCTCCGGAAATGGAACGACATCGTCGACGAGCAAATCAAGCAATGGAAGATCGACCCGACTATTTTGCACGAGGAGAATGCGGTGCGATTGACCTCAACCGAGGACGGACCGCTCATCTCTTCCACCCCCCTGTCATCAAATAAGCCCTTGGATTGGTAACGCATGACAGTGCGTACGATCTGAACCTAGTACAATGAACGACGACCACCGGCGATGTAGCCACTCTGCAGATGGGCCGAACTCCGGCTGCCAAGCACGCGACTCCTCGCGAGAGCTTGATGAGGCCATGTATGGCAAAAGCAAAATATCGCAAGTACCATCGGCGGGCGGTGGAAACGCTCCGGACCGCAGCCGGGTTAATTCAACGGAAGTTGCTGGGAATCTTCGGTACGAGATGCAGCGATTGGCATTGTTAGAGAAGCAGAAACCCCGGGCAGCAGCGGTAACGCCAAGGCAAGATAGGATTCAGTTGACGCGGCCCGGCTGCGAGTTGCCGTCTGCAATGCCACCAGGGACCGACGTGCCGGCTCGTCACCCAAGTCGCGCGGTATTCGCAACCACCACATCGCAGTCGAGTTGCCAGATGGCAGCGCCCTGCTGTCGGGAGGCGGGTCGACGCGTCCCTCCAGGACGCTCTGCCCCGACGGCTCCTTTTTTATTTATTTTTTTGTTATTCTTGCCGGCCAATGTCCCGATTTTGCTTTGGGGGTGCATGCCATTTTTGGAACGTCGGCCTGCAACCGCCCTGCCTTGTGATGAGTCGGCCGCGGGGTCTCAGACGGAAATTGAACACTACCGGACGACAACGCACTGTTCTCGGCCCAAACAGGAAATAAGGGTGGCTCTTTCATCCGCAGTGGCCGAGGTATCCCTTGTCAGCAAGGTCCGGGCCCGACCCGCAATATACGAACACGGAAGTGCGGATTCACCACCTCCCGTTGGTTTTGAGACGATGCAAACGCGGGGAACTCGTTCATGCCTCGCAGTTAGGAACGAAGTCACCGTCACAAGTTGGGGCATTCGTGCGACCCGGCCTCTGCAACTCGGTCGCTCGTCCGCACTGCTTTCATCAGAGCATGGGTTGTCAACGAGACACCATCCCGGGCCAAGAGGCCGCCCTCGCTCTCAGGGACCACAAGAGCCACGGTTCTAGTAACGTTAGTTCGCACTTTAACAAGTACTGCCAGGCGCAAGTTCACGTCGGGTCGGCAATTGCACTACTAGCGCCAACGCTCCCCCTTTCGATCCTACGAACCGGTAGTGTGGCCCGGACCTCGACGACCGTTTATTGGTGCCGCGCACGGCCCGCCATCTTGGCCGCAGCACTCCACGGGGTCCCTGACTTGGCTGCATGAGGATTAAGACATGTTCTTGGAAGGGATGGGACATCGGATGGCTCCTCTTTTCGACGACCGCAGCCAACAAGGAAACCCAACTCACAGCAATCTCATGCATGATTGTGGCAGCCTGGCCCCTTCTTCCAGAGACAACAGGCGGGGCATTGTGTTGTTCAACCCGGCAGAATCGCCAGTCTGTCTCCGCCTGCATGGCTCATTTCCGACTGAATCATACCCGTGGCTAGCCAAGGGGAGGAAGATCGCGGCTCTCGCGGGTTTGGGTTGGGGATGGATGCCTGGCTGGGTGTAATACTTAAGACCGCGGTTTGCTCCCTGCGCGGCTCTTGATCCTGATGCTTTCCCAGCCTACCTCGAAACCCTCCACCACAGCTCACTTCTACATTCGTTTACCGGGATTTTTTAACACCCGTCCACTCATTTTTACAATTCGAGACCATTAGTGTCTACGCACAAAACAATCAAAATGAAGACCGCTGTCTTCGTGACCCTTTCTGCCGCCGCCGTGGCTTCGGCCCACCAGGCTCGCGCTCCGCTTGGCCTTGGCCTCGATATTGGCGACCTCGTCAGCGTCGACGTCTGCGTGGGCCTCGACCTCAAGCTGCCTCTGGGCATCAACCTCGAGACGGATGGCTGCCCCAACCACAAGCCCCCTGCGGGCCGCGTCCCCGTCTGGCACCCTCCTCACAAGGTCCCCATCGACGACTGCGACCAGACCGACGAGGACGAGTGGCACTACGTTCGCCCTTGCGGCTGCGGCGAGCATGAGCACGTCTGGACCACCAGCACCCTCACCCAGACTCACGTGAGCACGATCTACGACTGCCCTCCCGCGGTCACCAGCTGCCCTGCCCGCCACACCACCGTCACCGTCGGAGCCACCACCACCGTCTGCCCGGTTCCTGTTTCCAGCACCCCGGTGGCCACGAGCACTCCCGCTGCCTCGATCTCCACCTCCTGGGTCCACGTTGTGCCTCCCGTCACGCAGAGCCCTCCTCCTCCTCACACTCACATTCACACCCACACCCACACCCACACCCAGCAGCCTCCGGTCACTCAGCCTCCTGTCACCCAGCCTCCGACTACGCAGGCGCCTCCCACTCAGGCTCCTCCCGCTCCCACCACGCCCGCCGTGAAGGTTCCCCCGGTCTCCTGGGCTCCTAGCCAGGTTCACCCTCCCGTCGGCACTGGCTCCTACTCTGTTCCCGTCCCCATCGGCTCTGCTCCCAGTGTCCCTGGCCACAACAACACTGTTCCTCCGGTCATGGCCGGAGCTTCCACCAACGGCCAGGTCGGCATCCTCGCCGCCGTCGGCCTCGTCGCGGCTTTCTTCCTCTAAGCGGCTTCCGACATCTCACACGGTGTCTTGGCCACTCGAGGTAGAGTATTTCAGCCTTTTCTGACGACTTTATGGGATTGGCGTGGCAGAAGAGATTTCCCACTGTACTTTAATTGCTGAACCATATAGAGGCAGAGGTTGGCTGTGCTTTGCCGGGGACGGCGTTGTCTTCTTGAGAAGCGACACGTGGCGTGGGAGGGGTCGGAAGCACAGCGTGCCTGGTTCTTGTATTCAGACTTGCCTGCAAATTGGATCTTATTTGTGCTAAACTGGCAAAAAATAAGCTTTGTTTCCCCGGCTTGCACTCTATCTTCAAGATGTTTCGCCCACCAAACAGTCACCTGCTTAAGGTTGTTTGTGTGTTTATCCTCGAGGGGCCTTGAACCTTGTCCTATGCTCCGCCTCGTCCCTGATGACTTGCGTATGACGATCCGCCGACCCCCTGTTCACCCTCGGAATCCGAGTCGCCACATTCATTTCGGGGCTGCGTCGGACTCACGTGTTACGGCAACATCCTGCTGCTGCGTTAGATCTTGGCGGCTGCTTTCCGACAGTCGGGACTTCGGCATGGGTAGCCTCGCAAACTGCTGCGCATTGATATTGTTGCGCCACGGCTCTAAGTACTCCGTACACCGTACGTTCCGAAAGACTCAAATGATCCAGCATCGACCCTTTTCGTGCTCATCCGGCCGCGCCGTGCTGTTCCAGTCGCTGCGCAATGTCCTCCATGCGTTCGTATCTTCCAAACAGCTCCTTGGTTGTTTCCCAGTCACGGCCTCGACTGCCAAAAACAACGAGCTTCTGCACGTTGCCATCATCGTCCATGGTTAAGCGGCCGCTTCTCTCGTCGGCCCAAGTGACCTTGATCTGCTTCGCCTCAATGTCTGCAATCCCAACCTCGACAATGGAGTTTTCAGGCAGGCTGGTGCTTCTAGACGCGTCGTGCAAGCCCAGCCGCCTGCGCAGATCCGCTGATACGCCTAAGCGGTTGTGGTATCGCACGATCTCTCTCCGCAGTGTTCGGACAAAGCGATCCAAGTCCTGACCGCGCGCTGATTCGCCTCCATTTCTGTCGTCTGCGGATTTTGGGGTTGGTAGGTGTTGGGCGGCGAGGCCTGCCAGAGGCACCGCGGGTGGTAGTGTGTGGCGATGGACACGCAGGTACTTGGACCCTGCGAAGGGGCGGTTGAGCATCACGTAGTAGGGCCGGAGAAACTGCCCGCGCGACATGATTTCGAAGCGCAGGCCGAGAACGTGACCTCCGTCTACGGCGTTGGGGTCAGGGTCATGAACCTTGAATGCGGTAACCGGTGCGGATATACGGTAGACGCATTGTTGGACATAGGCGTGCTGCTCAGCGGAGCATTTCTTCAGCTTCGCAGCTGACGAGGAGTTCTTTACCCGCCGCCGCAAAGAAGATGAAGCCGATTCGGATGCCTTGATCATGCTTTGCATAGACTTCGAGGAGAGGATGGTGGAGCATTGGATCTTGAGCATGCTTCGAAGCTTCTCGGCTGGGTCGCGTGTTAGTGGTGCCTTGTCGCGGAGAACGTGCGCGTGCCCCTCACCTTCTGCTTTGAGCTGTTCGAGTTCTTCGTCCAGCTTTCGAGCTGACGTGGCCTCCTTTGTGACTGCAGCCATGATGTGCTGGCGTGGATTTGTTTGGCAGGGTTTGTGACGACGGCACTGAATGCTGTGCACGCGTCTCGATTGTTTATGTTCGCTGGCGGGACAAGGAGCGGCAACGATAAGATAAGCCAATGGCGTGGAGAACTGAAAATGGGGTCTTTTGGTAGTGCTACAGTAGCCTGGGCAGGCAGGCCTAGGTACAGGGGATTAGAGCACTGACACCCCGCAACTTCGTTATTCCGGCGGGGAGCAGCGGGGAACAAACACCTTGTCAAATTGCCCCCAAGACAATAGCGCGCCAAGGTCCGGGTCGCTGGGAGGGTCGGCGGCGGCACAGAGATGTCGGGCGGTGGGTGGTACCTTGCGGCGTGCTGCTGTCAGGGCATTTGCGGCACTAAACCCAACCGCGACGGGAGCCTGACCTCCCCTTGGATAAGTTCAGTAGTCGACCCTCATCCATCGTGACCACTGGACACCGCAGCATTTCGGGTCTTTTGGGCTGATGGATTCCACGCTTCCGACTTCTTGACACGTCTGCCTGACCCGTCCTTTGTTTCAATTCGCCGCACGACACCTTTTTATTTTGGCCTGCGCCCCCCGTCGTTCACTCTCAAACCGACTTGTCGCCACCTACCCGCAAGACCCCCCATTTGTAAGCCCTTGAGGCCACGGTAGCTTCGCGCGCGCGACGCCAGCGACCGTCCGTCACGCCCGCCTGTTGGCCGCGCGACATCCGCCACACACTCGCTCGTGTCTGCCTTCCTGCGGCCCGTGGTTAACTTGACGTGGTTCACATCGGCCAGCCGCCTCCTCCATCGCCCAAACGCGGGCCCTTTCTTTTTCTTCTTCCCTTCTTTGTCTTCTTTCAGTACTGCGCCGCTCCTTCGATATAAAATTGCCGAATTCTCTTCCCACACTCTGCGCCGAAATCTCGTCGCCGCCAAAGATCATCCGCTATAGCATCCTCCGTCGCATTCTCGGATCATCGGTCGCCGGTCCTGATCGCAGAACCGCATCAGCTCCCGCGCACGAACCTCCTCCTCGACTCTATTTTCGAAGCCTAGCATTACGTACGTGCGAGCCGACCGCGACAAAGCAGCCGACTTGCGCTGTGCGACCTCAAAAAAGCCACATATGGGTGCCCGAGCCAGACGACCGCAGTCGCCCAAGAACCGACCGCCTCCCCTTTCTCTGAAGGGAGAGAATGCGAACGGCAAAATGAGCAACGGTGTCGAAATGCGGCGGAAAACCGCCAACCACGAATCGGAGAACAATGTTGCGAAGAACTTCATGTCTCGGGAGAGCTTCTCCCTCGACGAACCGGTCCCGAAGACCCCCATTTCGAGCGATCATGGCTTCTTCGAGTTGCCCCGACAGGACCAGCGAAGCTTTCTCCTCTTGGTCCTGCTCTACTTTCTTCAGGGCATCCCAATGGGCTTGGCGATGGGGTCTGTACCCTTCCTGCTCAAGAACCACATGTCATATGGCGAAATCGGCACGTTTAGTCTGGCATCCTACCCCTACTCGCTGAAGCTATTCTGGAGCCCTTTCGTCGACGCTGTATGGAGCCCGCGAATTGGCCGTAGAAAGACGTGGATTGTGCCCATTCAGCTCTTGTCCGGCTTTGGCATGCTCTGGCTGGGCTCCCATGTTGAGAAGATGATGGAGATGACAGGCAAGCCCGGCGGGCCTACCGTTTGGACCTTCATGCTGTGGTGGTTCTTCCTCGTCCTCATGTGCGCGACACAGGACATTGCCGTCGATGGCTGGGCGCTTACGCTGCTGACCCCCGCCAACGTCTCCTACGCATCCACGGCCCAGACAGTCGGCTTGACCGCGGGGCACTTCATGTCGTACACCGTGTTCCTGGCATTGAACGCCAGTGACTTCGCCAACAAGTGGATTCGCTCCGTCCCATCCGACGAGGGCTTGGTGTCCCTGGGAGGATATCTTACCTTCTGGGGCTGGGCCTACATCGCCGTCACCATTGGACTTGGCTTGATGAAGCGCGAAGAGAAGTCGCAGAACGAAGACGGCGTGTGGGACGTCTACAAGATCATGTGGGGCATCCTCAAGCTCAAGAACGTCCAGACCATCATCATTGTTCATCTCATTGCCAAGATCGGCTTCCAGGCCAATGATGGCGTCACCAATCTCAAGCTCCTGGACAAGGGCTTCGGCAAGGACAACATGGCGCTCACCGTGCTCATCGACTTTCCGTTTGAGATTGGAGTTGGCTATTACGCAGGCATGTGGTCGCAAAAGTACACGCCAATGAGACTTTGGTGCTGGGCCTTCATGGGACGGCTTGTCGCGGCCGTGTTTGCTCAATTCACCGTCGCCATCTTCCCTAGCAGCGGGGTGACATCGTGGTATCTGCTCCTCGTCATCGGGGAGCATGTGTTCTCGACATTCACAAACACGGTCATGTTTGTTGCTGTGTCTGCGTTCCACGCCAAGGTGTCGGATCCGGTCATTGGCGGCACATACATGACTCTGCTCGCAACGTAAGTTTGCTCACGGTGCATCAGGCCCTGCTCCTTGGAAACCAGCTAACCATTGCAGTGTCTCGAACCTCGGCGGGACCTTTCCGCGGTATTTCGTGTTGAAGCTCGTGGATGATTTCACCGTTGCTACCTGCCATCCGAATTTGTCGGTCGACCGTTCCAAGGTCAAAGGGGCAATCATCACGGAGGCCTTCTCTTGTGCAGTGCAAGCCGAAAAGGAGCGCTGCGACGACGGAGGCGGCTCCTGTGTCGTGACCCGGGATGGATACTACATGGTCAACATGCTGTGCGTGGGCTTTGGCATTTTGACGCTCTTGTGGTATATCAAGCCCAAGGTGCTGCACCTGCAAAGCCTGCCGCTGCGCGCCTGGAGATTATCGCCGAGCAAGCAATGACAAGAACGACACGCGAGTCATGGCCGAGCAAGAGGAGGGACGCCGGCATAAATGTACGCGATACATAGCATAGTGCGGCATGAAGAAGTCATGCGATATTTGAAGAATATGACTTGTAAAGAAGTGAGACTGCAGCCCTAATAAGCAAGGTTCAAGCTGCGCGTCATGGGGGGTAGCCGGGATGCCGGGCTGCACGGAGCGCCGCCGGCTGAGACCCCCGGGGATGTAGTTGCGCACCCCGCCGACGGCCGGACTGCCGAGTGGAGGAAGGGTGGCCACATAACTAGGCCGAGGCTCCACTCACTCACTCGTTCATACTGGCGCTGCCAGTAACTACTGTACTGTACAGTCATTTGCTATCACCAACGGGCGAGTAGTATGTGCGTGCCGATGTGTGCACCCGGTCTTCCCGGGACCTCGGATGTCGGGAACGAGTGCGTATATAAGTTATGAACTGCACGCGGGCCTCTCTGACGCCTGCCGGTGATAAACCTCACATGCGACCGGTCCATTTGGAAATCATCCTTTAGGTCCAGAAGGTGACGATAGGAGCTGCTCCTTCTGTCCGGCTGCTGTGATTATCACAACCCCGCCGGGATGGGAGCTGCTTCGTAAAAATGAGCACAGCGAAATTATAAAGACGACGACGACGACGACGACCAATTTTCTCATCATGGCGCGCTCGCCTACTCGTGACTCCAATTCCGCCTCGTCGTATTCATCATCGGGCTCCTTGTCGCTCTCGTTCCCCCTCGGCTCGTCGTCGCGGCGAGGCTCAATTGATTCTTATTGCGCTCACAGCCCCACGTCATCGTCGTCGCACCACCACCACCACCACCACCACCACCACCACTCGCAGTCGACGGCCACCAGCTCGACCCGCTCCTGCTGCTCCTCATCCCACGACGACGACGACGACGACGCCGACGCCGACGACGACACCATCGCCACAGCCATGTCGTCGTCCATTGAGGCGCAAGAGGACGCCTACTTCTCCTCGAACCCGCCGCCGCGGCACCTGGAGGAGCACACAGCGCGCGCCAAGGCCTTCATCGACCTGCACGCCGCCGCGGGCCGGCGCGTCGTGCTCGTCACCTCGGGCGGCACGACGGTCCCGCTGGAGAAGCAGACGGTGCGCTTCATCGACAACTTCAGCGCCGGCACGCGCGGGGCCACGAGCGCCGAGAAGTTCCTCGAGGCGGGCTACGCCGTCATCTTCCTCCACCGCGAGTTCAGCCTGCTGCCGTACTCGCGGCACTTTTCGCACTCCAAGGACTGCTTCCTCGACTTCTTGCGCGAGGACGCCGACGGCCGCGTGGGCGTGCGCCCCGGCGACGACGGCAAGGTGCGCGGCGTGCTGCGCAAGTACCGCCGCGCCAAGGACGAGGACATGCTCCTCATGCTGCCCTTTTTGACCATTGGCGACTACCTGCACGAGCTGCGCGCCGTCTCGAGGCTCATGGGCCCGCTCGGGCCCTCGGGCCTGCTGTATCTCGCGGCCGCCGTGTCCGACTTTTTTGTGCCCGCGGACCGCATGTCCGAGCACAAGATTCAGTCGACCGATGCTGTCAAGAGCTTTAAAGGCACGGCCAGCCAAAATACGCCATCGTCCCAGCAGCAGCAGCAGCAGCAGCAAATTCAACCATCTGAGCCGCAAGAAGAAGAGGAGGAGGAAGAGGCGTTCGACAACTTTGACGCCTCCCCTCGCGTCCCGCGTTCAAAACGCCTCGTCATCGACCTCGACCCCGTGCCCAAGTTTCTCAAGAGCCTCGTCGACGGATGGGCGCCGCAAGGCATGATCATCTCGTACAAGCTTGAGACCGACCCGGCCATCCTCGTGCACAAGGCGCGCTACTCGCTGGACCGGTACCAGCACCACCTCGTCATCGGCAACCTGCTCTCGACGCGCAAGTGGGAGGTCGTCTTCGTCAGCCCCGGCCGCGAGGACCGCTGGATCCGCGCCCCGCCGCCGGCGTCGTTTGGGGCCGGGGGCTGGGGAGACGCCGAGGGTAGGCCACTCAGGGCCGACGAGCTGCCGCGCGAGGACCCGGACGTCGAGGTGGAGGAGCTCATCATCCCGGCGGTGGCAGAGTTGCACGACGCACACATCAAGGCAGCGAATAAGAAGGTATGAACAGAGCCCATCATATCCTGTAAAGCCTGACCAGAGGGTTTCGGGCCCAGGCATTTACTGCGTAGCGGAATCCCATATGTGCCCTACGTCGACAGAGCAAACCTGTCTGCCGCCTGCACAAATAGAGCAGCGTAGCAGTTTCCAGCTGTTTGACATTAAGAAGCCGCTGCATATTGTAACAACAAAGCGCTTTCAATTTTATATTCAGATGTATCTAAAAGAGAAAAAGACAGACTACTTTTGAATGTGAGCATATGT
Organism: Purpureocillium takamizusanense; assembly: GCF_022605165.1. NCBI lineage: Eukaryota > Fungi > Ascomycota > Sordariomycetes > Hypocreales > Ophiocordycipitaceae > Purpureocillium > Purpureocillium takamizusanense. Next base: position 574,744 of record NC_063078.1, read on the forward strand.
ACACATGGTGATGATTCCCTTTTTTCGGCCCGCGCGTGAGCCGCACGCAGCGCAGACAAAATCAAGCTCCCAAACAAAACCCAAACGGGCCAATGCAAAAAGCGCCTATGTGTTGTTGGTGTGTAAGCAATGTCATTTCCTTGTTGGGCGCTTGTATTCCGAGAAAAAAGCTCATTGATGCCCGAAAATGGTAAAGATGCGACGACTTCTGACGGATGGGGGGTATCACTGGGCTGGCCGGAAATGCGAGGGTAACATCAGCACTCATGCATGCCGTTTCGTGAGAGACAGGGAGAGGAAAATCAGCGCATCACAGTTTGTGGGACGTTTCGCGCGCCCCTTTCAATACGCGGCCATCCAGTTCTTCCAGCCCAGGTCCCACGTCTTGGCCAGGATGAGAAAGGCGGCCGAGCCGATGTAGACGGCGCCGGTGAGGATGATGAGGCCATTGTAGGAACCCCCGTTGGCCTGCACGAGGCTCCCACCGATGGGGATGCCAATCAGGCAGGCAAACGACACGACCGTGTACGTGGTGGCGTAGTACCGCCCGTACTGCTGCGTCTTGCACATGCGCCCGATGCAGACGGGCGCGATGGCGATGGAGGTGCCGCTGGCGAAGCCGAACAGGATGGAGAAGACGATGATGCCGGCGGCGGTGTGGCCGAGGGGCAGCCAGACGCAGAGACAGGCGACCAGGGACAGCAGCACGGAGAAGAGGCAGACATTGAAGGGCCCGACCACGTCGGCGTAGTACCCCGGCAGGGCGCGCCCCACGACGGAGCCCGCGTTCATGATGGGGAGCAGGTGGAAGGAAAAGTCCTGGCTGAAGCCCTTGTGCAGGGCGTACGTGGAGATGTACCCGAGCGGGATGAAGAGCGAGAACTCGAGCAGGAAGATGCCAATGGTCGTGAGCGTGAACGTGGTCTGCTTGAAGATGCGAATGTCGGGGTGCGCCGTCGCATTCTGCGCAGGGGGCAGGCGGGAGCGCACGAGCGCGATGCCCACGAGCCCGCAGCAGAGACAGATGAGGGCGAGGATGCGCGTCGCCCAGCCGTAGTCGACCTTGTCGAACAGGGCAGTGAGCATCAGGGGGAAGATGATTCCGCCGATTCCGCCCGCCGTGGACGCCATGCCGGTGGCGAAGCCGCGGCGGCGACGGAACCAGTGGCCGACGGCGGCGATGCACGGCGTGAAGAGGAGGGAGGTGCCGAACCCGGCGAGGACGCCGAAGGAGAGGATAAAGTGCCATAGCTCTGGGTGCGGCGTATTGTTAGACTCCACTTATCAGAAGGGTCAGTCATCATGAAGCAAGAAAAGACTCACGAGTTGAGAAGCTCATGCAGACAACACCGACCGTCGTGCTCGTACAGCCGGCGATGATGAGCCAGCGCGGGCCATACTTGTCGAAGATGGGTCCAATGTACACTCCGCAGAAGAAGGCGAGGAAAGTGTAAATCGAAAAGATCCAACCGACGGTCCCCTCGCTGTGGCCTTTGAGCTGGTGGCTCAGCGTGTAGGCCTGGAAGACGCCAATCGTGTTCATCAAGCCCATCGAGGATATCAAGGCGAACCACGCGCCGAAGACGACGATCCACGCCTTGGCACCGCCTTCCGGATACGTCTCTTCAAACGAGGCCGTCGTCGAAGCCCTCGTCGCCCGCTTCTCCAGGTCGTTATCACCTTGAAGCTGTTGCGGCGCTTCTTGGACTCCATGCTCGCTCTTTTCGTTGCCGTTCGTGTAAGCGTTGCTGCCGGCCCCGCTGGGTGCGGCATCATGGTTCAGGTCTTGGCCGGTCCCCCGCGCCGCGTCGTAGGTGGCGTTGTCGTCCCCTTCCAACAAGTCATCGTGGATCGCTCGCGAGTTCACCTGATGAACGTCCATAACTAACGCTTGGGAGGGGAGTGTCTTCTTCAGACTGGCAGCGGGGACTCACGGAAGAGAAGGAAGCGGCTTATGTCGTTTATCAAGGTTGGTTCATAACAGCCGTTCAACGTTGGTGAAAGAGGGGAGGAGAGGGAAATTGGGCTTCAGTGTGGGTGAGATTTTGTTGTGTCCGGCTACGGTGGAAACCGTGACTAAAGATCTTGAAGCCATGACGGAAGGTGGGTTATTTGCCGTTTTCAACTCCTCGGCTTTCGGCGCCGGGCGAAAGAGTTGAAGGGTGGGTCGCCGCCCTCCCACTACCTCTTTGGCCCGCCCCGACACACCAGAGTCTTGCGGTGACGAAATCTGCGTACTAAACTTCGAATGGGGGCCTACAACCTCGTTTCAACTGTGCCTGGGGCCTGTCGGCTGCCGTCCCGCCGGCGACAGCCTCTCGGAGTATGGCCGGAGTTGCGGCCTGCTTGGGAGAGCCAATCGCCATCGCTCAGACAAGTTCAACGAGGGGACCAACAAGTGAGCATGGTTCATCCCGCAACGATCCATACCCTGAATCCGTGCCGACCACTACTTCGTACGGGCTACCCTCGTGTTTGTAGCTCTGAGATACGACCAGGTGTGAGGCGTGTCCAAGCAACTTCGCTCCAGATTTGGTGGGTTATTACCAATCAAACCGACGATCTCAGAAAGCTCACCGGCATGTTCAAGCAAGCACATGGCCTTTTTGATTGCTAATCGATTAGCCTTTGAGCCGAATCAATGCTGGCTGAGCAAGGTGCGGCGGCCAACTCCCGTACAGCAGTTGGAACGAGCCGCTGTCTTTTTTCTCCCACAGGAGCACGCAACCGAGGCGGCGCAAACGTCATGCACCGTACAGGGGTTATCGTGACCTCGCATTGCGGCATCTCGTTGCCCTACGATGCGACGCTGTCATTCGGTGCCATCACTCGTCCTCATCCTCGTCCTCGATATCCTCGACGGTAGCTGAGAGTGATGTCGTGCCTTGCTCGGGGGCCGGTGGTCCAGCCTTCGGCTGCTCGCCGACCCCCGTTGTTGTTTTCAAGTAACCCTCTCGCTCCAGTCGATCTGCCTCTTCCGGTTCCATAAGCCCTCCTTGGCCTTTGCCCTTCATCATTTTTGCCTGCACCGCTGCGGGGACAAAGGCTGAAACGGCTTCTTGCCGCAAGTCGCGAATGACGGGTTTTGCTTCGTATACTGTCTTGTGCTCGACCACTGGCGCCGGCTGCTGCTTGGCCTTGTCCGTCTCCATGTCCGTCTCTCCTCGATCGTCCTGCCTGGCGGCGTTCTCCGCGTTTCGTCGTGCTCGGCGCTTCGCGTACCACTTATCCAGTACCTCTTTTGGTATTGGAGGGGGCGTATCTCGAGGCATGGGAATTCTCCGAACGTCATCTGGGACGTCATCGTCACTGCTGGACGCGTCTTCTGACCCTCGTCTCCGCTTGCCCAAAACACCGTGCCTGAAGTCGCCATCGCGCCGTTGATTAAAGGTAGGCGCTTTATCGCCGAGCGCATCTCTGGCCTTCGTCACCGCCTTTAGTTCTTTCTGAAGCCCCTCCAACACTTGTTCTTCTCGGCTCGAAAGCTTGCCGCCTTTGGAGGTGACAGCCTGAAGGTCATCGATTTGTTGTTGAATGCGATCGGGATTCTTGCGAGCTAATCTCTCATTGCGCCGTTCTTGAACTTCGGCCTTGCCTGGGATTTCGGTCAATCTTTTGGTCTGTAAGGCATGTTCGACCGTGGCATGGACCTTTCTTGATAGCCTTTGCCTTGTCCGCCTTCCGTTGGGCTTGGACTGGGTTGTAGTTCTTCTCCTTCGGCATTTTGGCCTGCTTTAGGAAATGACGCTCGCCGCTGAATCCGAATCAGATATGTCTGGTTGGTACCCGCGCAGACCGATGCGACTGTCGTGTTGTCCTTTGCCGGGAGTCAAGGACGAGATTTCCCAGAGCGCGCTCGTGCCTTCCACGGAGCTACACCCACTGCTCTGCTATCATAGTGGGTCCTGATGACTCAGCAGCTTGTAGTTCCTCAATCCGCCAAAAGCGCAGGCTCTCGTCAAACACTTGGACAGATACGTGTCAGTCTTTAAAACTCGGAATCGACAGTTGCTTTCGTACATTCGTACTAGGCTACGGGCTTCTGAAATGCCTTCCGGTATTTCCCCAAGTCCAGAGGCGACGCTTGACGTGGATGTGACACAGCGCATCGATGCATCATGGAGAGTCTGCCAAGCGCTTCCAAGTTGGGCTCGGCCAAGACAATGCTCAGGCTTTTCTTTCATTGCGCCTAAGGTTGCCGCTGTTGAGACATTATTTTCTCAAGGACCCCAAGCTCCCAATACGTCTTTGCTTTGTCCCCCTGCTTGACCACCATTCCGCCCCGATTCCAAACTCTTGACTCTTCGAACGAGGAGGCCGGTGCACAACGGGCCTAGAATTGTGCAAAGAACGATGGCCCAGGTGACGGCAAGGAAGATTTCTGAGCCGCCGTCTGAGCCGGAACGCCCAAACACGCCGTGGCTTTGTGCGACAGAGGAGATGAGAAAGCCAATTTCTCCACGCGCAACCATGGCACAGCCCATGATGGCTGCAGGATACAACGACAACGGCTTCAAGGGATGCGGAGACGTATTGCGATCTCTCGGTTGTGTTTCACCAGACGTCGTGCCTTCCGAGTGGCGCACCTCGCCTATTGAACAGTCATCACCTGCAGAGGCGTCGTGACTAGCTTCCCCCTCGCCGGTCGTACTGCTGCTCCCAGCGGCATCCTGCGGCTCCGTCGCCTGGTTCTGTGTTTCGGGTATGTCTCCTGGGTGCCGTTGCTGAAGCTCCGTTGCTGCATCTTGGGCTGGGGACGCCTTCCGGTGCTCCAGCTTGAGCTGTTTGATGCATGCCTTGATGCCGGGAACGACTCCGGGGAACCGCACTAGCCACAGACCACAGGTCAGCTTGGCAATGCACATGAGGATGGCATACACGATGCCCTTCCAGAGCGCATTGCCGGAGAACATGCGGGCGATTGGTATGGAGAAGCCGATCGATCCAAAGAAGAATGGCTGCAGCAGCCTCTGGACCACGGGCTCGTAGTAGTGCGCATAGACTTCGCGTCCGGAGTAGTTATCAGCGGGGTCTGATTCGACAAGGCGTGGCCCTGGGTCCGTGGCTGGGACTTGTTGCGTCCCTGCAACGCTCCCAGCGTGAGGCACTTCGGCATCCCACCAGCTGATTGCTGCGCCAGCAATATACGCCGCAAACAAATTCGACGTGCCCGCATAGCTAGACGCGGCGACGAGGGCCAGAAGCAGTGCCGTGTGGAAGCCAAGAGCAGCACGTCGCGTGCGGAGGACTTTGTCGAGTCGGCTGCCCGGAGAGCTCTGCCGGTGGCTGTTCAAGGCCAGCGTTGCAGGCTTGACGAGCGCGAAGCATACTAGAGGTGTCACGGCTGTGAAGCCAAGAGACACAAGCACCGGCCGCAACACCGTCGTCGCGGAGATGGACGCATCAGATGCGCCGAGACTAGCGACCACCTGAACCATAACCAAGCCGACGACATCGTCCAGCATTGCGGCGCTCGCCAGCACCACGCCGAGTCGGGATTGGCTCAATCCACTCGATCGGAGGACAGTGAAGGTTGTCCCGAGGCTCGTGGAACACAGCGCAGCGCCGGCAGCAAAGCACTCTAGCTTAGACGCCCCTACCAAAGTACCTAGCACGAAGGACAGGGCAATCGGCACGCCAATGCCGGTCACCGCGACTCCAATCGAGAGGAATATGTTGGCTTTCAATGAGCGAAAGTGCGTTGCAAGGCCGCCTATAGTCGCGACGTCAATTTGGCTTCATGGCATTGCGTTGCAGAGGACATGGGGTCGTCTACCTTCAAAGACAAGCAGAATGAGGCCGAGGTACCCCAACTGTACGATGGTGGCCTCGACGTCGCGAGAGAGTATCTCTCCTCCAGGAGTGCCATAGGCGACGCCGATAAGGATTTGTCCGATAAGCCCGCAGTAGAGAAGCGAGTTGACGATGTGGTTGAGGATATTGGACGCCAAGACAAACGAAGACTGTATTAGTATCGTGGTGATGGACGGCTCATGGTAAGCCAGCGCGGGCCAGTCGCTCCCTGACTGTTGTAACATGGCTACATGGCTGACGATTGCGATGACAATATAAGGAACGAGTTGGTATAATTGCCTCTTAGCGGAGCTGGTTAGAGGGAGTATTGTGACGGAGAGATCCATGAAGTCAGAGTCACGTGGCCACCTTCATCCACTACTTTAGTCGCCCTCGACCTCGACGTGCAGCGCCGAAAACCACCAGACAGTAAGTACCAGAGGTTGACATTTGTGCTGTTTGTCCTTTGGCTACATGAATCATTGCTCTACGCCATCTGCGAGTTGGGTTTTGGCAGGATGCGGATCTATTGCGTTGTCAATGTCTGTGTGAGTCGCGCCATTCGACTAGCGCCAGGTATACTTCATGGAGGTGAATCCGAGCCATCAAGTTTCAAAGTTCCGACAGCATCGTCTCGTACGTAACCCATTCAGCATGTCTCGGTCAAATAGTGACATCAAATGCCCCTGAAAAGGAGCGAAGATGCCACGCAATCACACGGATCGATGCACTTGGACAACATGAAAGCGGCCGGACGGCGCCGCCACACTGAATCACCACCCGTTGAGTACCCTTCTGTCTGAATTTGAGACCGCAGCACTGCCGCATGTTCCCATCTATTTAAAATGCTTGCCTCGAGTCTACGGCACCGAAACTCTTACAACTAGAAACACTTGGCCCAAGGATCAAAGCACCCCCTTCATCGTCGCACTTCTCAAGCTTCAAGTTGCGCTACGCCACAAAAGTCATCCTTTCACCAGTCAGCCTTCCGTGAGTATGTGTCAGACAGACACTTTCAGGGCGAAATGTCCGAAATGCAAGGGCACGTGGACTGTCAGGGAAACTGTTCACCCCATGTGCAAAGACGCGGCCAAGGCAAGGCCTCCACGACGCGGCCAGTGCTTGAATGGCGATGTCGTCTACAAGCGGTACCACCCGGACAAGGTGTGCTCTTCGTGCAAGGCCAAGGGATCGTAGGCTTGCTGCCTAGATGCCCTGTCGAGAGCTATTCTAGAAGTGAGTGCGAGGCAAGTCGAGGTCGTCCAAATTAAGTATCATCAGCCTTATAGGTAGAGAGAGACCAAGCCCCAAACAACGGCAAATGCCGTTTATGAGCAAACATATTACGAACATATTGACGAATTTTACGTGGCACTGAAACGCCCCTGGCGTTCTGCAGTGATGTCACATGCATGTATGTGTGTTTCCTTTCCCCAGGTCCGTCCTGCGAACAGGTGCCTCCACTCTCCTCGCCACGACTGACGAAGCTCCGTGCAGTGAGCATTAGTGGGAATAGTACGTATGTGCTTCGTACATGAGCATGGTACCTGCATGAGGCTGGGGGCGACAACGGGCCCGGGTCGCGGCCGTCGTCATCGACTGCTGCTCCTTTACCCCAAAGAAGCCGTGGTCCGAGCCTTGGGTACGGGCACGGGCTTCAAACCCGCGTGCACGTTGTAGCACTGGGCCCAGTCCTCACCCACTCTTCGAGAATCGTTCCGCCGGGTGACGACGTCTTTGACAGGGCTGGGCCGGGGTGACTAATGACTCCGTAACTGTGCAGTTCGCAGGTGGGAGTGTGTGCGTGAGGACGTGCGTTGCCCTCGTTGCCCGTGGTGTCGCATGACGCGCATGGCGCATCCCGCCCGCCTGCGGGCTGATAGGGCGCTGATAAGTTGGCTCGTGTGTGTAAGACGAGCGACCCTCTTTACGTTTTATCCATTGTCAACCGGTGGCGTTGCCAGCCAAGTGGGGGGACGAGCGCCAGGACAGGGGCCATCATCTCATGCACAACAGACTGGCAGTTTTGGGGCCGAGAAAGAGTGTCTTCCCTTGCCCACTGTGAATACCTATACTACTACTGGCGATCTTAATGGCCAGCGGGGGGACAAACGAGTCCAAGGAAGCAGCGAAGCATGAACGGGTACGAGGTACTTCGTCCAAACTGCGTCGGTCGCGCTTGCCCTGTCTGTGCATGCGGGTTTTTATATCCCCTCTCCGCTTTCTTTGGCAGTCGCCCCTGCCACGCCGGGCGCCGAACGGAGCACAGTCGGCCGAGGACACTCCTCCATGCAGATGGCTGGCATGGATCTCACCGCCCGTCGACTCGAGCCCCGGAGGCTGACGGGCATCCTGTGTGGCTGATGGTCAGGCGAATCCAGGAGAATGGTCTTGTGCACTGCAAGAGCCGCTGCGGCAAGCCTTCTCAAGTGCCTGGAACGGCTGCTGCCTGTCTGTTCCTGATCACAGGTGCATTCGCCGTCACCGCCGCTCATCATGGCACCGATGGGCGGCTCGTGGAGCCCGCTGGACCCTGAGATGCTCGCCCACGAACCGGGACTCCGCGCATCGTCTGTTGGTGGTTCGCTGATGAGGTGGCTACGTTGCCGCCGCCCGCATGTCATACATGGTGGGCCAATGCCGATCCACGCATTCTCGCTCGACAGTCCATTGATCCAGCCATTGACCCATCCGTCAATGGCAGGCAACCGCTCATCGCGCAGGCGGAGACGCAATTCAACACCTACGAAGTAGACGTACCTAGCTGTCAGCAGCCAGGCAACTCGCGTGAGCCGCTGGGGCTGGCTGGTTGGCTGGCTGAAGCCAGAGAGAGACCTGTTGCTGGTCCTGTCATACCTAGGGAGGTACTACAAAGAGCAGAGAAATGCCCTCATTTGCCTTCTACCGCTGCTGGTGCCGTGGCCAGGATCGCAATTCATCCGCCGCCTGGTGAGGCATCTGCAGGGCCGTCGCGCACCAGCCTGCTCCACCACCGCCGGGCCGACATCGCGACGGGAGTTTCCACACCAGACACCAGGTCCCGCTCGCGTGGCAGCCATGCCCATGATGGCCACAGGCAAAGGAAGAAGCGGTCCAGTAATTTGGGCCCGGCAAGCCAGTAAAGGTTGGGAACGAGCGGGCTAACACTAAGGCACGATAAGATGCCGGCGGCCCACGACTCCATCGTCGTCGATGCTAGTACTAGCCGCGAGTCCGTCGCCTCTGGTGCCTTTACAACGAACGGCTCAGCAATCCGACTCCCCGGGCAATTGGCGACCGGACGGGGGTGGGCTGGTCTGGCCAGGTGCGCAGGTAGTTTGGTCACAGCTCAACTGCCAGACACTCGTGGGCGCAGGAGCCGATGATGTAGACGGCTGTTGACCTCCATTCCTCAGTCCATAAGAACATTAGTAGTTCCTTAAAATTACACACTTGTTGCCCAGCGGGTCCTGGATGTGCTGCCCAGCTAGGCACTGTTCAAAGAGCCGGGCACGAGAACGAACCGGCTCCGGTTCCGGTTCCGCGTAGACCAGTGGTGACGCCCCGCGGTTTCTCGGCCTCGTCGTCGAGATCGCTGGCTGTCCCGCGACTCACGGCGGCACGGCAACACATCGTTGCTTCGTCCTACGACTTGCGGAGGGACATTCGCACACACACATACTGTACGCGCGCCCGCGCGCTTGGACAGCAGAGATGGTGCGATCGCTCGGCTGCACCATGGCCCAAAGGGGGGTGGGTGTGCCGTGCGTCGGAGGCTTGCCGCGCAGCCTCACCGAGGCAGCATCGGCCAAGGTTTGGTGCTGCCGACACCGTCCTGTGTGCGTGCGAATGGGCACGAGTGGCTGTCCCCGGCGCCGTGCGGTGCGGTGCGGTGCGGTGCGGTGCGGTGCGAGGTCGAGTGGTGGTCTCGCCGCCCGAGGCAGACATGATGGAGCTGCGAGGAACCAGACGAGGTCCCTCGGGACTTTTTTCCCGGTGAGTGTGCTGCGACCCACAGCCACACACACTCACACTCGCACGCACGAGTCGAGTCGAGTCGAGTCGAGTCCCGTCGAGTCGCTTTCCGCTCCATCGTCGCCGCCGAGTCAAAACGCATGGACGGCGGAGAGGGGGCGGGGGCCGAAGGGTCCCCATATAATAAACCCCCATTTATTTGCACGTCCTTGTCCGTGTCGCTGGCCGCCCAGACTCGGGCGCCCGGCACCAGCTCCAGTCGTGCAAGGAAGAGAGTTTGGCCCGTGTCGGGCTTGGGCCATGCGCCGGACCGGGGCCCCAGCACTCCGCCAACAACGCCCAGCATCGCACCGACGGCGGTGCCAGTCGCCCATTTCGTCACAGGCAAAAAAAAAAAAAGAGGGTTGTGAAGAAGGGTTCAAGGCGCAGGTCATGGTGGGACGCCACGGCAACTAAGCGTGTGGCCCCGGCAAGGATGACCAGGGTGCGCCCAGGTCCTCATCTTGTTTCCGTGAGCCTCGCCCCAGGCCAGTGAGATGCGATGCGCCCCCGCCGCCGAAAGCACATGTCAATGCTGCTGCTGCTGCTGCCGCTGCCGCTGCGGGAACCGTCGTCCCAAGGCTCGACATGCGCCGCCTTCTCATCTCAGGCTGGCAAAATCCGCATCGGGCGGGACGGCTCCCAAGACTGTGCGTTCGCAGGAGATCGACGTCTGCGTGCACCGCTTCGCAGAAGGTCCACGCAGCGATCAGTACCGTGCTGCGGGAACGGCCATGGCCTTGGGTTGAGCGAGGCGGTCCGTCGCCCGGGGTGGGGGGAAGCGCAAGGGTGTTCAGCTGGCGGCGTGAACTTGTTGCATCAGCCGTTGGCGGCCGGTCCTATTGGTGTCCACGGAGCTAAACAGTGATGACCCTCCTCGCGCACCTGCTCTTCCGCCCTCAAGAACCACAGTCCATGTGTGTACTTGGGGATGGGGCTTCACTTCACGGACTCGAACATGCTCCTGGCGGTTTGGCCGCATTCCGAGGGCATCGTGGAGACGGCGCTCGCAAACTCTACAGGACGGGAGGGAGACGGAGCGCTGCTGGTGTCGATGCCACTTGCCCGACCGACCCGCCTCTTTGTATGTGTACGTAGCACGTAGGTTTGTACGAAGCAGGCGTTGTGATGTGATCCCCCGCAGGACCGACCGGGAGCTGTTCCCAAAGAGGGCATCCGGGGCCGCAGACTATATATCCGTGGCGACGCAGACGCAGCCGCGGACGCAGTGGACGAGAAAAAGGGCAGGTTCTCGCGGGCCTGCTAATAAGCTCCCGCAGTCGCATAAGGTGGACTGACTAGATGGGATGGAGGCTTCCGCGCAATGGACGGGAGGCTCCAGCTCGCTCCTGCCCCCCAGCGCAGCACGCACCCGCCTCCAGCAGGTCCGTCGACGCTGGCCGGGGGAATCAACCCGTCCAGGATCCATTCTCCTTCTGTTCTCCATGCTGCATGTGTGCTGGCCCCGCCGGCCGGCCGGATTTTCGGCGAGTCGCTCCTATGCCGCGACCCCCCATGGCCTGCTATAGCCCGCCCTGGGCACCAGCACGGGCGCCGCGCCTCTTAGTAGGTACGCTCGCGGAGGTCCAGGGCCACTGAGCGACCGATGGCGGCGCAACTCACGCTCACCACCTGGGCAGCGCATGCCCGCCCGTGTGGGGTCGCCCCCGGCCGCCCGTCCTCCCAGCACAGGCGCTCTCGGCGCGCACACCTAAGGTAGCGAAACACGCTGAGGTGAGTGCTAGTAGTAGTAGTGCAGGTAGCGCTCTCCCGACTCTGTCCGTCATCAGTCATTCATTTGCTCCAACCCTCCCCCTCCCCTCCCCATTCCTGGCCGGACATTTCTCGCTCGCGAACAGAACAACCCAACTGCCCACGCAGCCAGCGCTTTCTGCGTTCGACAATGCACGCCAGCACCGCGACGCCCACGGCCACCTCACGGCCTATCGTCGCCATGGATCCTACCACGACAGAGCACGACTTCCGCTTCCCCCGCCGGCCGGATCGCCGCGCCGCCGCTGCCGCCAACGACCAGAGTTCCCGTCCCGGCGCAGTCGACCAGAGCAAGCGCGACCTCATCCAGCGCACCTACGCCTCCGCCAACGACAACCTGCTGGGGACCCCTTTGTTTCCGACGCTCCAGAGCGACTCGCCTCAGAGCGTCGACGAGATGCAGGACGACGACCCGCTGGCCACGCAGGTCTGGAAGTTCTTCAAGTCGACCAAGCAGCAGCTTCCTAACCAGCAGCGAATGGAGAACCTGACCTGGCGCATGATGGCACTCAGCATGCGCAAGAAGAAGCAGCTCGAGGAGGAGGAACAAATGAAGAAGCAGCAGCAGCAGCAGAACAGGTATGCCCACGACGCTTTCCAGCGATGGTGGGCGATGATGATGATAGCCCGCCATTCCGCGCCTTGGTCCCCCCGCCCTGCCTGTGGCGATCGCCTCGCTGACCGCGGTATTTTGCCTCAACCCCAACAGTGTTCTCCGACAGGCGACACAGAATGCCCCGAGTGGCATTGCCCAGCAGCTGCGAAAGACGTCAGAGAACAACTTCAACGGCGCAGAGCCTATGAATGTCGACGACTTCATCTTCTCGGATAGAGCCGCCGCATCCACAGGCTTTATGTCACCACCGCCGGCCCCCGGCTTTAAGTTGGCTGACGACCAGGCGTCTGGTGCCTCGGCGATTCCCATCAAGTCCCGCAGGGATTCGACGGGGCAGTTCGTCCCGCAGTCGGTTCCTCATCACCAGCGGTCGCGGAACGATGAGTTCAACTATGTGACTCGCCATCATCGTAAAACGAGCATTGACGAGCGTCGGGTGAGTCCGAATCCTTGTCGGCCAGCGGCTGCCAGTGCATGCCCCCGGAGCGGCTTTTTTTTTGTGCCTGCACTGTTCAATACCACCCCTCCATTCGGTTGCTGCTATCTCCCCTCTATATACTATACGCGAGTCTCCGCAACGGCTTTTGTCACGGCATCCAAAATGACACCATCGGCCCCGGCGCACTCGGTGACGTATCACATGCTGAGCTTTTGCAGAACCGGAAACGCCCCGCCAATTTCTCTCCTCATGTCTCTGCCGTCAACAGCAGCGCAGCTGGCGGCGCTCCCAACCTCGATGCGGATGCAGACCTTCACGGTTACTCGTTGGACAATAGCGGCGCGACCACCATGCATCAGCAAATGCCTGGAGCCAACGGCGCTGTGCCGTTGAACCTCGACACGTTCATGGACGACCCCATCATGACCTCTGCCGCCCATTTTCAGCAGAATTTCTCTTCCTTTTCTCCTTCGTCTTCTCCGATGATACCCAATGGCCCGTTCTCGGCCATGTACAACAATTCCTCTGTTCAGTCCTCATCGCTCAATACCACCGAGCTTTACTCTCCCTCGGGCTCGGCGTATCAGTCGACTGTCTCAACCCCGATACCAATGTCGGACAACGATGGCTTCTATTTCGGCTCTTCAGACGTGCGACAGCAGCGATCGCAAGGGTTTCGTCAGCCTCCCCCCCAGACCTTGGGTCCAGCCCAACAGCAGTTCATGTACAGCGGCGCAAATGGCGGTCACAACATGTTCGCGGCCACTGGAGCCGGATCCGAACCGGTGTCGGCATTCAGCACGGCCCCCAGCTCCTTCGGCCACATTGACCCGACGCAGGTTTTCCAGCCGGACAGTCAGGGTGCGTCCCCCAACGTTCCAATGCGGCACGACAACATGTTTTCTTTTGGCGGAGAGTCCGACGACGAGGATTCCAACAATTTCGGCGACCGCAGCACAGCCATGCACAGCGACTTCTCCCCGACTGTTGACGAGAGCGGCGGCTCACTTGGTTGGGACGCCTCCCTCCCTGGGCAATTCAGCACACAGGCCGCTCGCTTCCCCGGTGGGCCTCCTCGCAAGCAAGTCGTCATCGGTGGTACCACCACCGATTACGTCGAGAGTAGCGGAGACTGGGAGGGCAGTGGCCTGGCGCGCTCCCAGTCACAGTCTTTCAGGCACGGAAACGACGTGCCCCAGCAGAGGATCCCTCGCAACGCATCCACTCCCTCGCACCTGGCCACAAAACACAGCGGCTTCGAGCAGATCGCACAGTCATTGCCTACGTCCCCCGGCGGCGACGTTCCCGGCACCATGTCCGGGTTCTCCTCCGCCGCACCAAGTCGGCCGTCTTCACCACCCGGCTCTAAGCGCGGTTCTTCGACTAACCTCCAGGCCGCCGGCCCCCAGAACGATGGAAACGGGCCTACTACGTGTACCAACTGCTTCACCCAAACTACCCCGCTGTGGCGTCGCAACCCCGAGGGCCAGCCTCTTTGCAACGCCTGCGGTTTGTTCCTGAAGTTGCACGGCGTGGTGCGACCCCTCAGCTTGAAGACGGACGTTATCAAAAAGAGAAACCGGGGTTCGGGGGGTAACAGCTCCATCGGATCAGGCTCAAGATCCAGGAAAAATGCGAATGCGAATAGCTCGGCGGCAGCCTCTCGCAAGAGTTCAACTCTTTCCATGTCAACTACTGCTGCCGCTGCCAAAACTACCAGCCACCACAGCACTGCTTCGCCCCCAGCCAATCGGTCCGTGGCTGCAAAGGACATTGACAGTCCTGGCAGTGGCGGCGTAGCCTCCGGGCACAACACAGCGGGCAGCACGCCCACGAGCCACTTCGGGAACATCGGTTCCTCTGTAGGTACTACTGGGGTGAAGGGTGCTGTTCCGATCGCGGCCGCTCCCCCCAAGGCAACTCCCGGGCCGGGCGCCTCTTCGGCATCTCGATCCGCCGCGACGTCGTCGAAACGCCAGCGTCGGCATAGCAAGAGCGTAGGCTCCGAGGCTTCTAGCGGCATGGACCTCGACGCCCCAGGCGAGGTGGCGAGCCCGAATGATGTAGCCCGTTCCCTGGGTCACTCCTCTGCCATGGGCTCCATCTCGAGCACGATGATGTCCGGCTCATACGGCATGAGCCCTCGCGCGCCGATAGCCCCTGGCGGCATGATGCCTATGGGATCGCAGCCGCCCAACGCTGGGAACCCTACCGGGGCCCAGGAATGGGAGTGGCTCACGATGAGTCTCTAAGACTCCTGGCGTTACGAAGGCCTAGCATGAGCTACTCTACATTGGGAGAGGCTCTCGACTGCGTGCTTTTTGACTTGCGAAGCGAAACCGAAATAAGGCGTTGGGCTCACTTTTTTCGTGCTTGTGTTTTTCTCCTCACTGGGCTTGGAGATCTGCTCTCTCTCTCTCTCTCTTTACCACGTACAGGTGCTTTACTCCGCGGCTGCCTGGTTGGTGCGTGTTTTGGTACATTCACTTTCGTACCGCTCCTGGGAAAGCGCGCTCCCACTGTATCAGCAGCGGGGTCTCACGACGATGGGTGTCTTGTTCTTGATCTCGGGGTTATTGACTGATGAAGGGCGATTGATGACGGAAGGGGTGATGAGCGGGCGGCGCACGTACAATTTATATTATAGAGATTCGACGGACGACGGATGACAGACAGCGATGGGATCGGAATAAGGAAGAGCTTTTCAATGAGGTTTTGGCTGGCTTGATTTTTGCTTGTTTTGCCCTTGCTCTACGGCGACGGAGGAGGTGTTGAGAAGAGGCGTTTTCCTGCTGCTTCGGTTTGCCTTGGCTTGGCTAGCTTGCGTCTTGGGGTTTCTTGATTCGGATCTCTGGAACAACTTGCCGAGTTCGACCCGTATCTTTTTGCTGGGTGATGCCTCTAGCAACGAAGCGGTTGGCTAGGGTTGTGTGGTCTGCCTGTTCTGTTCTGGTCCTCGAGCTACGATTCGGGATATGCTGTGCACACATATATACATATCCACAGATACGCACAAGCAAGAAACACGCGGTTCATGAACATGATACATGTATTCTTCCACCCCACCAGACTCCCTCGCGTAATGAACATAAGATACCGAGAGGACAACAATGCCCGCCTGACCCAAAGCCCGTCCATCCATCCATCCATCCATTCAGTCTAGAAACTCCCCGCCTGCCCATTTGTCGAGATTTGCCGGCCGACACCGCGGAGGCAGCAGCGACTCCCTCCATGATAGCGCCACGCGCGCGGACACTGCCCGGCCATGTATACAGCGCAGAGGAAAGAGTAGAATACGAGAAAAGAGAAAAGAAGAGAGGCAAAAGAAGCAGGAAAGAAGGGAACGTGCCATGCACATTACGATAAGCAATGACTGCCAGCATGCATCGCGAAAGCCCTCTTCTGAGACAAGAAAAAGGACAGGAAGAGCCGTAACGAAACGACCGGGTACTCACGGCCGAGCAAACCAAGCTCTTGCCTAAGAAGCTGACTGAAATTGGTCCTCTTCGTCTAGAGCATCGTTCCAAAAGTATCTGGATCCGTTGTCTGGATCCTCTTGCGCGGGCTGCCACCATCCTCACCGGCGGGTTTGCGGTGTCTGAACGTGAACCCGACGAAGAGGCTCTTGCTCATCTCATCGTCACGATCAGCCATCGACTCAAGCGCTGCTTGCTTGTCGTGGACTTCCTTGTACTTGGCCATGTCGGCCTCGTTGCTGAAGTCGTCAAAGTAGCCAGCATCCGTCTCTGAGTCCAGCTCAGGGACGAAAGGTGCCCGAGTCTGGCGCAGAGTGCTCCAGTCGACTTCTGCAAAGTACTGATGGCTGTAGATATCCTGTATGTTGCAGAATCGCCGGGTGCGGGAGTTGATGCACCTATCGAGACTTGTCAGCGCGTGTTGATCGAAGTGAAAGGCCAAAGACTTACGTGGTGATGAAATTCCAGGTGCGGTTGCTCAAGAAGTAGTTAGGGTCTTCCCAGACGGGCCGCTTCAGCACTTCCCTCCAGTGCTTCAGGTTTCGCCACGTCTCATCCGGAGTGGCACCAGCAAAGGGTGGAAAGCCCGTAAGCGCCTCGAAAAGCATGCAACCCAAGCTCCAGTAGTCTACGGTGAAGTCGTATTCTTCCCCTCTAAGGACTTCGGGCGCCATGTAATCTGGCGACCCAACGATCGACTTGGCGTAGTTGACATCGTTGTCGCGCATGTTACGGTAGCTCTCTCGACGCTCAGCGACGGTTCGTTGCTCGATGGGTTTTCCAAAGGGTACTGAAGTTTCTGACGCTTGCTCAAGCTTGACGCGCATCGATTCGATTCTCGACGGTGCCAACACTCCTGCGGCAAGACCAAAGTCTGTGAGCTTGACGTGGCCGGTCGAATCCACAAGGAAGTTCTCGGGTTTCAGATCTCGGTGGATGTAGCCAAGCTGGTGCAGCGCATCGACGGCACAAAACATCTCGGCAATATAGAACCGGGCATGTCGGTTGGACAGGACACCCGTGTTGTTAAGCAGGGTGCGGAAATCGCCGCCCGGAACATACTCCATGGCAAGATAGATACTCTTGTCGTCCTGGAAGGAGTACAGGAGACGGACCAGCCACTCGCTCTGCGCCGTCGTGAGGATGTCTCGCTCAGTGAGGACATGGCGGACTTCATCGAGCTTGAAGAGCAGCTTCTTGCTCATGACTTTCAACGCACAGACCTCCCTCGTGTCCTTCTTCTGGGCAAGGAACACTTGGCCGTAACCACCTTGACCAACCTGAGTCAAGATCTGGAAGTCGCCATGTCGGAGTCGGACGCGCCGCTTGCGGAGGTTGGCTCGCTCCCGCCCTGCATACTTTGTCCACATCTGGTTATGCGTGTGTTCGTCCGTCTGGGGCGGGGGAGGATATTCGGACTTGAACGCAGCAAGTCGATTTTGTCTAGCACCGACATATGTAAGGAGATCGAAATAGTAATCTAGAAAGTCTAGGATTGACGGTTAGCAATGATCTGAGCGGTAGGTTCGTTTTGGGCACATACACAACTGGGTCACGTTAACAAGTCGTTTGACGTTTGGTTTGTTGAGGATCTCCCTCTCCTCGGCGGTCAAGCCTCGGGAGGTGTTGAACTTCTTCGCGGCTGGAGTCACAGGGCGGTCTCGAGGCTCATAGAGCTGCTGGCGAGAGACAGCAGCATGGTTGTGCTGATGCGGAGAGTCGGTCCCCGCCAGTCGCGACGTAGGAGGTGTGTTTTCCTGGCCCTGCTTCTTCAGCGGGCTGCCCGATACAGGCGTCTTGTGGATGACGCTCTCGTCAACATTGATGCTGGACTCGTCCAGAGGTTGTGTGTTGGTCTTGCCAGGCGACAGCGGCGCCGCCGCAGTCTGGGGGCGACTCAATCGCAGGGGAGCTTCGATGCCAGGTGGGTTGAGAGTCATGGCGCTGTCAAAGGCACTTGGGAGATCGTGAGCGCCGGGCGGAATTGTCTTTTTGCTAGGGCTGCCATGGGGAGTGTTGGGCGGGTTGAGAAACGCGTTGTTGTTGTTGTTGCCCTTTTTGACGGGAGTGCTGGGGCGGCCGGAGGCTTCGCTGGACGATTTATCCTTGCCTCCCGGGAAGAAGTTAGCCATGAAGCTCGCCATCGCTCCGAATGCGTTTGCTGAGGCGTTGGCGACACGGGACAGGCACCAGCTGCCTTGGCGAGGACGAAGGTGTTACGTCGCGCTGCAAGGGCCCTGGCGGGAGGAGGGGTTGCGTGACGCGCGGACGCCCTGCGAGTGAGCTCTCGACCACGCTCTTCGACGTCGACAGCTTGCCGCTTCCCAAAAAAAGAGACTGATATAGCGCGCGCGGTGAGGATAAATTGTTGCGGAGGGCGGGAAAGATGCCTGGTTTTGCAAAGTGTCGAGTCGATGCAGCAGGTTGGGCTTTGAACGGGCAGCTGCGCAGGTCGGCAGGGCCGTCTGCGATTTTGGCGCCGTACGAGCATGTCATTGGGTGGGGTGAACCTGGGTCAACATCGTTGCAGGGGCAACAATCGGGCAGGCATGGCCGCAAGGGCCCCCCCCCCCCCCCCTGGCGCAGCTGTAACGCCCTTGCATCACGTTCCTCGTAGACGGGCCTTGAGAGGGGAGGGGTGCCGGGACCAGGGCCTGGGCTCTCGTGGCGGATACCAACCGAAGCCTGACAATGATGGGCCGTCCGACAAGCTGGAACGCTGTGCTCGGTTGCGAAGCTAATGATTCCACCGCCACTTTCTCGGATTGGAATGGCCTTGGTCAAGAGCATCCCCGCGCCGCCGCCCCAGCTCGGACTCGGACTGCTTGGCCATGTTGTTTCCCATTTCTTGTGCACTTTGGCTCAGGCTGTCTTTTCATGCTCCCATGCACGCCATCTAGAGGCTATGCGTTTTGCACGGGGCATGTTTCCCGGCATTGTCTGACGTGATGAGCCGCGCACTGCACTCCCCAGCGGGATCCCTTGCCGTGTCATGTTGTGTGACCACGCCTGTTCCACTCGGTCAAGGAAAGATGGCGCAAAGCGTCAGTAGCCACTACGGTGTAATCGCGTTGAAAGCAAGCGCTGGCAGGCAACGTAGTCAGAGCACCCAAACGAGACATCTTGAATGTCTTCTCTCTGGAGAAGAATGACGCAGTGCTGCGACAAGAAATGTCCCAAACCTGGGGCTGTATACCTGCCTACCCTATATACTCCCCGTTCCTCGTCAAATTTGTTGGATCGCATCAGCAGTCACGCCATCTCACCACTGTACCCCTCCGCGGAAATCGCTTTCAGTGGTACGCAAGCAGCTTCGCGTTCCGCTCCGCTCCATACGCCGAAGATCGCCAGAAGCACGCAGCCAAAGCCACAGGATTGGACGCGGTCTCTCCAGGCTCGTGTAACCGAGGCGCCGTGGATCTAATCTTATCAATCTCCCCCACCCACTACTGCCACCATCAGTTGACCAAGGTCTCGTGCCACACACAGCGTCCGCCATCAATTACCCAATACTCGAACCACCTCTCGGAGCCGGCTCTCTCCGGAAAACCCCTCATTTACCTACTATCGGCTCTGCATAAATACTGTCGCCCACCTTGCCGCTGCTATCCACACCCGAGCTTGCAGCCCGTCATCTGCATCCTCGACACGAAACGGTTCGCTGTCGGACGCTGCTGGAGGACGACGTCATCATGAAGCCCGCTTCCGCTATCGCATGGTTCTCCGGGACTGCTTGCGCAACACAAACCCCGCTTGCGCTATTCGAAAACCCTGCCGCGGCGTCTCGAATCCCGACCAGCTATGAATCCGCCGTCATGGGCCGTCGGATACTTGCTCTGACCAAGCTGGCCACGTTCTCGACTGTCTTCCCCGACACGCACTCGCGCGGCTCCGACCATGAACAAGTTCCGAACCCCCTCGAGAACCGACCCGCGGGACTGGAAGGCGTTCCCATCGGTCTCATGGACTATATTGCGGACTGCGAGGACGATGGTAATCCGACGATCTTGGCCATCAAGATCGGTACCAGCTTCAAGAATGCTCGCGCTGGGTCCAACGTCACGGTGTCCATGAGGTGGACGCCGCCATATCCCCCGGCGAAGCGTATTTCTTTCATTTCTCGACTGTCGGCGTTCATCCCCTTCTTTGGCCCCGACTGCCCGTACAACACGGCCCCGGAGCACCCGGACGTGCCAGACACGGTTCCATATTCGGCTGCGAACCTACCCCGCTTCTCCCTGCTGGGTTACTTGGAGAACATTGACGCGGACGACTCTAAGGCGACTGATCTAGCCGTATGCTACACCAAGAAGCACCGCGATGCCAGGTATTGGCTGCCGGGCAATCGGATACACACGAGCGAGTGGATGCGGCTCGTGGTGACGAGCGTGTATTGGATCGGCGGGTTCGGCGACAGAGCGTATATTGGCTGGATCCCTCTTCAAGAGTGGCAGAACGTGACTCGCAAGGAGTGGGAGTCGATCCAGCTCCCAGGTGAGAAGAAGGGTTGGAGCGAATGGAGCGTCGACCCGCTTGGCGAGCTGTGAGAAGTCGTGCCAAGAGGCCACCGGATACGAATCATTTGAGATGCGTGATGAATTGTTTTGATAGCATTGTGGCAGCATCATGAATAGCAGCTTGCTTTGGACCCGTCTTGGAGGCTGCAAACTTGCCACTCCTTCATCCTAGGTCTCACGTGGATCGTGCGTTGGGCGGTCAGTAGGGGGAGCACTCGCCGTGACGGCATGCTGCTGCTGACTGGAAGACTATGCGGACTAAATCTGCAACCTCTCGCGTGGACCGTTGAGGCGGCAAGACGATTGATTTAGCCTGCCGCGGGTCGCTGGGCGGTTTCGTATTTGATAGGTGCAATACGGGAGCAGTTCAGTTTTTGGATGAGTCCGCATGCAATGTCTTAACACGGCAGAACACGGTTCAAATCAGACATGCTCGCCGTGTCAGCCGGTGTGGTTGGTACCGCTCAGCAGAGCACGCAGCGAGTGGCGCCGTCGAGGAACGGTTCCGTCTTCGAGGTCGTGCTGATCGCATGCAAGATGCAAACATGCATCATTTAGGGACCGCTGTGGCTGCATTCTAAGCAGGTCTCCTGCACCTCAGCTCAGCACCATCGTCTTAGTAGTGCTCCTCACTACCCCAGTATACGTAAAAATGGCCAGGACCTGGAGGAAGAAGCTCGCTGACTCGGTGGAACAGGGCGAGGCCGTCTTCCGATGCTGACCTGGTGGTGTATCCGCAGGACAGGCCAAACCGTAATGTAACCACGCAATGGTACTACAGTGCGCCCACAGTCTGCAAGCAACGTGGGAAGCGCTCATGAATGCAATGACCATAGAACGCGCACATTGGCCTCACTGGTGTTTGGCGGCTGCGAGAATCCCAGGAGAGTCAAGCAGTGGACGGCGATTTGGGAGCCACATTCGCACGCCCGAGAGCCGGACCCGACCTGGGCGGGACGGGACACCGGCTGCAGTGAGAGAATGGTCTCAGATTGTATGTACCTGACAGCTTCCTTGCCGGCCCCCCTTGAAGAAGAGCAGCCGCGCTCGTTGCCCTCAAATGGAGTGAGCAGACGGCCTTACGATGATTCCACAAAATTCGGGGAAAGTTTCCGAAGCGATGGATGAAGACCTGCTCAGGCATGGCCAACGCCCGAGTCCGAGGCAGAACGTGACTTGTGAGGAACACAATGAAGCATTCGAGAACGCCACTACGAAGCACCTAACAAAGTCACGCCAGCCACGTTACTCGAGGGACGAATTACGTATGGCAAGTGTGGCAGTAGCATAAAACTTGGAATGTTAGCGGCGACGAGTTTGGCGCAGAGCCTGCTTGACTGCCAAGGCTCTTTGATAAGATTTGTGCGGATAGCTGGCAGTGAGATGCTGGGGGCACGCCGTCTTGCACGACATATTCGTCGCGGCGCTGCCAGAGCTCGCTGCGAGTCGTCTGGGATGACTCGGGCGGCCGTGTCGCGGGGGCTGACCCGGGGCGTGTCCGAAGCTGGGCGGTGATTGTAGGGGGTCGTGGGCGAGTAGAACCTGATAGCCGGGAAAGTCTCATCAGCAACGGCCCCAGCGCCCAGGTCGCCGGAACTCCTATCACGCAATACCCGAGTAGGTACCTACCGGCCCGCAATCACCGCGCCGAGGCCCTCCGCCTGCGACTTGTCCCGAGCCTGAGTACCAGCCGCATACCTGCACGCCCGCTGGCGCACGCCCCCGTTGCGCCGAACCAGCATGGAGGCCCTCTCGGGGCTTCCGTTGGCTTTGACGGGCCAATGGACGAGGGCCATTCCATGCTGTACCCGTCCCCTTCGGCGGGCCTCTGGGCATGAAGGTGGATGGATGGAAGGAAGCAATGGAACCGGTCCCGAGCTGGCCAAATTGATGCTGGGATGGAAGGCGCCCCCCGTTTCCACAGCGCTGCCCGCAGATCGATCCATCCACGGATCTCCCACACAATCCGCCTGGCCAATGCAGCGCTTACCGTAGGTACCGTACCGCTGTGCGAAGAAGGCATTCGCACCATCCGCCGGGCCGCCCGCGCCCACCTCCCCTCCCCTTCCCAATCCCCAGCTTCCCAACCCGTCTTGGTGGTGCTTTGGGAGGTCAAGAAAAGTAGGGTCCCGCTGTCACTCCCACCACCCCCCCGACCCGACACCCAATTCAGGAATCCGCGCCAGTGCCCTTTGCCTACCACCTGGCTCCAGCACGGCGAACCTCCGCCCATCATCGCGTTTCCGACGCTGCCCAGCTCCCTCGACCGACTCCCCGACGACATCAACGTACCGCCATCATCGCCCATTTGCAATCTCGTATCGAGTCCTGTCGCACGCGACCTGTCGCAACCGTTTCGAAGACCCGAATCGCGCCCCTCCCTGCGACTGGAGCCGTGCGCCCGCAACCACCCGACCACGTCCGCCGGAACCAGACGAAGCCGCCGTCGTTCGTCCTCAGGCCGCGGTTTCCGAACGACGACCTGAGCCCGCCTGGCCGCCGCGCAGTCCCCCAAAAGACAAACTTGAGACGGTGGCACACAGCGGGATGGCTAACCGTCGCCCGTTCAAACTATGACCTCGAGGCCCCAAATGGGCGCACCGCCGCGACAATCTCAACGGGCGGCGCTAGGCTCGACGCTGCCCGTTCAACGCCCTCCGCACCACCAGCGCTCCCTGTCGCAGCAGTACCTCTCCTCCACATCCACGTCCCCGAGCCGCAAGGACAATCAGCCTGGGCCAGAAACGACCAGCGAAGCCTCCGACTCCGGCCAGCCTCGCCATCATGCTTCCACTCCGAGACGAGGAGGCTCCAAGCTGCGACTTGAGCTATCCAACGAGCCGAGCGTAGGTTCAACATCGGCCATGGGGTCGCCGCAGGCCTTCACGCCGTCGCGCATGATGCCCATATCCGACGCGATGGAAATCGACACCATGAGCCCCGCCTTGTCCCGGACCTCCCAACAAGACCCCGATAATGGACCTGTCCCCATGCCGAAGCGACGTCCGCAGGCCTCACAACTTCCGATAACGACACCGCGCACACAAAATCCTGCACCAGTACAAGCAAAGAAAGACGTCCGACCGAAACCGTACACCATCGAAGTTCCGAGTGATGCACCTCGACTTGCATCGACTAGCAGACAGGATTCTGTCAGCAGCGATCTCTTCAGCAAGGGCCTCTTCTCCGGCCACGCCGATTTCTTTCCTTGGACCGGCAACCACTACGAAGACAAGTGGAGCCCCGAGGCAATCCAAAAAGGCACATGGGACAAGGGAAGCCAGAACGAGGCATCGTCAGCCCGGCTTGCCGTTTTACCGGCGCTGAAGCAGAAGAGTGGCTTGATCGCCCTATCCACCATATTCATGGGCGTGCTCAACCAAAGAAGACATCGTGGCCAAGTCACCGCTCCGTCAACATTTAAACCACCGCCCCGTGTCACGCTGACCGACACGAAACGAGAAGTGTGGCTCAAAGACCTTGCCAACTCAACCATTTCCTTGCGGCGGCTTAGCCGAACCATCCCACACGGTATCCGGGGACGAACGCTCCTGGATCAGTGCTTGAACAAAGCGGTACCCACCGAACGCGCAGTCTGGCTTGCCAAATGTGTCGGCGCCAACGAGATCAGGGCCTTCAAGCGCAAGGGCGCTGGCGGTGGACTGGTCTTGGGCGGCGAGTGGAAATGGGTGCGAGACTGGACAGTGTTCGTGGAGCAGTTTGTTGAGGCAACCATATCAGCGTTCGGTGATCCGGACTGGAAAGCCAGAGTGACCTATGCGTGAGTGTTACTGCCTTTCAACTCGCCCCGACCAGTTGTGGTGCTAACGTCTCTTCAGTATTCGTCTTGCTACGAATCTATACTCGGAACACTTGTTGGATCGAGACCATTACTTGGACTGGATCATGTCTGGACTGGAGAACAGTCCTCAGTCGAGGCTACCCATGTGGATCTTGGTCGCAAAATTGACCTGGACAGACTTACTCCGGTCACGCAAATATGGCCGTAGGCTCGTCTTTGCCTTGCTGGGTCACCTACACAATGTATGAGTGCGCACCTCAGATTGCTGGCCTCCACAAGCTAACCTGGCTGCCCAGATTCAAAATGACGTCGATGGCGACATACTCATACAACTATCAAGCCAATTATCCAACCTGCTAAGGACGCTACTCATGACCTATCCTGAAAGCTTCGTCGCACCACAGTACTGGGCGAGATATCGAGATGTGTTGAAAGCAGCCTTCAACGTTGACGACACCGCCTGTCAGAGGGCTTACCACAGCGTGAACGCGCGCAATGCACAACTCACAGTTGCGAACACATCGTCTCCAGCGGGGCGCCAGTATCTTGTCCAACTCTTGGACTCGAGCCTGCAGGGTCACCACGACCCGGACTTGGCAAATAAGTGCTGGGCTACCAGTGAAAACAAGTCGGACACAATCAAGACGGTCATTGAATGGGGCACATCTCTGCACCGGACTGGCCCGGTCAAGGTCTATGTGGCCGCGAAGCTCATAAGGTCATGGAGTTCTTTCCACATCAACCCCACAACGGCGGTGCTAGACCTCTTGGGCGAGGTAGCCCAAGGAGACAAGCTACGCAGCAGGGCCATCTTCAATCTCGTCGCCGAGCTCGTCCGATCAGAGGTCTTTTCTGTCCCGCAGTACATTCAATGGCTGATCGGGCGTGGCGGGCTGCATGAAGCTGCAGACATTGACCCCGATAACAGTCCTTGTGCTTCCAGGCTGCTCATCGAACTCCCGCTTCACTGCATGTCCGAGGCACAAAAGGCTCAGAGGAGCAACCTGCTTCGGCGGGCCGGCCACTATTCGACCGTGGAGGAAGCAAAAGACATTGAAAACGCCTTGAAGTGCATTGACGATAGTCTGGGCTTATCACCTCATCTTGGCGTTCCGGGTGCGCAACCGAGGCAGGTTCCGATGCGCAAGCTGCTACGCATGGTCTCCAGTAGCAGCAAAGCGGTACAGACATCTATTGGCGCACACCTCCGGGACGTATTCAGCGTGGAGCTCCTCGGCAAGCTCGACTCACTCATTGCATCGTCCATGTTCGGATCAGTACGCCTAATGCTGGAAACAATCGAGGATTACTCGATGCTGTCGCAGGTCTTGAAGGCCTGCTCTACCATGCAGGATCCTGACCTGCTGGCTGCTTCCGCTGATACCCTTCAGTCTCACCTTGAAATTTTCACTTGCCTGGACTCGGCCGATTATCTATTTAATAATCTCCTTGATCGCTACAGGGCGATCACGCGCGACCAAGGAACGGTTACGCGGTCGTTGTTGGCGGCGCTGGCGGGCTTGGCCCAGAGGCTTCCTCAGCGCGAGGAACTTGCGAAGCAATTACACCGGGAGCTCGTGCAGAGCGACAGAAGCAATGCGCTCGATGCTTGTTCTCCCGTCTCGGACAACATGGCCATGCAAGCGATGACTACCGATGGCGAGGTTTCGGATCAGATCGACAAGCTATTGGCAAGCGGCAATACCATAGATCACCCCACCATGAACAGGCTGTTCCGAAACATCATACCTAAACTCGAATCTGGATGGGCGAAAGAGGACGAGAGTCGTAGAATATTCGGCTCACTTCTCACTAGACTTCGCATTTTCGATGCCCAACACTTCGACAAGCTCATGGCAGATTGGGTGAGCCACAGCCGCACCCTCAAGGCGAGGCCGAAACTCTTGTTACTGTTCCCACTCTTGGCAAGTCTCGGATGTCTACCGATGACTTCGATGCTTCACACAGCAAATGCCGGCCCTCCGTCGATGGACGAGACAAGTCTGGGGCCCAATAAGTCACCACCGTCCTCGGCGGTATACCAAGGGGAGCTCCTGCAGCTACTGGTAATGCCACTGCCGAAGAGTGCGCCAATCGACAACGATGAGAAGTATCGATACCACCTCCAACAGAAGGTGACGAGGTCAGAACATCCAAAGGCGCTTGTCACCCTCATCCGGAACGCGCTCATCGAGTACTCGATGTTGCGAGACAAAGGTGTGCAAAGTATGCTATTGGACGATGCAGCCTTTCAAACATACGCCCTTGAAACTCTTCGCTACCTCGTCGTGGCCGATACAACAGCGGTGGCGAACGCGCTCAATATCGGCACCTTGCCCGCTGGAGCGAGCGTCATTGTCAACAAAATTGTCACTAAGCTGCTTTTTCCTGGCAGCGATGGGAGCGAACAAGCATCTTTCGATAAGATCCTTGGTCTCGCAAACGAGCTTACGATGCCGTTCTGCCAGCTGAAGCTCAATCTGGATCTTGCGGCATCGCATCTCGGGTCAGGAGAACAGGAAGACCAGAGCGTATCCCAGTTCGACTCTTTTGCGAAGGCGATGGATCGAGCCATCGAAGCTAGGAACATCATGTGGACCAGCATGCTGCCTTGCTTGAGCCAAGACATTACTCGCAATTTGAGCAGCCAGGCACACTCTCGATTTTTGGATCTCATCCCATCGCTGAAGTCGGTACATTCTGAGGACGATGCAGCCAGCGAGCATCGCATACACCTTGCCGAAAACCTCCTGGGCGTGATTCAAGCCATCATTGCTGGCCTACCACCTCCGAAGGCTGGCCAGCTCTCTCCAGGGCTAGTTGAAAAGCTCACCGACTTGTGGGAGATCCTGGCGACCAGAGACGAGGCGCTCGAGCCGGCCCGTAAACAAGTCTTGAGACACTGGCTGCCCGCACTTCTGAGGTTCATTACTGTACATAGCATCTCGGCTGAGTCCATGGCGAACCCCAATTCGAGCCAGCCCAGCACGGTCAACAGGGCTATTGTTTCTCCAAGTCAGGAGGCGAGGGCGCGGATTTGTGTCGCCCTCTGTGGTATACTTCTCGAGCTGGATTCCCGACCGGAGACCGCGCAGAGCACGCTGCTTCTGGAGATATCGGATATCGCAGCCATTTTAGTGGACGGCCTCCCAGACGATTTACGGACTCAATGTGCGAAGGCGGCCCTGTTCCTTCCCGGCACTGCTTCAAGTACAAACACGACATCCGATCCACGCATGTACTACTTATTTAGCGTGCCTCAACCGACGTGGGCGGACAACCTCCGACTTGCGCATAGGGACAAGGCATCTCTCCCTCACAGCGCAGCTGCCAGAGGCATGGGAGCCATGTACGGCACCGTGCAGGAGCGCTTAACCCCCTTTGTGCTTCGGCGGTGGGAAATTCTCAGCGAACCAACGCCCAATGTCGGGGAGAACGACACAAGCTTGAGTTTAGGCTTGTTCGAAGCCATTAAGACGCAGTGATGACTGCCAGCACGAAGATGAAGCGCATTTGATATGAGGCTTGTATCACTGTCCACGCTGTTCCGATACGCCATTTGTTTTTGTCCAAGGCGTCCCCGGGAGACGCATCGCACTTTTATCTGTTCTCTAGCACACCTCCTTGAGGTCTTTACCTTTTTATTTCAATTTCCCCCTGTTTTGCATTTATCCATCCGATGGGGAACGAGGAGAAATCGCTCACACGACGTTATGATCAGCACACTGGAGCAGAAGGAGGAAAGCCGCCGTATTGCAGCCGGCGCAACCATGCGGCCAAGGTTGAGTATGAGTGGTTTCTTGCAGAGCCCGCCCTCCGGGGAAGGACTTGTTTAGCTATCTTTTTTTTTTTTTTTTTTCTTTTTTTTTGCATGGCGATGGTGTGGAGTTGTTTTTGTTGCTGTGTTCCGCCTTCTGCCCCGCCCCGACTTGGACCTGGGCCCTTTGTCGTGCCGGATGGTGGCAACTTGCATGTGGCGAGGTACATTAAAGCCGATGGTGGACGGGCGGTGGGAGGAGGGAGGGAGGGAGGGAGGGAGGGAGGGAAGCGGGGGATGGGGGGATAGGCGTTTGTAGACGTGATTCAACATTGTGTATAGCATGCATGGGGGAGGGGTTTGGATGAACCGGGGAAAATGAAGCATCGTCAATGTCACAAATACCGCCAGGATATGAATTGGGCCTGATGGACCAACCGCGCGACGACCGTGTGCGCCCCGTAGGATTAGGCCTACTACCTTACGCTCATGACTTCGTGATGTCGACCACCACAGCCGACACGGCCGTTACGCATGCCACAGTATAGTTATTGTATGTAGCAAGGCTGGCTGGCGAGCGCTTATTATGACAGGTGAGGGCTTTATTACGTCCGAAGGCTAGGCGACTTGCTGCTATCCTACCGCGGTCATCATCACATCGCGTCCGCCACCAGTCTCAGCGGGGGCTTCGCTCATCCATCGCTCGTCCTCCAGGCCCTTTGACACATGCCTGCCACCCGTCGCTGCCGCCCGTCACCTATTTTCGCCCAATCGGCTCCACCCACCACGCGGCGCAAAGGAAAACATGCTCAAGACGCAACGAGAAAAGCAAGGGAGCCTCCCACCACCACCACCACCCACCACAAAACTTACTCGTACAGTACAGACGGAGGAGACTTGAGAGGAGGACACGCCCATGCCCGCAATAAGCGGACGGGCGATCCCGCCACCAGCCGGCATGATCGGGCAAAGGGAGGGAAGGTGACTCAAAGGCGAGGAGGATTGCTGTAAATATTATTCAGGAAACAGACCCTAGTCGTCGTCAAATATCTGGTACGTGTTCTGCAGTATCGTGTCGATGACCTTGATCTGCCAGCCGGCGTCGGCAATGGCCGTGCTCGGGTCGGAGCCCATGAGGGTGGGACCGAATATCACAGCCAGATTGTGCGAGTTCATGCGGTTCACATGTGAGTTGTCCATAACACGATGGAGGTGCAGCGTCATGGCACGGAGGGTGGCGTAATTGGGGTCGGGAAGAGCGTTGATAATGGCATGCAGGGAGTCGCGTCGGAGAATGTCGTCATCTTTCTCTATTGGGAAGAAATCAGTATGGAGCCTTTGGCGCTCTAGATCGCCGGGGAAAGTCCTTACTGGCCGCAGCGATAAAAGCATCGTGATGTTCAAGAGTCAGAAGAGGATCGGGGAGGTCCCGAAGGAACTGCTTCAGCAGGCCGGTGACGCTGTTGACATCGTGATAGAAGCTCTCGGGGTTGCGGAAGTCAAGAGCCGGGTTGGACGAGTCTGTTTCATCCCTCTGTTAGTGCCGTTGTCACTGAAGCGCCACACACGTCGGTAAACCAGCCATACCTGCGTCGAACATGCCCTTGAGCTTGTTGATGTGGTTCAAGGAACCGGACTGACGGTAGATGCCCTCAACTCCGAGACCGAACAGGTCGACAGCCTGGATGCACTGATAAACAACCATTGGTACGGCCAACCCGTCCCGCTCGTACAGCCGGCCTAGAGGGACACCAAAAACGGGCTTCGTCGCAGTGACAGTTTGGGCGGGAGGACCCTGGGTTGCCGCAGCATAAGCTGGAGGAGGTGCCGCTCCGCCGAAACCACCAGTGCTACCCCGTCTATTCTGCGGGGCGGGAAACGGAGATCCGGACTGATCAGGGGAAGGCTGCTGAGGCAGCGGCTGCGACCCCTGGAAAGGCAACGCGCCAAGCTGTGGCGGCCCCTGAGAGCCTCCAAGCGTACCATTGCCGTAGCGTGGCGCCGATTGCACCGAGTTTCTGGACGAAAATTGTTGCTGCTGCGAGACACTCGGTTGCATCAACATATTACCGTGGCTGTAGCTCCTGGAATGAGGTTGCTGGAACCCTCTCTGCGCATCCTGAGGGCCATCTGGGAGACCGCCGGGGTTCATCAAGCCACCAGGAGGACTAAAGGTGCCAGTGCTGCTCCTCTGGCCAGCGGCAGAGGCCGCCTGTGACAAGCCTCCTTGCGATGTCGCGGTCTGGCCAACTGTTTGCGGTGGATGCATCATTTGAGGTTGAATCGGCGGCTGAGAGGACATGGACGCAGTCGGTGGCTTCAGAAGCTGCAGTGCCGTTAGTACTCGTGTTCTTCAGAGTTTAGTCCGAGTGCTTGACGAACAGGATTCCGCTCGTATTTGACTTCAGTGTTCGCGGGCACCTTGGAATGCTGAGCCGCCACGAAGTCATTGAAGTCCTTGACGTTGTCAATGGCAGCTACGGCTTGACGCAAGCTTCGAGGCTGGTTCGTGTTCTCGAGACCCGTGGCCTTGAAGGGGCTGACGATCAAGCCATTACCCAAGAGCAGCTTCTCGTTGAAAGCGGCTGCAAAGTGTTAACCGTGGCTGCACCATTGAATTGCAAAGAAGCTCAACGCACCAAACTTCTGCATCTGTAGCGCCACCGCCGAGTCCGTCTCGGTGATGAGCTCCTGCAGCGCCTTGACGGCTTCGGGGCGCACCGCCGACTGGAGATGCGACTTCTCGGTCTGGAGGTTACTGACATGACCTTGATAGGTCTGATCCGCTGCCTGAACCTTTCTGAGAAGATCCTCCTCCTGCTGCGCGGCCGACTTATGCGCCTTGAAGGCACCAAGCACCTTGCCGCCACCCGGTCGTGACTCGCCAGTCCTGGCGCGGTCGTACTCTTCCGCCAGGGAATCGTATTTGGCCTTGCTCTTGCGCATGGCCTGTTCGAGGTCGGCAACCTTTTGCTCTGCCGCCATGCCGTTAGCCTTCCAGCTCTTGCGACCCCGCTCGGCACTGGCAGCCAGCTCGACAAGATCCTCATGCATTTGGTGCAGTGAAGCCGCAAAATTGGAACCGTTCTCGGCCATTCGATCGTGAATGAAGACCATCTCGTCGTACGACTGTGCAAATGAGCCCTGCCTGTGCTCGGGTCGGCGTGCGCTCTCCTGCGTCTGGCGGCATAGCTTCTTTAGGCCTTGTGCGTGGTCGTCTTCGAGAACAGATCGTTTCTTGAGAAAGAGGCCAAATTCCTATGAAGTCCATTAGCAAGCGCGCAAGGGCAGGGCACACAGGAACTATCGTCGCTCCTACCTTTGCCGACGCGATGCTTTGCTTGAGGCGATTCAGAAGGGTCGGGATACCGAGCTATATCTTATGAGCACGCGCACTTTGGCAGGTATTGTGAGTCCTACCTCGGAAGCCATCACATCATTGACCTGCTTGGTCGTTGCGGGGTCGACAGCTGGCCGAGGCTGCTCCTGGGAAGCAGTGCTCCGCGGCGCAGTGTCGCCTACGTCGGTGCTCTGGCTCGCGCCCGGGCCCTCGTCAACGGAAGCACCGTCCCGCTCGCTATGCTGCTGCTGCTGCTGCTGTTGCTGCGGGGTCGTGTCCTCTAGCGACTGACGTTCGGAGAGATCCCGCGATTGTTGCTGAGGCGGCGGCGGCAGGGCGTCGTCGTCGCCGCCCGAGGCGCGGAAGTCGGCCATGTCGGTCGACGAAGAGGAGTCGTGGGTGGGAGGAACGGGGATCGTGGGGGGCCGGGTCGACAGAAGCTGCGCCAGCGGGGGGCAGGCAGGCAGTCGCGTAGGCTCCAACGACCGATACTGAGCTCAGCAAAGTTGCCGTCGCCGTCGCCGAGTGCGCGTCTTCGATGGAAAGGATATTATCTGTGGCACAGCGGTGGTGCGCGTTGGCAGGAAATTGGCCGCACAAGGGAAGAGAGAGAGAGAGAGCGAGGGGGAGAGAGAGCCCAATCGCCAAATGCCCAGAGTGGGATGCGGCCCCCGGTCTGACGGCGAACGGTCACCCGCTAATGGAAAGGCACACGGTGTCGAGCCTCGGACGCGTTGGTGCCTGGGCACTGAGGTGGTCTGGGAAGAAGACAAGAGAGAGTGAGGGCGTGGGCGATGTTAACAATGTTGGACCAGGAAAGAACCGCGCCCGCGCCGCCGTGGGAACCAAGCCGAGGTGGGTGTGAAGAGGGTTGAAGACGAAACGGATGGATGCGTGTGTGGCGTGGCTTTCGCGTGCTATTATTACCACCTGGCGTCGACGAACAGTTCATCAAGCGCCATGCTATAGCGCACCTACGTAGTACCTTGTGTACGGAGGTACGTACCTAACTGATAGGTAAGGTACGTACCTGCCAAAGGCGAGGTGCGGTGCGATGCCCACACACTACCTAGTAGCAAGTGTCTGGGTGCCTTGCGCCAGCCAGCTGGCGTACGTACTGCTGGCTGCGGCCGCCAGATGACGAGGTCCGGCCCACTCGCGAATGGGGTTCCTGCGGCCTCAATGGCTGCCCGCGCTGTTGCAGCCTGCGTGTGGGTGGGCAGACGCATGGTTGGGGGCCGCCCGCACACACAGCCGTCGAATCGCCCGGGCTGAGTTACATAAGCACCCCGTCCGTCGCATTGATCCCACATTTGACGCCGCGCTTGGCGGCGTGATACCCCTCGCGTGTCTACCTACCTCCTTCATACGCCTATCATATCTCGTAAGCGGATTTCTTCACGTTGTGTCCCGGCGTCTGCCAACAAAATCAAACACAAGGCTCTGCAAAAGAGAGAGAGAAACACCTCCGCCGGCGCGTGTTGATCCGTCTCGGAGGTGCACCGCACGGACATGCACGGCCCTCGGTCTTGAAGCCATCCGCACCGAACGGACTAAGACAGCTAACTGCCCATAATATGCATCCTCAAGTTCATCCTCCGGGGCAGCCTTCACGAGTCGTGAGGCGACCCACTTCGACTGAGGCGCTTCATACGTATATGGTTCAGCGGTATGCAAAGTACATGCGTAGTTGCGTTGCGCTCAGCTGATACCACGAGGACGACGGGGTTCAGCTAGCGATATGGCGGTAAGAGGACATGCCCGTCTCTTATGCGCCAAGCATGCCATGGAGCATGGATCAAAGTGACCAAGGGTAAGGAATGGGCGACCAGAACGCCGATAGACGCGCATCGATGAAGCGTGCCCGTCGGCAGCGCAACTGCCAACGCCAGTGCCGCTTTCACACAGCTCTTCCGTGTCATCAGCAGGCGCATCGACCTTCACTCGCCCAGACGTCACATCCCGCCATATACTTCCGAGCTCGTAAAACGTGGAATAAAGTTTTCTTTTTTTCCCGGATTCCAGAACCATGTGTGATGAGAATGAGCCTAGATATTTGCCGAACAGGTAGCAGCCTGCCGGTCGTTCTGCTTGACGCCACGTTTGTCAAGAGACTGTAGCCCAGCGCCTCAAACCCCGAACAATCGATGACCCGAAAGCCTGATGCACTCCAAACCGCGCCCCTCCCACCTTCATTCACCCGCTGCGACCGCCTCTTCCACCATATTTGCTTATCGCAGGCGGCGGGCCTCACGTTCGGACTCGAGCAGGCACAGGATGTCGTCCTCGCGGACTAGAAGCGATGCTGTTAGTTGGCCGGTCTCGCAAGATCGCGTACAAGGATAGTGATGGTCGGGAGGCATACCAGGGCCCTTGACGTTTCGGATGATGGATCGGGTCTGGTCGTCCATGAACTCGACGCGGACCTGGGTGACACCACCGCGAGAGCCTGCAAGAAAAAAGCACCAATTAGCCAATGTTGTTCGTCGTAGCAACACCGCAACGCCCGCGACGCTCGTCTTCCACCCCGCCGATTGTTTTTATTCGACGCAGTGGGCGAGGCGCTCCTCCAGCGTCCTCCCGGCATCGGGGCGTTGCAGCAAGTGCCTCGGGGTATCGTACCGGTTCGGCCGAGAACGCGGGTCACCTTGACCAGCTTGACGGGGGCTTTGGACGAGTCCATTTTTGCGAATGTGAAGTTGTTCGACTTGTGCTCGTGGTCGGGCGTCGAGTGGTTGTTGGAGAGGCGGCGAGACGGGGGGGTTTTGGCAAAAGATTCGCTTCAGGTGTTGAAAAGTGGACGCTATTATTTTGTGCCGTCCAGCAGGGTTTTTCCCACACCAGGCTGCGTGGTGGCACCGAGCGCCCCGCCGGCCAGCCGATGCAAAATCACGTGCCTTGACAAAAAGCCCCAAGCTTCAACTACCCAACCCAACAGCCAGGTCAGGCGGGGCATAAAGTACGTACCATCGCGGAAGAATCAAACGCCGAACCCGTGGAGGAAGAAGGGGGGGGGGGTTTTCTGGCGACGCTGTCCGCCAAAGCTGCACACTGGCCGTAATTTACGGGGCTGCAAGGGAGTGAGACCCTCACCGTCCCGCACGACCGACTCCGACCCAGAAAATGCACCGCGTCGTCGGTGATGACCGGATCCCCGGACCCGGAGTGTGACGACTCACCCAGCTTGCAGGTCAAAGACACTTGTGTGAACAGACATGCATGATATTAGCTGGCACGAATACTACTAGCGAGCAAACAAACGGTCACGCCAAGAGCCGGAGGCGAACCCAATTCCGTGATGTCGCTGCATCTGAATTCTGGAGTGCCCGAATCCAGTGATGTACCGAGGGAGTTTGTTCAGCTCCTTTCGGGTTTATTAACGGATAGGTAGACCCCCATTGTCTCTCAAGCCCTTCCGCCTTTGTGGACGTCTCACCTTGCAGTCGTCGGGTCCGGAACGCTGTTGTTTCCCAGCTACGATGGGGCATCCGCTTTTCATTGTGCCTCTTCGCCAGCCTGATTTATACCACTGGTACCATTGGCGCCTATGGGAAAGAAACACGGGTCCAAACATCTCGCTTCCTGGCAATGCTCGCCTCCTCCAGGTGTCTTTTTTCTTATGAGCCTTGACGGCAAGGACTTGCGGTGAAGCGGATACGCTGTTCGTTCTGCTCAAGTATTTGTATTTCAATCCCTGCGCTGGCATTGCGATTGTCGGCTGCATAACATGTAAGGACTCAGGTGTGGTCACATCACCGGGTGTGTCTCGATCGGGAGTCGTCACCCCTGCTCCGCGAAGATCAAGTATCACATGACAATGTCGGCTTGGCCCCTTGCGCCGGGCCATTCTCCCTCAACAAACTGCCCTGCACGCCTCTGGTCTCACTTCTGCGTCCGTAGCGTCTTGGATGCCCAAGCGCAACAATGCCCTACAACGGGTCGCTCATCACCTTGTCAGAAAGTGGGTATCGTAAATCGCACGCTGCAGTCTGGGCTTGCCATCGTTCAATTACAAACAGTACGAGCATCGCTTAACAACCCGTGGTTTGCTTGTTGTTCCCGTGGCTAGAACGCAGCTATACGAGATTGACCAAAGTGTTCGTTCACCTGGTCTTATAGCGCGTGCTGTTTACCTTGTCGATAGCCATCCAACGACGTCTGCCTGTGTGCGGTCACAGGCGCGTCAGGCAAAGTAGGTGGATGTATACGAAGTACTCAAGCGCGTATTTAGAGAACAGCAAGCTTAATAACGTTTCTCAACGTATCACATACATGAGTCGTAGGCTAAGAGAGCTTGGTTGGTCAATGGTACCAATCGCTTCGTGGTCTAAGTGAATATGATGGGATAAAATAAAGCTAAAGAAAGCACCTGCTAAATGGTATCATATCTCCTTGCGTGAATTCATCCAAGAAAGAGACCAAGGCTGAGCCAAGTCTCATGATGCATCAAGGTATGTGGAGGAAACAAAGCATCTCGTAAACTGGGTTGCTGAGGTGAGGGGTATAAGACCGCGTCAATGCGCCGTATGCTGTCAACAGGAACCTACTGTTCCGTTGAAACATCCTTCGTGTCCGCCATGTCCTCACTGGGCCAACTCGGTGGCGATACCGCAGCGTATTTTACACCGTCAGTGATTTGAAGTTCTTTACACAACACTTTGATGGCAAGAGCCCATCGCGCCGTTAGCCTTGCCTGACGAGACTGAAAAACGCTCCCAACGGCCTCATCTTCCAAGATAAGGTCGTTGCGTAGTGCGTGCTGCTCTTTTATCTGATTTCCTGCGAGCTTCTCAAGCTCATCTTCCTGGCGCTCGATGAGGTCTTCCATCCTCTTGGACTGCCGGTCCCGCATCATGTTGATCTTGGAGGTGTGTTGGCGCTCCATGTCTTCGCGGAGATTGTATTGGCGCCCCAAATCTCGAAGATTCTGTTCTGTCACCACGCGGGGTGGCAAGTTGGCCTCGGTCGGGGTTTGCCCCATACCATCGCAATAGGCCTCCATGTGCTTGATCCGCATGTTAATGGTTCGCTGGCTTTGATCCAGGGCTGCCCTCAGCTCCATCTCGTCGGCAATCTGTTGATCTTCTAGCTCGGCTGTTGCTCTGGCCTGTGTTTCTTGCAACTCCGTCTCTTGAGTGATGTGCTGGTCGTTTAAGGTGGCCTCGCGTTCTGCGCGTCGCGTCGCCGTGACATCTTTCGTCCTCTGTTGAAAGGCTAGAAACCGCTGTAGCTCTTGTTCTTGTGCGCGTAGAAGCGACTGGATGGACGGATGGCCTGAGAAGCGCATCTGCGCCTCTTCTGTTGCCTCTTCTGTAGAGAGACCGTTGGATGCATCGCCATCGGCGCGACGATCGTGTGTGCCTGTGTTGCCGCAAAGGTTTGGGCAGCCGATGGTCGCATCCCACACTCCACCACACTCGCCGCAAAAGTGTGCGCCGCAAGGGCAAATCAAGTCCGTTGAGTCGGTGGCTCGCTTTACCAAATCGCGGCACTTGAAACAGCGTCTTACTTCAGGGCAAGAACCGACCTTGGGCGCATTTTCAACCTCCAAGTCTTCGGGGCAGCCTGTGCCCACGGGGTGAGCATCGCCTTTGCAGATTGTGCAAACTCGCGTCAGGCACTTGCGACAAATGGTTGCAAAAGGCATGTTCGGGTCCACGTGCTTTCGACATGGAATAAATTCTCCACATGAGGCTTTGGAACAGAAGACCCTCCTCTGCCAAGGTGTGTTGAATTGAACGACGGCCTTCAGGAAGCTCTCTTGTGCTGCAGGGTCTAAGACGGCCTGTATGGTTGTTGACTGCAAAGGTAGGCAACATCGTGGAGGCATCTTGGACTCGTCTGCGGATGCCTGGTCAACCATTGCTCTGATGCACTCAGAGCAGTGACTATGGCCACAAGCTAGATGCTGCAAGGCTGTTAGACCTTTACAGTCACTCCGACAATTGAAACATGATCTCAAGGTTGATGTCAGTTGTTTGCTTGAAGATTGTGCATTCGCAGCGGCGACAGGACAGAGACATACAGCCCAGGTTCCATTGACCGCGATGGCCTCTTTCTCAGCTTCATGCGACTTCTAAACCCAGACAGGCTTTTCTTCGTACTGACGCTGAATATGCTTTGGCTCGAGCTGTCGCCCACGCTGGACTTTCGCCGGTCGCTCTCCAACGCTGACGCATTCCGCGCCAGATACTTTTCGTAAGGGCCAAAGTTGAAGTTTCGCAATGACTTGGCTGTGGAGTCTGGGGCTCCCGGATCTGGACTCGGGGGACCAAAGATGGAGGAATGGGGCGTCAGGTATGCGCTGTTCGTCCCGTCTGATGGCGTCGAAAAGACTTGATCATTTGAGGTCGAATCGGTTGACTGCGACGCAGAACTCGAGGTACTGTGATTGGAATCGGAAAGCGAGGGCAATGTTGCCTTGATACCCAGAGAGTTGGCCCTTAAGACGAGCTCGCGGTCGATGCTTACTTCCGACTGGTCAACGGGGATTTGCAAGACGTCTGTGCAGTACTGAACATCATTGAGCTCCGGAAGCAATTGTTGAGCCTCCATGGCGATGTGTATTAGTCGACCCGTAAGTCAGCGGCGATGCTCCGAAATCCGCCACACTGCGAGCCTGGGAAGATGTCGAATGGCGGGAATGGGACAGGGGCGAATGTGAAGGATGTGCGCATGGCAACGATAAAATACGTTTCTCGGGGTTTCTCCTTGCCGAGCAGGGTAGCTACTAGCGAGCGAGCGGCGAGCAAAAGGCGAGGCGATGGCGTTGGCTCTTGCGGATTTTGGGGGTGTGGGGGGTGAAGATGAGTTGGACCGGGGGCTTGAGACAAGCAGGCCAGATCCGACTCTCGATATGGCGCCTTTCGTACCTTGATCCAACAGCCCAGCGCGATATGATGGCGTCGAGTGTCTGAGAGCCAGCGGGACTGCTAGTACTAGTAGTAGCAAGGTCTCAGAGACAAGAAAGTACCAAGGGTCGGGAAGGGCGGAGGCAGCCTAGCGAGGAGGAGGCGCGGGACGGCGGACAAAAGGGGGGGGGGGCGGTTGGCGAGTGCGGGAGAGGGAGCGGGACGAAGGAAGGATGGATGGATGGATGGATAGATGGACGGGGGGTGGTTTCCGTTCCGCTCGCTGGCTGACCGCGCGGGCAAATTGGGGAAAAAGAAGGAAATGAAAAGCATCGCACAATCTCGATGATGGTGGGATGAGATGGGGAGCCGCAAGTGACCGGCGAAGAAAGAGGGTGTAAGTAATGCAGGGCCACTATATCTGCCGCCTCCATGACAGATCAAAGCTGGACTTTTTTTCCCTCCTAAACACTGGGCTCTTTCTGCAAAGCAAACACTTGCCTCGCCCCCCTCCCATGCCATGGCCGCTCTGTTGTCAAAAAGTAAGCAAAGCAAGCAAGCACACGGTGGGAGACTTTCGGCTCGACCATGAAGTCGTGCGTGGCTTTCCATGACGCGCGGGGAGGGACTTGGGGCGCGACAGCCAACACCTGCATTCTCAAAGTCAAGGATCATGGAGAGACGGCTGGGGATCATCTTCCGGGGCGTACGAAAGCTATTTTTGCCCTGGACGAGATTCGCAAGCATCACGACCTGCATGCAGCCTATGCCAACGACACTCCAGCATCGAGTTGGGATCATGAGAGGCGCAACCTCACATCAGCGTCACTACTAGTATCACAGTTGGTGATGATCACATCGCACATAACAGCAGCGTAGTAGCAGGTCCGGTCCGTAATTCGGCGAGCAGGCTGCCAGACTCGGAACGTTATAATGGGTGCAACTTGCCAAGGCAGGCGATGGGCAATCTCCGCCCCCGTGAGCGTCCCTCGCACATCTCGTCGCCTACATAGTGGTCTGGTGCCGACGATCCTTGTCACAAGCAAGCATCGCCAGCAGGAGAGAGAGAGAGAGAGAGAGAGAGAGAGAGCCACACCCGTCACCTGGCCCGGCATGGCAAAAGAAACAACTCGAGAGGATGGTCCAAACCCCCCCGAAGCGGCAAATCAAGACCCCCCCGGGGGAAAGAGGGGGGGGGGGGGCTGGCACCGATCGGCGACTAGGGTGAGCCGGCTGGGGCGTTAAGCCTCAAGCCATCTCGGCAGCGGGGGTGGACTTTCAGCCCAGTGAAGCACGGGTGGTGCGTAGCGGCTCCTCGTCACCCTCCCCCCCCTTGGGACAATGATTGATCCATCCCGTCTCTCCCTCCAGGTCACTTGGTACGCCTCTGCCTCTGCCTCTTCCCCTATCCGTCGAGCCTGGCAGGCTGAATTTGCGTCACACCGCATAATCAGCGTCGTGCACCGGCGGCGCCTCTGCAGGCTGTCACCTCGTAGCAATGATTCCAAGTCGTTATGCACCCTCATTAGGGCTGACCGGTAATAGGTACTGCGTGATCACCTCCCAGTTTGCCTGGCCCTCGGCAAGAGCACTGACCAAAGTTTCACAATTTGTCGATGTGGAGTCAGTTCTCACTGCTGGAGACAAAAGCCGGAGGGCAACAAGGGCTGTGCTCCCTGTCATCCCGAAATAGGGCAATGGCCAGCCCTTGTGGAAGAGTATAGGCAACAGAAGCACGTAGCTAAATACATACTCCAAGTCTTCGTCTCTTAGAGAGAAAGCGGTGGTGGCACTGATGATCGATACCATCGCTCGAGCTTGCTCCAGTGCCGAGACCCGAAAGGATGTAATTGATGACTGCGCGATAAGACTTGCCTGACCCAATCTTCGGACGTGGTCTATGTCAACGGACACTCAGCCGACACATGTTCTCTGGCCCAACCCAAGACTGAACCGTATTGGCTCAGTCTTGGTCCAATGCACTGCTGGCAGAGTGACGTTAAAGTCGACGTTCATTGACGAGCGGGGATGAGCCGACCAATATTCAGCAAAGGGGTTTCCAAAAGAAGCAAAGACTATAGGACGTGGACGGCCATAATCGGGTGTTGGCAGCAGGGTTCGGCGTCGAGGCCGCCCCTCCAGTGTCACCCTGCGGTCCGCGGCTGGACTGGACTCTGATTCTCCAAGCGACGACGCCCTGGGGAAAGGGTGTCTCTGGGGTCCAATGTCTCGGGTCGTGGGCAGGCCGCACCCAGCTCCTCACTACCGAGTACGTACGTACTACGACGAGGGAGCAACGGCAGACTTGTCCACCTGCTGACCCTTGTCTTGCCTGCTGACGCACCTCGTCATCCTCTACCCTCCCGTTTTTGGCGCAACATGCAGCTTAGGGGGATCATGATGAGAAACAACAAAACGGGCTTGCATCGCACCCAAGAGGCATCCGCTACGGTATACGAGTTCGCCCGCTGCTGTCGCTTTCTCCTCGACGCTCTTCTCTTGGTGGAGACAGGTTCGATATACGAGTAAGCTGAAAACGGCCCGGTCAGTATAGTCATTTGATTCTCGGGGGCCCAGAGCATATGACCCTCTCTCTACCCGACTTCGTGTCTCAGGCCGCCTGCCCAGTGAACCCTATCAAGTGCGATGTGAGGCTGAGGCACCTGATGGACCTAACAGCGCCTTTAACTTGGATACCAGCCTGCGGCTCTGGAGGACCAAGTCTCCATGCACCTTAAATTTCCTGGATAATTGACGATCTGACCGACCGCACGCCAAGAGAGCGGCTCGACAGCCCTACGGCATCAGCCCCCTCAGCGCAAGTCTGTCTCAAGGCCAAGAGCGGGCGATTGCGGGAGAGGCAGGCTACGCGTCAGTGGCGCTCGGTATGCCGCTCACCTCATCGAGGCCCTGATTTCTGGGGCCGCGTTCAAGGCGCATTCCCAGGGGCTGGGTGCTCCCGAGGGTCAAAGCTCGACGGCGCGGCGACGGCGTCTCGACCAGCGCCGAAGAAGAAAATAGCACCTGTACAAGGCGAGGCTAGTATGTTAGACCCTTCGACTGACTGGGACCCCTTCGCACCGTCCAGGGTCGCCTATCGATAATCGAGCAGGCCGATCGTATGGACTTAATCGACAAGTTAGCCACACCCCCGAACACCACAGGGTGTTTTTTTTTCCCGCGTTCATCGGGCCAAATAATGACGAGCGTGGCTTAGAGGAAGTTCGCGAAAGGGCGTACCTAATATTACATTCTTGTTGATTCTTGGAGTTCGGTTTCGGATGCCCGTTCTATGCGATGCAAGGTAGAAGGAAAGGGAACACATCGCAACCTCGACGTCCCGGGTGGCGCCGGATGGATCAGTGACGGTGTGATTGCTCGAAGATAAGTCGATTTATGCCTTCAGCAGAGCATATACGACCATAGGCAGTGGAAAACACGGGGTCTCGTCCGCTCCCCCATAGTGAAGTCACTGACCGGCAGATTAGTAGTTGGGTTCGGTGACGACCAGCGAACACCGGCTGTTGTATATGTCTTTTTTTCTTTTTGTCGTTCCTCCCAGACTGAGGAAAATCTCATCGGGGTGCGCGCATAGTGTGCCGACAGGCTGCTTGATCCGTTTCTTTGGTGCAAGTGCAGACGGAAAGAGCATTGTCCCAGCAGCAGGCAGTGGGATCTTTTGTGCTGTATGATTTTGCGCTTTGTTAGTAAATTTCGTAGCAACTCCACTGGGACGGGAACAAAGCACGTACAACAACTGGCTGACCCCCGCTTGCTGTCGAGCGGCAGGCAAACGACAACGCTTGAGGAAGCCAGCGCCCGGGCAGTTCGAAGTGGTATTCGCCCCATTCGCTCGTCTGCCACGACAAAATGGCCTATGTGTTGAGCAGAGGGCAGTCAATTTTTGGGAGCAAGTTTTACTGCATCACTGACGTTGCCGTTCACTTGATGCGGCTGGAGGTGTGGCGGCCCCGTCAAACTCGTCAGTGGGAATTTACAGCGGACCGATCGCCTGTCACTGAACCCGGCGATATGGGAGCTGAGACGGTGGCTCCCCAGCACTCCCGTCGACCTGTAAAACGCCGCCTTTCCTTTAGAAGGGATGGAGCCTGCCAGCTGCCGTTAC
Organism: Purpureocillium takamizusanense; assembly: GCF_022605165.1. Classification (NCBI taxonomy): domain Eukaryota; kingdom Fungi; phylum Ascomycota; class Sordariomycetes; order Hypocreales; family Ophiocordycipitaceae; genus Purpureocillium; species Purpureocillium takamizusanense. The sequence continues at coordinate 617,227 of NC_063078.1, forward strand.
GGCGGAGCGCAGAGCCGCCCGCGCGTGCAAGGGCCATGGCTCCACCCAGCGCCAGCACCTCCCGCCAAATCAAAGGTTCAGTTGTCACTGGCAGGCAGCTGGAGGCTCTGGCTGACACCACCTGCGCAGGCCCTCCCTCCACCCCCGCCAAGTCTCCGCCATCGTCCATCCACCATCCACCATCGCATCACCTCGCAACAACCTCGCTAGCTCGCAACTCCATCTACGACGACCCAGCCGGCATCCTCGCCGCTTATCGACTGCCACACGCGAAAGCAGCCTCGCCAGACAGACCAAGTGCATGTGATACGCGCGCCGCCGCCATGGCTGGATTGATCGATCCGACTGTGGCCGGCAAGTACCCCGTCATCCTCGGCGAGGGCCTGCTCGGCAAGACGTCCAACGACATCTTTACTGGCATTCGCTGTACGTGCTGCCTGATTTACCCGCAACGGCCTCGTTATACTGACAGGCGATTTTTCTGGCAGACAATCACAAGCCGACGCTGTCGTCGAGCGACGGTCCGGCGCAAGCCCGCCTGCGCCCGTCATTCCCGGGCAAGACCACTTCGTACGATCTCTCCTTCAACGACGGCGACGACAAATATGCGTACACCGGAACCCGGAGTGTTGACGACAATCAGTATGTCCTGCACTTTGATCCGGAGCGCAAGGCGTTCATTCTCGACAAGATCGACTCGACATTCAACATGAACATCACCCGTATGCCCGGCAACTCCGATCCTGCCAAGCTCAGCAGACAATTCCCCCACCTCGATAGCGAAGCATCAGAACTCGCGAATACAGGCGAGAACAAGGTCGCAAAGGCGAAGCCGGCTGCGAAGGCGACGGCTACTCCCGTAACCGTTGCTCAGCCGAAGCCGAAGCGCAAGGCCGACAAGAAGCAGCAGCAGCAGAAAGACATCGAGCTCTCGCTACCAAAGCCCGAGCCGGTAAAAGAGAAGAAAATCACAAAGCGCATTGACGAAGACGAGGAGGAAGAAGATGACGACGACGACGGTGGTCTGCTGATTGAGTACCCTGGCGGAGAGACGGCTGCTAAGCACAACGACTTCTCGCCGGCCTTCCCTCCGCCCCGACGCTTTGATGACTTCATGGACCAACGCGACTCGGAGGGCGATGCGGACGGTGAGAGTGATGATGAGCCGGACATGGACTTTAAGCTACCGAGCCCGGTCAACAACCACGCGTCGCGGCCAGAGCCGATGGATGAGGACGACGCGGAGGAGCCGCAGGCTGAGGAGCCGGCGAGCATGGACATGGAAAACGACCTGGAGAAGGAAATGGAAATGGCATTTGGGGATCTCGAAAACGGCCAGGAGGGCAGCCCCGACGGCGACGAAAGCGAAATTTCCGAGGAGGACTAGATGGATGAGTGGCGCTGTCGGGACCATGTATTTTCTTTCATGTACTTTGGCACGGAGTTTGGGATCACTGGTGCTCGCGGTCACGCCTCAGGGCGCTTGTGGGATGTTTTGTACACCGGCATCTCAATTTCTTATCTGGGATACCGAGCGCATTAGAGGAAAACTATCAGGCATGTTCGTCCTTTTTGTCTCGATATCAGAATACCTCGATCGTCCTCACTACGAGCGCGCCATTACTTGGGTGAGAGCAGTACCACCTCGCCGTCCTCGTCGTCAAACTTGTACCTATCTCCCGGGAGGTGGTCCGTCACGCCCTCAATCTCGGCATCGCACCACAGATGCCTCTCCGCGTACGTCAACGCCCTGCCGTGCGCGCCGCGGAGGGCGTCCTTGTCGAAGCACCCGACCGTCATGCCGATGCTGTCGTAGCTCTCGTCCTGCCAGAAGAGGAAGCTCCCGCACGCGGAGCAGAAGCCGCGCGCGCGGCCCTCGCTCGCGCGGTACCGGCGCAGCGTGGAGTCCGCGTCCCAGGTCAGCGCCGAGAGGGGGATGTTTTGCACGCGGAAGATGAGGGAGCCGGTTTGCTTGCGGCACTGGGAGCATTGGCATGTTGAGCACTATAGTGTATTAGAAACAGGTTTTTTTTTGGTTTTTTTTTTTGGTTTGGTTGCTTAGTAGGTCAAGTTCACGCCCGCGGTTTGTCATTATTGCCTTGGGTAGTCCTTATGTTGGGGAATAGAATAGAATAGACGTGGACATTGGACATGGACAACGGGGGCCAGGCGCGCGCAAAAAAAAGGGGGAGCGTAGACTGAACGTACCGCTTTGGTGAAGTCGTGGTCCGGGGGGAAGGCGATGGTGTAGCGGACGGACTCGCATAAGCACCCGCCGTGGATGGTCAGCGGCTTATCGTCGACAGTTGCCATGACGATGAGGATAGTACTGTATATGTTTTCCAACACGCCTTGGTAGCGACATTGATATTTTATTCCTGTTCCCTTCCCTGTGGGTACGAATGGAGAGGCAAGGAGAGACCATGAATGTGCTCGAGAAAAATATAGAGACGGGGGAGATTCACCCCGTGGCATTCATCGGCGCACTTTGCAGCTTTTTATAGGGCGCCAAAAAGGCTGAATGTCAACGACGCCTTTGTCGCGTCGTCGTCGGGGCGTCGTCAATCACGATTGCGTCACTTACTCTGTATGTATGAGTCGCAGGGTCCTACCCCACGAGTGGCACAACCGCGCGCATCATTAGCGTCGCGCTGGGGAGGGGTCGAGGGCTGATCTCGGTAGGGCGCGCAAGACGGGCTAGGAAGGCCTAGGAGAAATGTGGGGGAGGAACACAGGTTATCGCTGGTTTCTGCAATGCTTGCTTCAACGCACGCTTCGTATACATGCGTGGAAACGGGGTATCATTGCTATCAAGCATGGGCTACAGCAAATCCCACCGCGCGATCCAGCCGACATTCTCGCCGGCATTCCTTACAATGCAAAGCCTTCCTTCCTTTCCGTAGTCTCTTACATCCGCCAGCACCTTGCCGGCGGTTAGGCTGCCCATGGCGGCACCTCGGCCGTCTGTGAGGCAGTACGATCCCGCAGTAACGAACCCTATCAGGTCCTTTGCGTCTGGTACCAGCGGGTGGCCGCCAACATCGCGTAGGTTCGGTGGCTCCGAGGGGTATGGCGTATATGGCCTAATGAGTTCTTCCGCGAGGGCTCGCTTTCGGGCTTCCATATCCGAGGGCCACGGCCGTTTCGAACCCTTTTTCCTTTTCAAAGAGGGTACATCGGCGAGAGCAAGCCATTGCTTCCGTAGGTCGTGCGGAAGGGCGGCTACGTGTGAATCGTTCGGCGGGACCGTCGATGGTACTTCTGCTGTGGCAGAACTGGCAACATTGGATGCCGTTGACGGAAGTCGGTATATCCTGGCGCAGGTTGAGACAACTCCACGGGCGACAAGAGATAGCCTGACGTTGATGATAGCGTTTGACGTGTCCATGGAGGTCATGGGTGATGCGATCAGGGCATCGAACGATGTCCTGCTCACGTGTCGCAAGAGCTTGAGAGGGTGCGTCTCTTTGTCGTTGTGCGATACCACTGGCTTGTCTCGGTCAATATCCATGGCGTCGCCATCCACAATGCCTCCTTCTGACAAGGTGGAGTCTTCGCTCCGTGCCTTGGAGAGGCCGAAGAGCACCTCAAAGTCGCAGGCCAAGCCGTCTCCCACCTCGCCTTTTCTTCCTGCGCCCAAGTTGAGCGATGTCCATTCCGTTCTCTTGCTTTTTGGGCGTCTTTCCCATTCCCTCTTCCTCTTCTGGCGCTGCGCAAGCTCCCACTCCACGCCGGAATCCGTTGCAATGTACTCGGCAGGAAACCAAGGCAGCCCACGCTCGAACGCCACCTGCATAGCCTCATGCAGACCTCCGAATCGAGGGTTCAGACCCGATACGAGGGGTACGTGCACCAAGCCATACCACAGTGGAAGTATGCATTTCCAAGGTGCGAGAAGAGTCCAAGTACCCTGCGTGTGAGTAGGCGAGAGTGACCGGGACGCCACGAGGATGACGGGAATGGGAGGGTCCCTCGTTGTGGGCTTCAAGAAAGAACCACCGGCCGCATTGCCCTTCCGCCTGTTGATCGATTTTTGTGATGGGAGATTTGATGCCGTGTGTCGGGCATCGCGGTCGAAGAGGGCCGAAGGCTCGAGCCCTGTATCTGCCGGCCAGTTCGCCACTATCTTAAGAACGTCTGTTTGCGCCTGGCTGTCTGTGGGAACTTGAAGTTTCCTTGGTGGGTATCGTAGTCGCGGATCTTGTATAGAAAAATTCAGAAGCGCATTCGCAGGGAGAGTGGCAGGGTTTGTTAATCCCTTCAAGGACTCGAAAAGTGTTCCGTGAGCTGATTTAGGACTCTGTCTGGTGCAGTAAGGGGTTAAAACCGCCAGCAACGCTTCGGTTGATGCCGGGCCGGTCAGCTCGATGCTCCCGATCTCGAAGCGGAGGTCTTCGATATATAGCCGTGGATTCTCCATCTTGGTGAGCCGCAAGAGTTCGTTGAAGAGCTCCAGGAATGCCGACGGATGGACCCTGAGGAAAATCTGCCTTTGATTCCTCTTTGAGCCCTCGTCGTCGCTGGGCCCCGGGGTTTGGGGGTTCCACACTACGATGGCTGGGCAAATCTGGCGTCGACCATCGCTCACAGATTTGCTGAGCATGCCTCGCCATGCTCTGGTCCCCAGCCTCCATCGTCTGCCTTTCTCGTTCCAACAAGATTCCTCCAGTAAGCCGACTCTTTTCAGCACCCTTTCGATGCCAGCACTGTTGCCGTACAGCCCGATGGTGCTCATGTAGCTCATGTCCCAAAGCATTGTGCCGCGTTCGCCCTGTGATCGGTGGGTCGGCCGGTATATCTTTTCATTGGGGGTCAGCGGTATCGCAAACCGCCAAAGGGGACTGTTGGGCTCTGTCATTCGAGCTCTCTTCGCATGCCACAAATGAGTCGGGAGCCAGGTCTTGTTGATCTGGCGCCTGCGAAACTTGGCGTGAGGCTTTGGCGGGTCGTTCAATTGGTTTCGCCGTATCTTAGGTCTCGGCTTGCGTCCCGTGACGCCTGGAGTCTCGGCTGTATTGCCGTGTTGTGAAGGGTCCGCAGCCTGCTTCAGCTTCTCCCGACGTTGCCTCGCTGCCAGCAGGCCAATGCGCTTGGCTGTTTCGGCTCGTATTCGTGCTTTGGTAGTCCTCGGTTTCCTTTTCCTGGGCTCAACAACAGGTGTGTTATCCTCCGCCATCTCCTTCTTCGCTCGAGCTCGGAGTCGACGGGGAACCCTTTTCGGGTTGTGGCTCGCGGTCCGCCGGCGCAGGCCGCGGGGTACCTTTTGGAACGCGCGGCTTGTGCTGACGGCTTTAGACGTGGCCATGCTCTGCTCCAAGGCCTTTATTTCAAACTCGCGTGCGGCGATGAAGGCTTGCAGATCCAGTTCGCCATCCTTGAGCGCTGCATCGGCGGGCTGCGCGGGGACGTTGCGCGCTGCGTGCAGCTTTGTCCGCTTCTGCTGCAAGGCATCGCCCCGGCCATTGGCAGCGGGAGAGGCACCCTTTCGCCTACCCGAGGCGGCATCGAAGGGAGTCGAGCCGCCGCGGCCTCCGCCTGAGGGTTTGGTGCCCATCGTGGGCGGCGAACTCGAAGGATGATGTTGCTCGACGCCGGGGGCTTGAGCAGGCAAGTCGCCAGAAAAATGTTGGCGCGTCCAGGTTCTGGCATCCAGCTTTATCGATAAGCCTGGGGGGCTTATGCTTGATAGGATCTCCACAAAATGGGACACGCCGGAACAAAGGGCCCTGCTGTGATAAGGTAGGCACGGTACCACATCTCACGTCACTGTGAAGGCGGTGCTCCCTGGACGCTGGCGGGTCTGGAACGCCAAACCGCTCCAGCCTCAGACGCTAGGGTGGGTGATGGGAATGTGGCCCGCAGCAGCCGTCCGGGTTGTGGTGAAAGGAGACTGAACCGCCTAACGTTAGCTCCTGCCACCCACTAATAGCCGCAGCTGAGCATTGCACATCCATATGACGAGGTATTCTGATGAAATGACTTCGCCCTGCACACCTTCCGCCGTCGCGCTGCAAAACACTCAGCATCATCCGCAGTGCCACCCGAGAGCAACGCCTGGTCACCATTCGCTCCCGCAGTCACTCATTCGCGCCGCCAAGCCGACGTCCGGCACCTTGATCTTGCACCCGGCTGGTGGTCCCCGGCTCCGTCCCGGCCCCGCCTGAGCGCCTTGTCCCCAAAGATCCCTCCAGCTGTGCTGCGGCCTGGCAGTGTCGTCGGTCGCAGCTGGAGGCCTGCGAGTGGCCCCGTCGCCGGCTGAGGGGACCAAGAGCTTCAACCAGCGTGGCGTGAAGTCGTGGACGAATTCGCTATCTCGGACGGCGCCGTGCCCCTTTCCGCCTTATCGCCGACTCGCCGTACGAGGTCCCCGGGACCTTCGGCACGTGTCAGAAACGGCATTCCTGCTGGCGAACACGAACATCACCCCCAAGTGCCCTGCCCTCCAGCCCTAGTGGCTGAGAGATGGTCTAGACAATGGCCTCGTTGAGTAAGCTCGTTCCTGCTTTGTTCTGATCCTTCAATGTGGCTCTTTGTCTCCGCCCAAGTCGCATAACATCGTGACGTCTCCTTGGCGACTGGGTCTCTCACGTGTCTCCAGACTTGTTTCTGTCTCCAAGCTTCGCGTGGCGCAATGCTCCGTCGTGAAGCCTGAGTGTGCAGATGTGGTCGCGTGCCCGTCCCGTTCACTTTTTCCGTCACTTGGCTGGTTCCCTTCAAAGAGACTCGTTGAACCTACCTTGCCACTCTTGACCTCTTCGCGCAAGATTGCTAATTATGCATTTCCTGCCAATAGTTGGCAAGGCTCGAAAGGTAAGCAGCATTGCTTTAACATTACCCACAACCTATCCAGACGACTGACCGTGCGCTGCAGCCCAAGTTTGAGTTACACCTCAAGGTGAGATGCTGTTGACAAGGCTAGGCTCTTTGCTCGGCGTAGCTCACCTTTGCGGCAGATATTCGACCTGAACAATGTGCCATTGGCGGTTGGCAGCTCCTACGTCAAATGGCACCTTACCCATTCCATGCATGCGGAGCACCGCGGCCGCACGTCCAAATGTCCCATCGCGAACCACAAGGTCGACTTCGGCTTCAGCAAAGTCATTTCCTCCGTGCGCATCTCCATTGACAAGAACAACAACCTCACAGAATGCCCCATCGAGCTGGAGGTTGTACAAGAGTTCATCGGGTCCGAGAAAACGGTTCTGGGAAATGTCAGACTTAACTTGAGTGAATACGTCGAGGAGAGCGAAGCATATGGGCGGGACATTGCGTCCCTCCCTCGGAAACGAAGTAACAGCGTCGCCATCAGCCCAACGTCCGCTGCACCAAGTGAGCCGCTACAGGCACGGACAGCGGACGATGGTATCGTGAGGCGATACCTCATGCAGGACAGCAAGGTCAACTGCACTCTTAAAGTCGGCATACTCATGATTCAGATGGACGGCGAGAGGAACTACATTGCTCCTCCGCTGAGAACAGCCCCGGTATTTGGCGGCATCGCAGGGTTTATGGGTCCAGAGCAAGCCGAAGACGAGACTGGACGTGAGTCAACCAGAATGAATCATGGATCTATATCGCTGACAATCCTGCTCCAGCGCTGCCAAGCATCTCCAAAGGTAGGGACTTGTCGGAGGTCCAGGACTTGTATCGTCGTACCCTGGCCGCCTCCTGGTCACGCCAGCCGAGCGAACTTCCCGCGGATGAGTGTATTGAAGACATATTTTCTGGCGGCAATGGATGGAAGACGAAGCGGGACCACAGCGCAGCCCCAGACAGCGACATTGAGGACGATCTAGATGGCAACCACGGCACACTCCGACCCAGCGACTTTCGGCGGCTCGCTTTCCAAGAGCATGGCCGCCACAATCGAAATAACAGCCACCACCGCCGCACCCAGAGCGCGTCGAGTGATAAAAGCGCCTCAACTGTTACTGGGCGAGGATCGGGATCTGGTTCTGGCGGCGGCGGCGGCGGCGGCGGACGCAAGCGTGGCGTGCGTATCGCTCGTGAGGATAGTCGAGAGGCCCGAGACGACGATGCCGGGAGCATGAGGAGTGGGAGTATGGGGAGTCTGGCGCCAACCCTGGGGAGCAGTAGCGACGGAGATCGAAGAGGCGACACTGGGATGAGGCGGGCCAGGGAAGTGGGTGAGTTTGACCTGAGGGATGATTTGGTGGCGTGGAAACTGCCGAGCGTTGCCACGTAGGCGACGGACAGGAATGGGAAGACACCTTTGAATCAAGGGAGGGGGGCGGAACGTTTTTCAGCCTGGAAATACCTAGTAGAATAGTGAGTTTACGGTAGAGCAGTTGACCTCAGAGGACAATTGATGCAATTCTTCGTTCGAGTGTTATTTTCCTGTCTAACGATATTAACCCACAATTGCCACTACTATCCCATCGTTTTGAACATCATCGTCTATATACCCTACAGCTGTTCCCGCCTATGCTGAAAGCGACAAATTGACAGACGCTCGTGGAGGTCGAGCAGTCACGAACGAAGGCGCCTCACAAGGGCCTTGAGTGTAACCTCAAGCAGCAGTCAAGTTGCCGCGAACGCCACCCTTGCCTCCCACTTCCCGAGCCGTGACCGTGACGGCAAGGTCGCCGGCCACGTTGATCATGACCTCGACCTTGCCGTCCTTCTTGACGCCCTTGACGGCAGCCTCGGCGAGCTGCTTGCCAATCTTCCAGACCTTTTCACGCTTCTCCTCCTCTTCCTCGTCCGAATCAAAGTCGGAATCGTCCTCGTCGTCCTTGTCGCCGTTCTCGGTCGGCTGCTTGGCCTTGGGCTCGGGCTTCGTGACCTTGATGTGCGTGCCACCCTCGACAACCTTGATCAAGACGTCACCGCCGGCCTTGGGGGCAGCGATTTGGACAATACGACGCGCAGGGACGGCCGTCTCGGCCTGCATGATGGGCGTGAAGACGTCCTCGCCGTCAGCACCAACGGCGACGACGCCAATGGCGTTGGAGATGTGCTTGACGGTTGTGACGCATGGGTGCGTCGACTGCTCGATATCGCCAGCCTCGTACTCTTGGATCAGCGAAGCCTGCAGACCAGCGCCACGGGCCAACAGTTCGGAGGGGTTGATGGCAATCGGGCTTGTGGCGGGGGCAAGGATGGTGGTGGTCTCAGGGAAGATGCCGCGGAAGTTGTTCGCGATGCGAGGGGTGTGGGAGGTGCCACCACACATGATGACTTCGTCAACATCCAAGACGTCCAGGCCAGCCTTCTTGATGACGCTCTCGACCAGACGATTGAACCCCTCGAAGACCTTGCGGCCGACCATCTCATATCGTATCCTGTTGATCGTAGTGGAGAAGTCGATGCCGTCCGCGAGGCTCTCCACGCTGAACTGGGCGTTGGTACCCAGGCTCAAGGACTTTTTGGTGGCCTCGGCCTCCTGGCGCAGCTTGGCCAGGCTCTTGGCGTTCTCTCGGGGGTCGGCGGTGTGCTTCTTCATGAACTCCTTGGCGAAGTGGTCCATCAAAACCTGGTCGAGATGGACGCCGGCGAACTCGTAGTCGTGGGCAGTGGCCAAGATGGTGTACATGCCGCCTCTTGAAGCGACTACGGCGACATCCGAACGAGTGCCGCCCAGGTCGGCAACCACAACGATCTTGTCCTGAATGTTGGCCTCGGGGCGTGCATCATAAGCCAGCACCGCGGAGACGGGGTCAGAGATGAGCTGCAGAACCTCAATGTCTGCGTCGTTGGCGCCCTTGATCAGAGCCTCGCGCTGCTTGTCGTTGAAGTTGGTCGGCACGCTGATGACGGCAGAAGTGACCTTCTTGCCCAGGTAATCGGAGGCAGAGCCGACGAGGCGTCGCAGATACCGAGTCGAGGCCTCGCTGATGGAGACTGACGAAGCGCTTTCCTCACCGGCCTTGTCCTGGACGGAAAAGGACACCGTGCCGTTGGTATCCTGAGGATGCGCCGCAGCGTGGCAATGCGTGGGATCAATCGACTTGAACCTGCTATCGTTAGCACAGGCAATCCCCGCCATCTCAGACCGAGATACCAGCGCGCAAAACTTACTCCTTGCCCAGGAAGTCACGGAAGTAGGCGATCGTGTTGGTAGGGTTGCGGACGAGGAATGCCTTGGCTTGCGTGCCGTAGTACTCGTCGCCGTCGACGTAGGACAAGACGGTCGGGATCTGTCGGTCTGGTCATGAATCTTCCGTTAGCCCACAATGGAACCCCGCCCCTGGAGCACATTCGATTGCCCACGCACCTCCGTCCTCGTTCGCAATCACCTCAGCCTTGTCGTCGACCGTGTAGGCGATGGAGCTGTTGGAATTGCCAAAAGTGATGCCGATGACGACCCGGTCCGCCGGCTCAGGACCGGGCTTGGCGCCCCTACTCTCAGACATGCGGTGCGGAATCTGAACAGAAAAACCAACGGTCTTTCGGGAAATACAACGTGGAGGAAAAAGTCGAGGAACTCGTGCTGCAATGTCGACCACGGGTTCGGAGGAGTCTTGTGAAGAAAGCCGACGCTGGGCCTCGTAGTAGTGGTGGGGGGTTTTGCGTTTCTCCCAAAAAAAATTCGAGCAGCGCCGACTGGAGCCCTTCGCGCACCCCCGGCGTCTCTCTAATTCCTGGGCAATCGGCGGTGCCCCGCCATCAATCATCAGCCTTTTCTCTGACTTGACTGACGCCTTGTTGTTGCGCGCGACGATCCTGCCACGACCACCAAACTACAAGACTGTCTGGTACAGACTTGGCCCATCGCATAGGCCGTCACGATGACCTCGGAACCGGTATTCGTTCTCCCAGGGGACGAAATAGATGCGTCACTTGTCCCGTCGCACCCGAAGAAGCCCCTCCGATTAGGGCCCGGCTTGCGCCATGTGCCTCCCAACGACATCCTCCCGACGCTGGCTGGCCAGCTCGTGACGGACAGGCAAAAGAATGCGATTCGCGTCGAGACATCGGGCGGACGAGTACGTATACATCTCGGCCAATATTTGACGCCGATCAGCGGCTAACGATTGATGTGACTGAGCAGTATGTCCCACGCGTTGGAGAGCTCGTCATCGGCACCGTAAACAAGAGCGCCGCGGAAGTCTACTATGTATTCCTATCCGACTACACAGCCCCCGTTCTACTCCCACAACTATCCTTTGAATCCGCGACGAGGAAAACGCGCCCAATGCTAGCCCCCGGGGCCCTCGTCTACGCCCGCGTGAGCCTCGCCAACAAGCACATGGATGCCGAGATTGAATGCGTCTCTGCCACGACGGGCAAGTCGGAGGGCTTGGGTCCGCTAAACGGCGGCATGCTCTTTGACATTTCGCTCGGAATGTCGCGGAGGCTCATGATGCCGGAAACAGCCCGGGATGGCAAGGTGGTGGTGCTGGATGAATTCGCCAAGCTTGGTTTTCAATTCGAGACGGCCACGGGTCGGAATGGCAAATTTTGGGTCGACAGCGAGAATGTAAAGACCGTCATTGCGGTGGGCAGAGCCATCTGTGAGACGGATGAGAAGAGACTCGACGTGGAGGATCAGAAAAAATTAGTCAAGAGGTTAATAAAGGATCTCAGCTGAGATTTCTCGCTGGCTGCTCACCGTTGCATGGATGTGTAATACAACTGTAGAACGCAACAACGCATTACGTGAAGTTGGATTTGTATGGACTCCTAAGTAGGCCATGTTCAGAAAAAACCATTCGCAGAACGCCAACCGGCTTTCCAAAGCCATCCATGCCCGCTTGCCATTCCCGCATGTTCCTGTTTGTTGTGCATATTTAAGCATGCCCCGGTGCCGAATGCAAAGAATCATATCGCGCTGACACTCCGCTTATTTTCCTCATCAGGAGGGGGTATAGTACAGTGAGCCTACGTAGGATCACGGTGTTCGTCCATCTGCGTCTCTTGCTCTGCAAAGCTTCCCCATTGGTGCCCCTGTGTGCCGCTGATATCGTCATCAGAGGTATAAAAAATTCTCAGGTCCCTCGGAGTCGATTCCGCGTCGGACATAAGACTCGCCTCACCCTGAGACGCGTCTTGGTCAACTTCGGTAGGTTCGGGGAGCTGGGTCTGGTCCATGTGGTGTTCGTCCATCTGCGTCTCTTCCTCTGCAAAGCTTCCCCATTGGTCCCCCGCCGTCTCGCTGATATCATCAAAGATATCAAAAATGCTCAGGTCCGTCGGAGTGCATTCCGGGTCGGACAAAGGTCTCGCCTCACCCTAAGGGGCGTCTTGGTCAACTTCGATAGGTTCGGGGAGCTGGGTCTGGTCCATGTGGTGAATCTTCATCATATGCCTCTTCCAGTTGTCCTTCCTGGGAAATGCTCTGCCCCCTACCCTAGAAAAGTCGCAGTTCGGGACGGAGCAATGGAATTTCTTCTTCTTTTCGTGGCGGTCGTTAATATGCCGTTGCAGATGCGTCTTTGTGCCGAAGCCCTTCCCACAATTCGGGTATTCACATTTGTGATCCTTGCTGTGGTACCGCTGATGATGCCTAGTGAGTGGTTAGCAACACACCACCGAACTTGGAAGCAGGAGCATACTTGAGCTTATGTGGCTGGTCAAAGACCTGATTGCAGCCCACCTCGGTACATCGGAACACGCCGGTCTTCAGCGACAGAAGTACGGGTTGAGGCGACACACTATGTCTGTAGTCTGAGCTGTTCATAGACGCAGAGCTGGGGCTATCAACCTGCGTCGAAGGCGTGTTATGCGAAGAGGGATTCGTTGAACTATGCTCGGGGAAAGGTGTCGATTGATCGGAAGGGTAGCTTGGATGACGATGAGACTCGAGCACCGCTGATGGGCTGATGTGATCATGCGCGTCTCCATCGGGCATCGGTACATCATGGTCTCCAACCTCCAAGTGTGCGTCTGCTGCCATGGAGAGGTCTGCGGCCTGCTCGACGGGTGATTGCGCAGGATTCGTGGGTGAAGGAGCTGTGACGGTTTGAGTGTAGCCCGTCTCCGGGGATTGTTCGAGAGGTGCGACCGCCACAGACTGATAACTAGACGCTAGTAGCTGCTGCTCTGTTCGATACCAGAGCTCAGATTCTGTACTGGCGGGCATGATGTCCATGGGATTGACTGTTCCGGGGGCGGGGTGCTCTGGAGGGGAAGAATGCTTAATCGTGGTCTCCGCAGCGTTGGGCAGAGGCGTAGAGGCATTGCTCGCAGATGCGAGTTGCTTTGGTTCAGGAAGCGCTAACTCGACCGTTACTTCAGTTGGGGATTCCGTCGGATCCTCGTTGGTGATGATCTGCTGGAGCGAAGTCGCCCCGCCCGCTGCGGTCAACGTGGTGAAGGAGTCGATGGTGTTGTCTCGTCCGCTTTTTCGACGGAACATATGGCGTACGTTGTACCGCAAGGAGCTGCTGCGTGAGCCAGACGGCCTTGTCTGGGACGTATCGACATCGTGGTCCGTAGGCGTCGTAACCATGCCAAATGCCTCGGATGGTATGGATGGACTGTAGTAATCGGCGCTGGTCCCTTTGAGAACGCCGGTATTATTGTCTTGAACTTCTGATTCGGGCATGTATTCTATTCCGTAAGGATAGGCAAACGGCGGCATCTGGAGCTCATGCTCGCCAGCGTCCACCTCAAGAGATCGATCAGAGGTTGCAGCGCCAGAACGGCTCGTCACTTCTCTCGTTGTTGCATCAACCCCCAGGCGCGCGGGAGGCCCATCGCGAGAAGGCCAGCCTGCTTCATTGCCTCGTGTTGCGTTGTACTCGTCGCGTGGGACATCTCCGTCTCGTTTGAGAGATTCGCTGGACGAAAGTCGTGGTTGTGAGCCCAGGTCGGCTCCCGGCGCGTTACCGGGTCCGGGGGGACGACCAGCCTCGGTGTCAAGATCGGCTCGACCATTCCGCCGGTGGCGCTTCCAGCAATTGACGATGAAGGGGTAGAGGCAAAGCAGGAGCAGACCGACGGCGACGACGACGCCCGCCACAGTTCCTCCGATCGCTGCATTGCTCATGCCCCTCTTGGATAGATGGTTCGAAACTGCGGCGTCGTCCATCGCCTCGCCCTTGTGGTCCAATCGGCGGTGCGGGCCGCTCGCCGGGCGCGCGATGGCACCCGTAGTCAGAGTTGCTGTACTGACGACAACGGTGGCGTTGATGCTGGATGCTATTGCGACGTAAAGCTCCAAGCTCCTAGAGGGGCGCGTCTGGGCAGTGGGGAAGTGGGAGGCCGCCAGCGGGTCGTTGGAACTTGGGCTCCTCGCAGGGCCGAGGGCGCGGCTGCGAGAGGCGTCGCGAGAACGAAATTCCTTAAATGCCACTCCAATGCCTCATGAGAACACCATGATGGGGTTTGTAGAGGATGGAGAAGAGAGGGTGGCGGCGTGATAGGGAATCTGGCAGTTGACCGCGAGCCACAGGTTTGCTCGGCGAGGAGGCGCAGTCAGCATGGTGACGGATGTGTGTGCGGCTGGAGCCGGGCTGCGTAGGTACCTGGGTACCTCTGGTACGTACCTACTTCGTACTGGCGGTCGAGTCCTGCACCCCATGCTGTCAGCGCAGGTACGAGTACTTGTATCAGTGGGGAAGGCGCACACCGCACGGGAGAGAGCTTTTTCGTCAAGAAGTACCCATACTCGACGTGCATCTCGCTGGCGCCGCCTGGACCCGTGCACGCATTCCCGGGCCACAGCTGGGGGATGCAGATATAAGGTACCTACTAACGTTATAAGGTACTACTGACCTAAGCACGAAAGTCAGCCGATCAATGCGTCAAACCGGCTTCAGGTACAAAGTTTCTTTACAGGGTTCCAGCGTCCGCCCCGGACTATGGCTGGGCTCTCACCCGAGCGATTGGCGGAGACACCGCTTATAGTGATTACTTGCAGTCTTATGAGTCGCCTGCTAATGGCAGGGCCCCCAGATTCGCGAAAACCAGACATCACTGCGATGTACTTCGTACCCTCAAGCGTCTTCGCACCCCTGAAACCACGCCGCCTGTATCAACTACGTAGCCCCTGGATCCCTCAAGATACGCGGCGTCCCAACAGATACATGCATCAAGGGCTGTGCATGTTTCGTACCCCGCGATACGACTGGGCCGTGATCTGTGGGCTTCCTGCGTTGGTTCTAAAGGCATTCATCTACCCTAATACGTACGAAGTAACTACCTTCTCACGCCGGGGGGGTTTTCTGAGAGCGATTGGGTGATCGTTTTGATACCTACAATCATTTTAGCGCCAACGTCGATAGTATAGATCTCACATAGTAAAAATGATCGTACGATAAACATAATAAAGAGCTCAATAATTAATGCAATCTCGCGATAAAAACGAGGTAAGAAAAACCGATCTTCGTCTAATAATAAAGAAGAGCTTAATTACGATCTCTAGAAAGGAAAACGATCATAGCAAATAGGACCAAAAGGAAAGGCTCCGAACGAGGCACGAGCGCAAGCATAAGCGTAAGCGCGGGCGCCAGCAAGCAAGTAAGAGTCACGCAATAATATAATAAACAAGAGTCACAAGCACGGTTCGAATAGTCTACGGTTATGGTCACGGTCTACGGCTTACGAGAGTCATGGCAGCAATAAAATACTCAGGGCAATCAAAATACTCGTAGCAATTAAATAGCCTTTATAATGAGATAGTCATAGCAATAAAATAGCCGCTGTCTTCATGTTAGTCTCAGAAACTACGAAATCATCTTGCCCGACGATGACCCTCATAAACACTAGAAACGGTCACCTACCCCCTCTCAAACCCCCCCCCAGGCTCGTAGGTACCTACTGGAGGTATGGTTGGGCTGTCGGCAGCTGAAGTGTTGTCGCAGCAGTCCCGCTTATCATTGCCATCCAGCCCTCTCTTTCGTTTCCCGGAAGACAGCTCAAGCGAGCAGCTGTTGGCTTCGCTTTTGACTGGCAGCACAGACTGGCATCATTTTGAATTCTGACCCTTGATTGCGAAAACATTGTCTGTCAAAACTTCACTGATTTCCCCGCCACAAGGAACACAACGATCCAGAATCCGGATTCGGTTCAAAACCCTTGCCGCAGCCACATCGTACTGTGTCATATCACACATGGCCTGGCTCATCTCATCCAAGACAAGTTCGCCTTCCATTCGTCATGTTCCCGTCTGCTCGTTAAAGCGAGATGACACGTCTGCTTTGCACAGCATCTTCCCATATCTGGGACAAGTACCGTGTTTTGTAATTCGCCCCGCGAATATGTCTCATTGTCATGCGGTGGTGCATGACAACGATCTCGGCCTGTCTGGCTCTAGTGATGGCGACGTTGAGTCGCTGTGGATCGTCCATGAAACCAGCAGTGGTTGTTCGCACCATGTCGAGAAGAACAAGATCCGCCTGATTTCCCTGTGCCTTGTCTACTGTCAGGAACCCAACCCTATCAGAGCCAGCCGTTTGCCATTCCATTGACTTCCGGCAACAATAGAACCTACTTTACTCCGTTTGCATCAGCCCAAGCATTTGACGGTGCTGAGTTCCCAGGTCACCCTTGGCCACGTCCCTTGGTCTACGCAATCTGCTTGTTTACTCAAGCTTGCTCTCAGCTCAGGGAACATCCTTTATGCTTGCTACCGTATCGTACGGGACCTAGCTATCCTCTAGCTTTCCTTCGGAATCTCGCCAGCACCGCTCACCGGCAAAAGTGCTGAGTATCTGCCGCAATCCACCACGCAGCACATAATCTCCTTCCAGATATACACAACGAGCCCTACAGACATCGGCAGGCACCGGTACCTCCAACCTCTATAGCATCGCGAAACATTCTTTGGAGTACTGCACGGCCTTGGAGTTCCCCCTCCAGTGCTCCATGCATCAAACAAATCTCCCTAGCTCGTTGCCAGAGCGTCGGCAAACACAATGCAAAGAAACCGCCGGTCAAACCGTCAAGTCTATGACTTCACGACACTCCACAAAGTCATCCCTCGTGAGGTCAACAATATCCTCGTCAATTTCCATGGTGTTATCCACAGCCGGCCGCGGACATTCACCAATAGGCATGGCGGCCCGATCAACGCTCCAATCGTTTTCATTGTCGCTAAAGATCCCGTTTTCCCGTGAACTTTGGCGTGGTTCAAAGCCATCCTGTTTCAAAAGCCAATCCTGTATGTGTTGGTACAATACGGCAACAGTGTTGGGTGGGAACGCGTTTCCAATTTGTCTCCGGATGCTGGTCTTGTTACCAGCAAAGTAATGGTGCCTGGGGAAGCCTTGAAGGCAAGCATACTCTCGAAGGGAGAGTTCCCGATGGCCGTCTGGGTGGTAAAAGTCTCCGGATCCTGTGGTGATTGTACCGGCAAGGCGATCATTAGGAATTCGCGGCCGTGGTGGGTTGAAATGCCGAATGTGGTGAAGGTCGTGCAAGCTATCTGTGTTTCTGATGCCTCTGATTGCCTGCCGAACTGTCGTGAAGGGTTGGAGACCACCTCCACCTCTCTCAGAGTGTGTAGGCTCTGGGAAAGGAGGCAGAGCTTCTCCAGGAGCAGCGGCAATAACCACCAGCCGCTTTCTGTCTTGCGCCGAGCCCCAAGTGCACAGACGAACGACCTTCCATCGCACGGAATACCCAAATTGTGTAAAGTCTCCGATGAGACACCGAAGGTATTGATGGTGTTTGTCGTGGGTAATGCCAAAGGTCTGTTCGACCGTAATGATCCGAGGCCGGGTCTTGTTGATCAACTCGTTGCACCCAAACAGGGCGAATATGTTGTCGTCGTCGTGGACTGACTGTTGCGTGTGTGCCGGGGAAAAATATTGGCATGGAGGAGACAAGTGCAAAACATCCACTCGGATTCGTTCCTCCTGCGTCGACTGGATAAACTGGTCCACAGACATCTCGTACAAGAGAGTCTCTGGAAAATTCTCTTGGTATGTCTCCCACACGTCGGGAGATTTGTCAACAGCGTACAAGACCTTGAGCCCGACTATCTGAGCGCCGCGAGATACGCCACCAGCCCCTGAGAAGGCGTCAAATAAGGTGTACTTTCGTGACGCTCTGCAAGAGCTGGCCGATAGTTCACTGGCGTCGTTTTCAAGGTCAACAATGGCGCTAGGGCAAGCGTAGGGTGTCTGCGTGTCGTCCCACGAGCCGCCTCTAGTTCGCCCTCCGCGCCACCTGTTGCAGAGAGTTTCCTCTGATAGCTTGTATCGAGGGTCAGGAACATCAGCAGAAGGTAGCCGTTCGAGAACTTCCTCCTCTGGCTTGCTCCGGCGACCGTGCGAAATCGAAATGACTTTCAAGGCCCAGCGACATATGAGCAATCCACATTCTTCGTTCCGTCTTCGAGATCGCCCCATAGTCCCGGTCGACGGCATTGCTATCTCATTGGAAGAATTATCGGGGTATATCGCATTGGTGAAGATGAGATGACGCTTCCGGATGGCGTCGTGGTGGTAGACGTCAAAAAACAGAGGTGCATCTTCCAACCGTTCCTGGCTGCATTGCTTAAAGTGAAGGAGCTTGCACACTTCATTCGACTTCTTGGGAAGTTTGCCTAACATGTTCCGCGTGCGCGAAAATGGTATACCGCGAAGGATCACGTCCCCGTTTTGATGCCCAACCACGATTTTGATTTGTAGGAACTCGACAGGGTGCAGGCCCAGCGAGCAGTTGGAAACTTCGACAACATCGCCGGCTCGGAATACCTGGCCCTTGACTCGGACTTGGTTAAGGCGATCCTCCCCGCTCCGTAGAATATTCAGCGTTTGTGTATGTTCGCCTGTGAGGTCGATGATTTCTCCGGTGAAAATTGCTCCGGGGTCAAGTTCGATTGGGTTATCGAAACCGTTGCCAGCCAAGGTAACACTTGATGCAGTGCTCAGTGACCTCTCGCGCGCGAGGCGGCTAGACGAACGTCTCTGCCGAGAGTGAGGAGACGGCATCTTGGAGCTCTCTGAAGTCAAGTTCCATCGGAAGGCCCATCTGAGTGACTTGAAATGTCAGATTTTCGTCAGCCGGAGTTTGGAAAAGGATGTCGCTTGGAGACGTGGCAACAGTCCGTTCGAACTGCGCGTCGACAACAGGAAAGTTGCGAGCGAGTGCAAGTACGTCTGGGCCGAGCAAGGCTGACGAATGCTATTGTGCCGGTGATGAGACGAGTGCCTCGCAAACGGAGTACTCGGAGAGAATTCACTTTTGCAACGTCTGGGCGTAGGAGGTGGAGAGGTGCGGTAGGAGTGTAGAACGCAGAACCACCTATGAATGGGTGCTGGAGCGTTGCGCAAATGTGCCATTCACGAATTCGTTCTACGCAGACGAAGTGGCTGCCAGCTGCCAATGCTTGTGAAGGGCAACCTGGTCGTTGACTAGAGAACACGAGGATCGGAGGTCGAGCATCCCTGCTCGCGCACAGTGGCCGGGAGATGTTGGCTGCGGCTGTCATTGCACAATCTATGAACAGGCACCGTAGGGAACATAAGCAAGGCATGACACTTTATTAGATTGCGTGAGAATGCCCAAGGAGACTTAACGCAGAGCTCTGGTATGCCTGCCAGCCCTGATTCACTGTAGAAGGCCAACGGGCCAGGGAACCGGTGGCCCGGCGACTGGCTACACTGGTGAGCGGTCCGAGAACTCTCCAAATAATAGTCAGCCCGTCTTGGAGAACAAACGAAGAATCCTGGTGAGCCATCTCGCGATAGAAGTCCTGGGTCAGTCTTTTCTTGCGGACTGCTTCATTCAGTCGCCAACACCCCGTCAATCCATCGTTGGCCTGCGGAGAGACCGTCTGGAAGTTGGCTTCTGGGTGTTTGACACTCGGCGATATTCGTTGCCACGTGATCCCATTGCACGTATATTCTGACGCACCAGCTGGTGACTGCTGTGTTTGAAGCACTTCGTCGTCGAAGTTGGCGGTCGCAGTTCGATCACGGCCGAAACATCTCCCGATACCCGGTGCAAGTGTGGGTGCACGGACCAGCACATCGACCCGCCGCCAGCACCAATTTTAGTGCAAGCGAATCATCAGTGCTGCACGCGCCTGGATGGACTTTACGCGTTACCATCTTCGAAACCACATGCACCTTCACGGGTCTTTCTTTGTTCCCTTGTTGCGTGCGATCCTGTCGCGAACTGCGGCAGAAACACAGCTAGCTTTCTGACCGCTTTTTAGGTAAGAAGCCTGCCGTTGATTTGCCTCTGGCTCGTCCTCGCATGTCGGATCCGCCCTCGTCGCTCTGCACTGTTCGACCTCGCTTTCGTCGGATTCTCTTCCCTTGCTAACCCGACCCTTGTAGTTTTCTGCGCGCTGCCTTTGTTCTTGCACTTCGAGATCCTTCGTACTACACCCGGATCCTTTGTCTCGACAGCACATCCTCGCAACTGACCAACACAGACCGCCGGCTGGGCTGGCTCTCGCGAGGTCTTCTGGCCGTTGGTCGCCATCAGAGCTCGCGACAGGAGTTATGCTCCGCGAGACTGAAGCAGAGCGATGGCGGAATACAATGAGGATTTAGCAAAATGGTTTGAGGAGCTTCAGAAGATCCCGTCCGAACACCATCTGCTCTGTCCCAAGGTCGGCCCCGACGATGACGAGGATTACAAAACGCTCGACGACCCCGAGTCCCATATCACGGTCGATGAGAAGAAACGCAGGATTGAGGATGGAGAGCGGCGAGTGGAGATAACCTACTGGAACAGCCTCATCTTCGGTTTTGAGAAGAAAGACGCTGGCCAGTGGCTGAGCGAGTTCACAGCTCGATTGGAGTCATGCCTAAAGGAATGCCCTGCTTGCGTCCTGAACTGGCACATGAAGCGCAAGGCCCATCTTCAGATGTTTGCTGAGTAAGTGCCCAATCATGAACTCAAGTCCGCGGCTGACGATGCGTAGGCGATGGAACGAAGAGTCCATGGCACATATCGAATACCTGCTGGACAAACTCGACGTGGCGCGAATCGAGCACAATATCCAGTGGGCCAAAGCATTCATCGAAAAGATCGAAGCCAGTGGAGCTGTGTTCAAGAAGACTCAGTTTGGCTCTCATTTGTCAGAGGTCTTCATCACCGTCTATGAAGGGCTATGCTGTGTCACCTACATTGGACTGCCCGAACAGCGTTCGGCTTTTCAGTACGTCTTTATGCGATTGCAAGGCAAGACCCCCCTGAAGCTGGGCTCCAAGGACCCTCTTCCGGGTATGACGTACTTTCTCTTCGACATGAAGGTTGAGGACCGCCTCAAGTGGGCGTATGAAAACTGGAAAGCGGTTGACAGCGCGTCGTTGACTGAGGAGCAATTCGACTGGGCCGTCAGTGGTGGCCTGATCAAGGCAATAGATGACATCAGCCGCAAGGATCTTTTCCAGGCGACCGTGGAAGACTATCTGGACATTGAGCGATTTTGGTCCGGCTTTGAGTGTATACTTCGAACTCTTAACGACGACTTGATTCTCAGCCGGCTCCGGAGCCTCGAAGTACGCCCCGGCAATCCAGACATCTATGACTTGCTGTTTCGGCATATCCAATCCTGTCGCTCGGAAGGTGTCCTTGTGGCTACTATTCGGATACTCACCTCATTGTTGAGACAGTCTCCTAAGGCATTCTGGGACGCGGTGGGGGACGCGAAGCCCAATGTCATTGCAGACTTGATATTCAGCAGCCCCGTCTACAAAGCCCTGCTCCGTCAATCGTTGGAGAGTTGCTGGGGCGGTAACGACCCGGAGAATCCCGTTCCATTTCCTATCTCGTGGATATCTCCGTGGCTTCAGTCTTTGCGCCGAGATCACAGGTTTGACGCTTGTGAGGTATTGATGCACACACTGTTCAAGAACCTCGCAAAGGATGAGAGCATTGGCGAACCGGGTCATGCAGCATGCGTTCGTGCCGGTTTCGATGCCCTTACTTTGACACTCAACTCCTTTCTTGAATCGAAGACCAGGATCACGGGCACCACACATCTATACGCCAGTTCTGCTTTCAATTTGGTCCTTCAAAATAAGGATCTCGTCCTCCAGAGTCTCAAGGCTCCCAAAGGGCAACACGAAGGTTGGACAACCTTGAAAGTTGCAGATGCAGCGAAGACTGTTCTCCACACAGCACGAAAGCTAGACATGAAGATGCTGTTCGACGAATTCCACGCCATTCATGAGGGGCAAGCGGTCCAGACCACCGTTCCGCGGGATTCTGGAGCTTTTTGGGAGAGCCATGTGGAGATCTTCGACATGTCATCGAATCAAGCTGTTCTTGCGAAGGCGATTCTCTCTTGTTTGGAGCCATTGGTGTCGATCGAGGACATTCGCCCCGAGAAAACCAAGAAACTGAGTGGTCCCGGCCTGCATTTCAACAAGACTTTAAAGAGTGTCACCGACGTAATTGTCCGTATTCTGGGTCGGATCTCCGAATTAGACACCCCAGGACTTCAGACGCTCTTTGAGGACCGACATCCCGTCCAAACCATCGTCGGCTTATCAGTTCACGACCATTCTGACTTGGGAGAAGCCTCCATGGAGGTCTTGAAAAGCTGGACCGGCGAGCTTTCTCGAGACTCAGCGCTGCAGCACATGGCCCAACAGCATGCGGAGCAAACCCTGTCATCCATCATCTGGACCATGGAACGGGTCGTTCGGCCGCCATTTCCTTGGGACCCTATCCGTCCGCTCCTGAATGCCAGCCACAATGTTTTACAAGGACTCGCAAATCCGTCTTCCGGGCTCCTCCGCCAGACGACTCTTGACTCCAGGATGAGTGCCATGTTACTCCGCTGGTGGACTGAGCAGTGGCGTTTCGTCTCCAAATGTTGTCTTAACATCGAAGGCTGGTCGATGGCTATCGACAACAAAACAATGACAGAGTTCTGTCGAGACATCATGGAGCTTGCTGAGGCTCTCATCAAGGAGGATGGCCTCCTTACCTCAGCCACCGCGGGGAGTAGGGGCCAGGCGGAAGCAATGGTGAGTATACTGCGGCCGGCGAAGGACAACTTCCGAGGTATGGAGAACATGATCCGCCTCAAGGACCTGTATCTCGTAGACACGACTGTTCGTGTCTTGCGCCAGATCCTCACGCGCCTCCGTGAGAACGGTCTAGAGATCAATGCAGCATCGCGGAAGCTGATCATGGACGCTTGCATCCCAACAAGCGTCCCGGGCCGTTACCTGAGGTCAACCAACTTGAACGATCGCCAACGTGCGGAACTCCTACGGGCCCTTGGCCACGATGAGGAGGATGTTCAGATCGTTCAGATTGGCGTTGCAACTCGTGCTCCCAATCGCACACCGGAAATAGGTCATGAGAGATCGAAAAAGCAGAGCAAACTTGATGCCTGGTCAAAGTCTGCCGCCGCCGCCGGAGCGTCTTCTTCAACTGTGCAGCCTGGCAGAACCAACCGGTCAGACGTTCTCGAACTTAGCAAATCTCTTGAGAGCCCCGTCTTGAAGCAGATCGCCGCGCGCCAATCAAAGACGGCAGACAAGCCAAAGACGTTGGATGCTAAGGCCATCTCAGCGCTGAAAGAGAGCAGGCAGAGAGAAAAGGCAGAGAAGGCTCGTCGGGATGCTGAGGCGATCGCAAAGGCGAGACGCCTCCGAGGAGAAACCGTGCCGGGTGAAGGATCTGGCATTCATGGCTTGAGTCTCACCGGAAAAGACCATTCAAGAAGTGAGATCATGGTCAACAGCTCCGACGAGGAGTCCAGCGCCGAGAGCGACGATTCGGATGCCGATACCCAGCTCGCTGCTCTTAGCACGGGTGGTGAGAAGAACCTCGACGAACATGAGAAGCGAAAGCTGCAGGCCTTGCGCGACAAGATTCGACGTCCCGTCAAGAAGATTCGACAACAGCGTTCTGTCAAAGAGATGAGAGCACGCTTGATCCCGCCCATGGACAGATTGCACAACACAATTCTTGCGTGGGACATCTTCCATGAGGGTGGCGAACCTCCAAGTGGCCCCAAAGCGTCTGAGGTCGCTACAAAATATGCCAACCCAATGTCTTACCAGGAGACTTTCTTTCCACTATTAGCATCTGAGGCATGGCGAGCGTTCGTCACTGCGAAGGACGAGATAACTACTCCGCCTTTTGAGATGAAGACCGCAGGTCGTGCCAGCGTGGACAGCTTCTTGGAAGTCAGTTTCACGATGCCCATCGCGCAAAATCGAGAACGTGTCGTGTCAGAAGGCGACATTATCCTGGTCTCGGAGGACCGGAGTCCAATCAGAAACCCAGCAGCCAAGCATTGTCTGGCGCGAGTGCATCGTTTGACGTACAAGAAGGATGTCGTAGAGGTCCTTTATCGGGTTGCTTCTCACGCCAACCCTCTCTCGAAGGATCTCGTCAAGGAGAACGTCGTTTATGGAATCAAAATAACGAACATGACAACCATTGAGAGAGAGTACGCTGCCTTGGAGAGTTTGCAGTATTATGACTTGATGGACGAGATTCTCAAAGCCGAGCCGTCACCTATTCTTCGTTACGGGGATGAACGAATTTCCAATGCTATGGGGAACTGGGCACTCAATCGCGGTCAAGCCTTGGCTGTCCTAGGCGCGCACGAAAATGACGGCTTCACTCTCATTCAAGGGTATGTCGTCGCACACTACTGAGGCTCTAGTATCGAGGCGTTTGCTAATCTACCTTCAGACCACCAGGCACCGGTAAAACAAAGACAATTGTCGCCATGGTTGGCTCCCTTCTCTCGGAGCAGTTATCTCATCCAAACGCAGGCGTTCCTATCGGCAACCCCATGCGGCCTGCCAATGGTGTGAACACTAGTCGGTCAAAGAAATTGCTCGTATGCGCTCCCAGTAATGCCGCCGTGGACGAGCTAGTGCTACGGTTGAAAGCTGGTGTGACGACGATGAACGGAAAGACTCGCCACATCAATGTCCTTCGTCTGGGTAAAAGCGAGCGGATAAACGCAGCCGTCAAGGACGTCACTCTCGACGAACTCGTGCGAGTTCGGCTCGAGGGTGATACTACCAAGGAAAAAGCAAAGGCCGACAGAGAAAAATTGCATGCCGATGCAGCAAGGATCAAGGAAGAATTGGGCCAGCTCCGGCCGCGACTGGAAGAAGCTCGAGAGCAGGAAGATCGGGCCGTTGCCAACAGTCTGTCACGAAAGTTTGACGAGCTCAAGAGCCAGCAGATCCAGATTGGAAAGCTTATCGACGCCGACAAGAACAGTGGCAACTCGATTGCGCGAGAAATGGATGTTCGCCGCCGGCAGGTGCAGCAAGAAATCCTCAATTCGGCGCACGTGCTCTGTGCGACACTGAGCGGTAGTGGTCACGAGATGTTTCGCAATCTGGAGGTGGAGTTTGAGACCGTCATCATTGACGAAGCGGCCCAATGCGTGGAGCTGAGCGCCCTCATCCCTCTGAAGTATGGATGCTGCAAATGCATTCTCGTCGGCGACCCGAAGCAGCTGCCCCCAACCGTTCTGTCCCAGTCTGCAGCTCGGTTCGGCTACGACCAAAGTCTGTTCGTGCGAATGCAGCAGAACCATCCAAATTCGATCCATCTGCTGGACATGCAATATCGCATGCACCCCGAGATTAGCATGTTTCCCAGTAGGGAATTCTACGAGGGCCAGCTACGCGATGGACAGGACATGTTTCAGCTCCGTCAGAAACCTTGGCACGGCAGCGAGCTACTCGGACCATACCGCTTCTTCGACGTCGAGGGTGTCCAGGAGAAGGGGCACAGAGGCCAATCCCTCGTCAACATCAAAGAACTGGAGGTTGCAATGCAGCTCTACGATGCGTTTAGCAAGAAATACGCGGAATGTGACCTGCGCGGCAAGATAGGCATCATCACGCCCTATAAAGCACAGCTCTTCGAGCTCCAGAGGCGATTCCAGAAAAGGTTTGGCGACAACATCCTGGAGGCCATTGAATTCAACACAACGGATGCGTTCCAAGGTCGCGAATGCGAGATCATTATCTTTTCGTGTGTGCGTGCAAGCTCCACTGGTGGCATCGGCTTCATGACAGATATACGCCGTATGAATGTCGGTCTCACGCGAGCCAAATCATCGCTGTGGATTCTGGGAGACTCCCGGGCTCTCGTGCAGGGCGAGTTCTGGCGCAAGCTCATCGAGGATGCTCGCAGCCGGGACCGATATACTCGCGGCGATGTGTTGTCCACGCTTCGCCGGCCATTGGAGCAGGCCAAGCCAGGCAGCTTCGTCCCGGTTGCCCCGGTCGCCGTATCTAGAGAGATCGAGATGACAGGCGTCGTTCTGAACGATCCAAAACCGACCGCAGGCGTCATCCCAGGCGAGAGGCAGTTGGCAGGCAGTGGCGGGGCGAATGCCATGCATGAGCCAGGTACAGCGAACGTTCGATCAGGCTCCGGGCTTCCTGTTATACACAGTTCAGATTCGACAACCAAGAAGAGACCGATCGACAATACAGCCCCTGGTGGACCGGGTCCGAAGCGGGTAAGTCGGCGGCAGTTGAGTAACGAGACGACCACTCGACTAACTTTAGCTCAGGCCGCCAACGACAAGCCGCGCAGCGGGTTTATGGCAAAGTTTGGCCAGAAGCCAAGCAGGCCATCGACCGCGCCAAAAGATCCTTCGGCCATGTCAGTGTTGGGAATGACGCCGCCGGAACGACCTCCGGCGCCGCTGCTGGCGAGCTCCACAGCATATCCCATGAAGGAATCAAGTTCATCTTCTCTACCAACTGTTCCAGCAACGGGCGATAAGGTACGTCTAGCAATGGCTTGAAACTGTATGAGACTGACCAATTCGCCTCCAGCCACCCCCCAAACCTATCGCCGCACCAGTGCGGAAAAAGCCGAAGCCGAGCCTTTTTATGCCCAAGAAGCGTTAAATCTTTGGTACATTTTAGGAGAAGTAGAGGAATCCTTGGGTTTCTGATACATGGATCGGGATGCATTATTAATAAGCGACTACGCGGACGCAGGGACGTCAGGAGCATTGCAAGGCGTTGTCGAGGTTTAGATGTTGGGCATTGCATCTTCGGAGGACGCATAGCGACGGCAGGTTCAAATTTGATTTGCCAGCACGGTATGAATGGATATATGAAATAGATCTTCAGCAAACTCGCAGACTGCGTGTGACCTTGGCGCCTCGCCCCTCGTGCCAATCAGGCGTCGGTTAACGTTTGGGGACGGCGAGCCAGCTCGTCGTCAGTCAGGCTTGAAACATATCACACTGGCGTCGGCTATGGCCTCGTTGACATCCGTCACCCTGGGCACCCAAGCAAGGGAGGTTTGTTCCACGCTGGATCAGTTCCGGCCCCGTCCTTTATTGGATTGACTTTTGTGGTGTTGCTGTGTAAACCCAAGAGCCGGATGCTATTTGGTACTAGGTAGGGAGTCTCAGTAACTGTGGCACAATGGCACGCACAACGGGACGACGATAGCTGCCATGCCACGCGTTCTAGCACGACGACTTTTTTTTTATTGTCGGTAGGTTAGTGCTACGTCCTTATGGGCCGGCGGCCGTCTCGCGTCTCGGAGTACGGAGGTGGGCATCGCTTTTTGCTCGATCTGATCCCAGTTCGTGGGCCTCGGTTCGGCAATCAGGAAAAGTAACATGAGGAGACGCAGGTCGTCCGTCTTGCGTCTCAGGGTGTGATGCGATGTGGTTATGCAGGTGACGAGCCAGCCAGATTTCACTCTCTCAGACCCTCCCAGGCCCCCCCCCCCCCCTTGCCGCCAAGCCGCGCAAGAGAAACAAATCAACAGTGGCGTCGGGGCTAGCTGGGAGGTTGCAGCAACAGCCCCAGTAATGATGGCAGGGGGGAATTGTCCAGCCGCTGGACAGCGCAGCCGGCCGGCCAGCCAGCACAAGGGTGGTTGTTGTTGCTGTCGTAGTTGTTCATTAGCTAGTACTACCTCTAGTTGCAGAGGCAGTATCACACAAGAGGCAACGTCGACACACAGGTGCTATACGACAACTCTTCGAGAGTCCATCTTCAGCCGCCTCTGTTGGGGGTCGATGAACGGCAGCAGGGCAGGACAGGGCATGGCCAGGCAAGGCAAGCAACCAAGCTACGACAACTTCGGAAAGCGACAGCAACCCATGACAGGCAAAGCGAAATGCCGAAATGGTCAGTCGAACAAGCGGAGAAGATCGACGCCGAGCTGGCCGGGATCGGTTAATCGAAAACCCCTACAAACATGCTCGTCAGCAGTTCATTTCATTTCCCGGGGTGGAGGAAGGACACTTTGCTGCGGCAAAGACACTCACCCACAGACGTCACCCAGAACGTCGGGTAGTACCTACCTATTTGGTACCTCAGCATCTCAGGTACGAGGGCTGTGGTCTCCGCCTCAAATTATCCCCCTTCTGGTCGCAGCCGCAAAGCGATCCTGTTGGCGGGTGTTGGTGGGGAAAAGGACCTAATCTGCCCGGCAAAGAGGGCCGCGCTGGAAGGAGCCACCCTGTGGCACCTGCTCTCCGGCCGGGTGGTTGTCATCACATCCGGCTTGAGAAGGCGCGCGCCGCCCCGTGCTCTTGGTGCCCAATCAATCAGTCACAGTGTCAAGACGTAGTCGGTACTCGCAGTAGCGGTACGTTCTACAAGTGTGTTGGACGAAATAGTTACATTTGGTCAGGCAACAAGCCTCGTCAAGGTACGTACTTAAGTTGTGCTGTATACGTGAAGGTGCGGTAGCCGTCAGTTGCACATTTGTAGCTCGTACTGTATATCACCGAGAGGACGAATATGCTATGCTGGTGGAGGCCTTTCTTCGTTCCAGGCCAAGTAACCGAGCTTCGTACTCCAACCAACACTAGGTGATGCGGACTGGCCGCAGAAGAGGCCTTCTCGAGATCATGTCCAGCTGACTGGCAATGCGAAGAAAAAGGAACGACCGCTGCCGAATCGCAGACGACGACGCATGGGAGTTGGGCAATCAGCAGGGTGCCACGGCCAACCTCGACAGCGCGACCAGACCCCCCCGCCTGTCCGTCCGTCCCAGGGCGGCAAACAAATGGATGTCGCCGCTTTCACAGGACCGGATCCCTGCCAAAAGCCCAGCAAGCCCAGCAAGCCCAGCCAGGATGGATGCGCACCCCAGCCCTCCACGTCGATGCAAGGGGTATTTCCTTTTTTCTCTCTTCCCACCTTGGCCTGGCTCGAAAAGCACAAAAAAAGCAATTGGGGGATCCGTCCTCGGGTACCTAAACTCGACTGTCTCTGTTCTGTGCAGGGTGCATGACGGTTCGGATCGCAGCTCGCTCGGGGCCGACCATGACGAGATGATGGTGCCGCCACCTTCTTTATTTATTATTCTGCAGTTCTGGTCATGATTCCTCACAACAACGAGCCCACCGGCCCAGGTGCCGAGCGTCAGGGGACCGACCGCACAAGCCAGCCCAGGTCCTAATTAAAGAAGAGAGCCAGCTCGCAGGGAACGGGGCCGCCGTCGATGGCAACGCTAGCCAGGACAGGCGGACCGGCTCATGGATCCCGGGCACTTTGTTGTCCATCACCAAGAACAAAAGCGGGAAAGGTGACGACGGAAACAGTCCCGGTCCCGGGCCCATCCGTCTCCTCACCATCCAGCCGACCTGGTGGCGCACGCGGGGAGATTCGGTCGTTGAGCCCGCCCAGTCAACCCACCGTTGGTGCTACCAGTGGTGGTTCCTCTGGAGAACAACTTCGGGCCTCCCTATTGACGGCCGATCTTGACGCTCTCATCCTCCTTTCCCTCTCACAGCCACGTTCCCGTCGTTATTTTACACGCTTGTAGATCGTGGCCTCTTCATATTTTTTTTCACCTTGCCTCGTCAACCACAAGTCTCGAGCTTTGGACGTTTTGTCACCGAACCGTGCTGGTGGCGTTCGACGCCTTTTGGTCCCGGCCACTTGTGGTGGTGTCAGTCAGTCGCCAGCCTGTCGTTGCGCCGGCGTTCCGCCCCTTGGTGGAAGGGGCCTTCCATTCTAGCCTGGGCTGAGCCCATTGAAAACGTACTTGGTTGAGCGTCGAGGCCCTACGTAGTAGCAGAAGAAAAACGACTTTTCTTTCTTCTACTAGCCACGCAACTCTTTGCTTGCGCGCCGAACTGGCGAGGGCCCCCGACCGACTTCCGAAGGAAGGTGAGACAGGCTTGCACCCAGACCGAGCCCACCCACGCTGTATGATATCAGTTCTCACGCCCTTCCCGGACCTGGACGTCTAATCATGCAAGGGCAGTCTTGAATATACATCGTGGCTGGAACAGTCCAAAAGATCTGCCAGGGCAGGATTAAACATGGTTCAACCAGCCATTGTCCGGGGTCGTGCCTTTTCGGCGGCGGCGTCGTCGTCAAGACCAGAAGAGGATGCGCCGCCTCTCCGCGCCGTCGCCGCCAGGTCGAACCCGAACTCCTTCATTCTCCATCGTCGCAGTCACACCGGCTGGGATACGCCTTTGGCTTCGGACACGCCGGCACGCCCCAAATCCTCGGCCAACTTGCTGAGCACGGCCAGTAACTATTACGCGGGCGACCTCCACGACACGCTGCTGCTGGGCGAGGCAGCCAGGAGTCGACGAGCCAGAGATGACATTCAGGCTCTGGTTGATTTCCTGCAGAATCACCCGCCCCCTCCCGATAACTTCATGTCGATTCCCTATGGCGACAATGGCGAGGACGAACGGAGCCGGTGGGCCAGGCTCAAGAGAATCGGTAGGAGGAGCAAGTCGATGCCCCGAGAGCCGCAGCATATCCAACTGCCCGACTCGGCCGTCTCAGGCGTCACCATTGGCGGCCACCGACACATTGCCATTTCTATTCCCCTAAAGGCCTCTCCATTTGGAGATGCCGCGCGTTCCCAATACCCAGTCTACCCTCAACAAGACCTCTCCATGGGCACGCCCAGCAAGGAGGCCGTCCGAACTTACACAAATGACAAGGGCGTCGTGACAGTTTTACGGCCGGTCACGGAAGTCTCGGAGCCATCCACCGACTCTGTTTCGAGCCCCAAGCCTTCTTCTTATGCCGTTCAACGAAGCATCAGCCAGCGAGCCGCCGGGTACCTACCGCCAAGCCGACGACCCGGTGCCGACAAGCCTCACGATTACATCGGGGTCCTCCCGACCCAGCTTGATAGCCCGCTCCTCGATGACGGCTCGGCCCCTTGGAACCGTGCGCCGTCGCGAGGGGAGCCTTCGGATTCGGTGCGTGGGCGGCAGTCCTGCCAGTCGTTTCAGCGGTCTGCCTACCCGGCGCGGGGATCTAGCATGATTGCCGGCCGCAACCTGCAACAGCCACTCTCGATTGACGGACTGCTATCCCAGCAAGAGCGCGAGCGAAGTGCCAAATACGGCCCTCGTGAGGGCA
Source organism: Purpureocillium takamizusanense (assembly GCF_022605165.1). Taxonomy (NCBI): domain Eukaryota; kingdom Fungi; phylum Ascomycota; class Sordariomycetes; order Hypocreales; family Ophiocordycipitaceae; genus Purpureocillium; species Purpureocillium takamizusanense. The sequence continues at coordinate 648,423 of NC_063078.1, forward strand.
ATTTTTTGGGCTCCAACACGATGCAAAAGGGAGCTCTAGATGCCTTTACGGGGTCCGCGAAACAAAGGCCAGCACCAGTTGTCACGGGCGGAATGCTGGACGAAGGTGACGTACAAGACGGCAAGAATCAATCTTTGACTGTGATCTCGGACAGCCCAATCATCTGCCGCCGGGATGACTCGCCGCCACCTACCCCCGGGTCAACGAGAAGCCGAAAGGACCTTGTCCGAGACCGGAAACGACGTGATATAGAAGCCGTACGCAGCGCAAACTATAGGAAACAGGAGGACCAACAAGAGACGCGACCTAAACAAGATTCACGCGACGGTCAAGCGCGCCGGCAGGCGTCAACAAAGTCTAAACGAGAGCCCGCGCATCGACTCACGATCAGCAATATGATGGTGGTGCTCGACGTCGAGCCTAGCCCATCCTTGAATGGGGACCGGACTGGTCCCCGGCCAGAGGCAGCCCTCGCTACGGGTGGTAGAGACAAGCGGAGGATCTCTCAAGATCCCGCGGCCACATCGGACGATGTCAACGTCCTGACCCCACCAGTCTCGGCGAGCAGCTCATCACCGCAACAGCACAGCGCCATGGACCGGACCTCGTTGACGCGTCGACGGGAATGGAAGGCGATTCGTGAAAAGGAGCGCAACGCGCGCGATGCGGTGCTCCTGGCTCGGGCTCGGGCGAAGCGCCTTGCCTCTGCACCTTCATTCGATGAAAGCCAAACTTCGCAAACCGACAAGGAGATTATGCGGCTATATGAGGCATACCGTGAGCATCGCCTGCGAGACATGGAACGCCGCCTGCGGCGCTTGGAACGCAATGGCGACGTATGGCTACGGGCCCTGGTGCCTGTGCTGGACAACATGAACCGCACCATGGCCGCTACCGCGAACGAGGAGGAGCCCCTGGACAACGGGCGAGACTGGGCGTCGGACGACGATGCGATCAGCGCCGTGGAGCGAATGGGGCGCGAGGCCGGGCGGCGCGAGGTGACGCGGCGTGCGAGCCTTTCGCAGGGCAGGCTTTTGGACAAGACGGCGACTCACCAGAAGGACGAGGACGATGGTTGGAGCGACAGCATAAGCCGGAGCGACGACATGAGCGGTTTCGGCACCATCGAGCCGCTGATGAGGGAGCTTGCTGGGGAGGCCCGGCGACGGGAACGGCGGGCTCGCTCCCTAGGCATCACCAACGAGGATGCCTACCATGCGATATGAGCGAGCAGCAGACCGGCCAGGGCAGCAGCAGCAGCAGCAGCAGCAGCAGCAGCCGTGACAGCGCACGTTTCCTTGGGTACCTGGCAGCGTTGGATATTTCCTGTGTTTTTCGTTTTCGTTTTCGCCACACTGTGTGCACATCTACTTGGTAGAAGACCCTGTATGGCATACTAGATGTTTCTCGTCAACTCTAGACGTGTTGGCCATTATTGATCGCATGTGCTGGTGCAATGATACTGTAATTGTCTGGCAATCGTTCCCAAGACAGGGTCTACCTGCTTCGCGGCTTGCTTGCCTTGGGTGAGTGAGGAGCAAGTGAGCCCGTGGAGCATTCCCAACAAGGAAAGGACCTCGAATGTAATTGGCGCCCCGATGCGCGACGACATGACGTCGACTATCGGGAATCCGTCATCGAATATGCGGCCGCCACCACAAGCACGGACCCGCGCGGGGCCGAGACCCGGGGTCGATGGGATTTAACTTCTGTGCGTCAGTACTTCATACGTACAGCGTGCACTTGGTGGCCTGGACGATGAGACGATGCCTCGTTCACGCTGACGGGCATTCGTTCGTAAAGCTCGTTGTGTCTCGAAGCAGCTGGCCATTAATTGTACCTTTGGGGGTGTGCTCGATACGTCCATTCGTCATCCCAGCTTGTCGTCGCATATCACGAGGCACCTACCTACCAACAAAAGGGGCCATCTGTCTAAAGTAAACAAATCCTCTCCCCCCCCCCCAAGCGCATACCATGCCCACCTCGCTGCCCTGGATCTTCATCTGCCCAGCCAGCCGCGGCATCGGCCACGCCCTGACCCGACGCCTACTCCTCGCCACGGCCACGTCCGCGCTGCCCGTCCTGGCCACCACCCGCCTCGCCGACACTAGCATCACCAAGGCGTCCATCCTCGACGGCCTGGACGTGACTACTGGGGGAGCGGAGGCGGCGGACGACAGTCGTCACGATGGTGGCGGTCGAGAGCAGCAGCAGCAGCAGCTGTCACGGCGGCTGCACGTCGTGCGCTGCGACGTCACCGACGAGTCGTCCGTCCGGGAGGCGGCCCGCGCCGCGGCGAGGCTGTTCCCGCCCGCGACGCACCACCTGCACCTCGCGTGCGCCATCCCGGGCGTCCTGGCGCGCGCGGAAAAGTCCCCCGCCCAGGTCGACCCCGCGGCCGCGCTCGAGTCGTTCCGCGTCAACGCCGTGGGGCCGATGCTGCTGGCGAAGCACTTTGGCGAGTTCTTGCCCCGGCGGGCGACTTGTGTGCCCGGGTGGCAGGGGCAGGGGCATCAGCAGCAGCAACATCATGAGCAGGAGCAGGAGCAGGAGCAGGACGAGAAGAAGCAGCTGGAGCAGCTAGGCGGGCTGCCGCGACACGCGACCTGGCTGAGCATGGCCGCGCGCCTGGGCTCCACGACGGACAACCGCGCGGGAGGGTGGTACTCGTACCGCGCGAGCAAGGCCGCCGTCATCAGCCTCACGCGCGGCCTGGACCTCCACCTGCAGGGGCGGTGCGGCGGCAAGGCCCTGGCCGTGGCGTACCACCCGGGGACGGTCAAGACGGACTTCAGCCGCGACTTCTGGGGCGGCGTGCCCGAGGGCAAGCTCTTCAGCCCGGAGTTCGCGGCGGAGAGGATGGTGGACGTGATACGGGGCCTGACGCCGGAGCAGAGGGGCAAATGCTGGGACTGGAAGGGCGAGGAGGTGCCCCCTTGAGGGAGGGAGAGGGAGGGAGGAGGAAAGCTTGAGATTGCTATAAGGTACCTATCCACTGGCATCTCAAGGTCCAGCCGGGGTCACCGCTGGCAGGACACCACTTGTCCCGCGTAAAGTATTATTTTTGACGAGCTGAAACGAGAGGATCCTTCCTACAACTCGACCTCCTGAAATGAAGCCCCATCCGGCGTTGCTGCTGGCTTGCCGTTCGGTTCGCCGTCTTCGTCCTTGGCCTCGCTCGCTTCCCTCTCGCCGTTGGCAGCCTCGTCATCCTTTGAGTGTTCCTCCTCCTTGGGACGGAGAGCCACCTTTTGCTCCTCCATGTCTTCAAGACGCATCTTTTGCTCGTCAGGCAGCGGGCTCTTGGCTTTCTGTTCCGGCTCTGTCGGCTCGTCGACATCGTCGTCGTCGTCGCTGGACTGCCGCTCGTGACCCCCCTTTTCGTCATAATCGTCTCCTTCCGGCTCCGCGCCGCTCTGTGCTGCGGGAGTCTCGCGGGGGGGCTCCTCTTTGGGCGGTACGGGCGGCGCGACCTGCTCGTCGCTGGGCGGGCCGGGTCTCATGGCGTCGAGGTAAAACTTGGTCACGCCCAAGATGCGCCCATTCTTTTCGCATGCGTCGACCCACTCGGGACGAACAACGGGTATGTTATTCTCGACGGCCTTTTCCCACGCCGTGCCTCTGCCCTCGGTCGTGACGAAATGCGTCGTATCGATGCGCACGCCGTCGACAATCTTGGCGCCGATGCGCTCCACCGCCTGCGTCAGGCTCTCCTTGACGGCGCCGGGCAGTATCCCCGTCGTGATTGTGATGCCGCTCAGGTCCGTCATCTTGTGCGTCCTCACCGTCACCTTGTCGCTGAGGCGCGTGCCGGCGCTGGTCCGCAGCACGAGGTGGAACGTGTACTCGGTGTCGACGGCGAGGCCGCTGATCTTGGTGCTGTGCATCTGCAGCGGGCGGGGGATGTTGCCCGCCTTTTGCCCGTTGCGGTACAGGCTCAGGGATATCAGGTCGGCCGTGGCGAGCTCGATGGGGTCCCATTCCAGGACGACTGAGGTCTGCGTGGCATTGCGGCAGCGCAGGGCAGGCGTCGACGGCTCTGAGGCGCCAAACGAGTTGAAGATGCGGTCTTGCAGGGCGCGGAACTTGTGCTCCTCGGCGCTCTCTTTGCTGCTGTTCTGGGAGACGTTGATGTCGACGATGCTGCCGGAGGAGATGTTGGGCGGGAGGAGGATGGACGGAAACTCGATCTGAAAGCAGGTTTCTGCTCGTCAGTCACGGCGGGGTCCAATGCGGTTGGCCCCTAGTCGAGGGATGCGGCAAGCACGTACCAGTCGCTTGTCCGGCGTCAGTAGCACCGTGACACCGGCGTCGACCTTGCCGACGGTGAGGGAGACGAGCATGCTGGGCCCCTGTGTCGCCAGCTGCGGGCAAGACGACGATAGCTCACAACGGGTCGCGGACCACAGGGGATCGGGCAATGGCCTAGAGAATTGGTTCCGGGCCGGGCTGTACGTCGGGTGGTAGCGGGAGCGTGTCGGAAACAATCGCAAGCGCTATTCGTGGCCGGAGTGTCGTTTGCGTTGGAGCCGCGATGGGAGTCAATCGTCGGGGGTTTAGGATGCGGTCGTCACGTTGAGTGTTTGCTCCATGGTGGTGGCGGTGGTTGGTCCAGTTCAACGACCCCCCCAGCTTGCTGCTCCGACCCCTGACAGCTTCCAGCTTAGCCACCCGTCGAGCCGCAGCGCAGAGTAGCCTACCCTATAGGCCCGCTATTCTCACGAATCACGTTATGCTGACCATTCATACCACGTCACTCTCTCAATTATCGAATAAATACAGCTCCTATTTCCATCTCACGCTTTCGACTGCGCTGCGAACAGGCGACATGCTTCCATGTGTCCAAATTTGTGTCACGTGTGAAAGGGTAGGTAACCAAGTGCTCTCGGTCTGCCATGGCGTTTTCTGTCGCTCGAGCCTTTTGCGCCCTCGGCCAATCTTTCACCGTAGCAAGTTCACAGTATAACATCTGAAGAGCAATTGATTGAAATGTAGTGATATACTCACTTTCCGCTGCTTCTCTCCGCCTGTAGTTTCCGGTCTTCCTCCTCGGTTTTGGGAACCGTGACCAGGCTCGACGCCACAGTGGCGTTGAGCTTGCGCAAGACCTGGGTGAAGTCCAAGTCAGCTCCCCATCCAGTTCGTTCGTCGGAGACATCACGAGCTCGCATCGCCAGAACATACTCACCCCACTGATGCCGCCTTCTTCGGGAAGCTTGTCGTTCCACCGATCCTCCACCTTTTCGATCTTGCCATCCGACCCAACGTAGATCTTGAGCACGCTGTCCATTACCTGCTCCTTGTTGATGCCCCTGAGGACGTACTTGTTCGTGAGCGAGACCTCAATCGGGTTGCCTCCCGAGGTGACCAGGTGGGACTGGATGGCGATGGGGTTGAACAGCGACGCCAGTCCGTACCACTGGGCGGCGAACTTGTCGTATCCCTGCGCGTAGGCGATGGGATCTTGGAACAGCGCGGTGGGCTGCCAGAGAGACAGATGCTTGAGAGACGGGCGCCCCTCGAATAGCTGCGTGACGGAGGGGTCAGCAGCCATTGCGTATACTGTACAAGTCTGCGAATATTATTTTTTTGCATTCATGGGGTCTACATACATCCAAGACGGACCCAACAATGACCTTTTGCTCGTCGCTCAGGCTCTGCTCGTCGGCGACGCTGATGTTCCTGTTCTTAATGCCAACCGAGTCGAATGTCGGCTTGGTGCCCTCAGCAGCTGAAGCGTACGTCGCCATTGTATTTCGGAGTAGACACCGGCCGCGATGCTTGACTGAGGTGTACGAAACTGGAGAGCGACGTGCAAGGTGTGCCGCCAAAGGTAGCATTTATAGCGGTGGGCCTTCAAATGGCTAATATGATATATTCTTTGAATAGTCCAGATATGCGCGTTTGCGCATTCAATCGGGTCATTATGTATATATTGGGTAGCGTCTTGACCCTGGCGTCATGTGTCGTAGTGTCAAACCGTTGATGATGTCGTCGACTCTATCGACTCTACTGACGTCATGATGCTGCGTGCCGGGCGCGCTCTGCGGCAGTCACCGGTCGGCAACCTGATTTCTTGATCACGACGCACGAATGACACAGAATGCATTGATTGCGATTCTGAATGATGCGGAGGGCTGGGCGCATATACTGTTGCGTAATGACATGCAGTATAAGTAATGATGCTTCACTGCGCGGACTGGACAATCTAGGCCGCGCACCGAGGCGCAGTGGAATGGAGCCAAAAAAGCGATAGCAAGCTATATCCAAAAGACAAGCACATAATATTTGCCATCGTGTGGGAGAATGCGTATTCTTCTATTCGAAAATGTCGTTTTGCGCCCCGTCCATGAAGCCCATGCGCTGGTTGTACGTTGGCGACTGACCGTTGGGCGGGTCGACGTTGTTTCCCTCCGCCTCTACAACTTCACGTCAGCAACTACCACTCGCTCAAACTCACTCATCTCAGGGATATCTCCCAGGTCATATGGTGTCCACTCACGATGCCAGACCATCATCTGTTTCGCGCCGGTGACGCACTTGGACGGATCGTCCTTGCACCATACAGGTGCCTTGGGCGCCGCAAGCTTCTTGCTCGAGTTGCTGCCCGTTACTTCGCACCGGTGATCCTGCATGTACATGTTCGGCTCGCCGCCTGAATCCCTTATTAGCTCGCCGCCAGTGCATGTTGTTTTGAAGGCTGGGAGTTTGGTGGCTCAGGAACACGTACACCCATCCGGGACCCAGAGCCATGCGCAGTAGCATCCCTCCTCCGGGCAGGCAGGGAGGTCTGCAGGAACGTCGTACCAGGTCTCTCGAAAGAACGGGGAGCTAGCGCGACTGTCAGCGACGACGACGACGACGACGAACTGTGAACACCGGGAGGCGCAGATAGGAGAGGACGGGGCTCGTACTAGTAGCGGACAGAAAAGACGACGAGGTTGTCCATGCTGACCTTGGACAGGTCGCTCTCATAGCAGGAGGCTCAAAGTCCAAAGGCTGGAAATCCCGCGACAGTGGGTCATCCGAGCTGTCGGACTCGTATGTGGTTGGTGCGTTCGACTCCGTATGAAGCAATGTTGTCTGGCTGGTGACCATCGTGTCCGCCGCCGACGCCTCGATTGTGAAGCTCGCTACCAAACCTTCCGCGTTTTGCGACGGTGAGGCGTCGGTGTTTCGGGGTAACCTTCCGTTGGCTTCCTCAATGGCATTGTCTCGCTGTTTCTTTGCCCAGTCCCGCAGGTTCCGGTACGCGCCAGCACCTCGTCGGAAGGTATCGGCATCCCCAGTTAGGCCCCATGTTTTGATTTGTGTCATGACAAAGCCGCATCCTCTGTTTAGAACAGATGCTAGGATAGGGTGACTCATGCACATTTTCAATTGTCCTCCGTGGTAGACAGAGATAATAGCATAGGCCTTATTGTCGAGTCTTAGGAGTGCTCCGTTATAACACTCTTATCGGGTCGTAACTGATAACGATCCGATCCGTCCGGACCCTTTACCGCTAGGGAGTAATTAGGCACTATAGGGAGACCCTACTGTATAGATGGCATTATCATCCTGTTTAATTGACTGCGAATAGTTCTGTTGAGCTGCTCGGGCGCGCGCCGTAGTAGAGGTCGGGGTTGCCCGGCATAAGCGTACCATCCGTCAACTGGTCAAGGTTGGTGAATGGGATCTGGCCGGAAATACTCTTCCTATCTCCTGCATTGCCCTCTATGACCGGGATCACAGTTATTATGACGTCTCTTTCTTTGGCTGTATGGGTATCTGTATGTTTAAACTTGCGGAAGTCGTCGCTTGTAAACTTGGAAGGAGAGAGCGACCCCCTAGGCGCGGCTAGGATCTGGCGTATCTCATCTATGTTGTCAGGTTCTGGCGGCAAACGACCATCCAGGTATTCGTATCCGTAAGGCAAAATGTCGTGGTCGATCAAGTGTTGTTGGAAGGCGCGGTCGTATAGACCAGTACTTTTCGTGCTCGTTGTGTTCGGGGTAGTAGTGTTTTTCGACGGGGAAAGGTATCCGATACTGCTCAATCATTAATAGCGGATCAGGAAAGAGATTCTTGCGCTTACCCCTCGTATATCCCGCAAGTTAGGACCGCCTTATCTGGCAGAACGTTGGAGCTGCCGTAAATAAGCTGGAGATAATTGCTCGACGAAGCGACGGCCGGGGATTGTTCGTCGCGTTGCACGGCCGTAGTAGTTTCGGGTCTTCTGGCTATAAGTGATTTGCGCGTCCCTCCGCTGTGACTCTCGTAGCGCCCTCCGTGAGAGCGGGATGACTGATAATCGATCCTAGAATCTCGGTGGAGGAAATGCGTGGTCGAGCTTGTGCTTCTTGTGCAAACGGCCGTCCGGTTCGTGTTCGGTTTCACGCGCAGCTGAAGGTGCGTGGCGCTTGCGTAGATCAGACGTGCGTCGACCTGTGAGCGAACCCTCGAAAATACCCGACCTTGTCTTTTCCCTCCGGGGGCCCTCCGGGGGCGCCTGCGGCGAGCTTCCCCCTGCCGGGGGCTTTCCTTCCTGGTCAGTAGCGGTCATAGACATTAGGACGTCACGATCGTCGGGAATGGCTTCATATTGGCAAGAGACGGTTAACAGTCGGCAATTCAGCGACCAAGGGCCGAAGCGTATTTCTCAATGGACCAGTAGCCCGATCGACGGACAATCCCGCAACCTTAATCAATCCCATAAAGAAGCAAAGCTGGCAGCTGCGCTCGCATCACTACGTTCTTGCTTAACAAGAACTATGTTTGACGGCTTGGTAGATGGTCATGGCGAAGCGGCGCTTTTTAATTAGAGACGATAGTTGATAGATACCAGCCAATAGCCGTCCGCAACTACGCCCTGTCTACGAGTACTTGTCTACGAGTATCTGCCTACGATTGCAACGCCATGATGAGAGACACGGGGTTCTGCAGCATGGTCTGGCTCCACGCAACAACCTCCTTGCTGTCCAGCGCCTTCCCCAGAAGCCCCACGGTGATATAGCACTCCAGCATGGACCAAGCTCGTAGCTGGAATATGCTGAAGCTCGACACGTGCGGCAGCTCCTGTCCCCGCCACTCGCTCTCCACGGGGAAGATCTTGCGCAGCGTCCCTACAATCCCAGACCTGCACGCCCTGGACGCTCCGAGATGGGACGCGCTGCAGCCGCCGGTCCCGGGGCACTCGTTGACCTTGCACATGTAGTGGTGCACTAGATCGTCCCTCGAATAGTCATACGGGGGCCCGGAGAGGGCCTGCTCGCTCGGGCTTTTGCGCATTCACGCAAAGTTTACGCCCAGGCGCTGCTCCAGAAACAGCAGCCAGTAGACAAGCTTACCATGCCACGACTCGATGGGGATGTCCACCGCGGCGGCGTAGCCCGCGGGCATGTCCCTGACGCACGTTTCCAGGAACGCCTTGGCCTCGTCCCTCGACCCGGAGCACTGGCCCTTCTTCACCGTCGCCAAGACTTCGCATGGCACGATGGGGCAGAAGCTGCTGTAAGCCAGCTCTGGCTCTGCTGCGGAGCTGTCTACGGCTTGCATTTTCTGGATGCGTTTGGTGAAAAAGAAACGAGACGCTTGTGTTGTGTTGGGGTACGTCTCCTTGGAGCTGCGTCGCTATCTAAGTGAAGTGTCTATGGCTCGGTTCAAGCACAACAGTGATTCAGATACACAATAAATGTCTGGGGGGCTAAGATATGTTTACGAAGCGAGGGTTGTTAGAACTGATGGCTAAAGATATGCCTTACGAACCAAGCGGTGATACAATGAGCTCTGCAACCCGCCGTTATATAGTGAAGGGCCAAGCATACTCGGGCTACTGATGCAACAGTGATTAAGTGATGTTGTGGTCAAGTCATGGGTAGTACGACATAGACTCTCAATAGTGAATCACTTTTCAGGCTATGCGTCATGATCTTGTGTGATAACATTTGACGACACACCTAGTCCTCGACTGACAGCGTTTTGGGACGGCGAGTTTCATGACCGGTATCCAGACTCGTGGCAAATACTCTCGGATAGAAGACGCCGTCATAATGTACGGCCTTATTACACAGAGATGTGTATAGGGAGAAAGACACCGGCCGCGTCAGGAGCATCAAGTTTGTCGAGTGTCAATCAACAGAGCCTATATTCGATCCTATAAGGAAGCAGAAACCAACTCCAGTGCTATTCAATTAGTATAGGAGAGCCATTGTCCGCTTCCGCAAACTGATTCCTATCTAGCCACTCCCCAAGTCCCCGCGCCTGAGCCATCCATCGTTCGCCCGTTCCGCACATGCACCTATCAGGCAACTGCCTGTCCCAGTCCAAAACGCGAGCCGCACTTGCGACGTCTAGCCGTCGTGTGTGATCTGGATGAAACGACGGCAGCAGCACTCCGCTTGCTATATGATGGTCGCCTGTGCGATAACTTCGAAATGTCGTGGGCCTATTAGAAATGGGATCGGCCGTGGGATTCCAAGGTCCAGTCAGGGCCAACAGGCTGGATGGAGCTGACGGTCGACCCGAGGAGCTAACAGGCGCAATGCGATATCAGAGAGCAAAATTTCGCAAGTCTCACTGCCCAAGGCTTGGTTTGTTGAACTCGTATCAGTGTGCTGGGGGGAGAGGGCGCTCCCGTCGTGGTGGCGGGTCGAAGCGCCCTCCCAGGACACGAACGCGCAAACCGCGCCTATAACTCATGCCACGGCCACACGACGCCCTCCGGCAACGATGTGCATCTGAAAGTTGAGATTGAATTCTGCCATCTGACGCCAAAAAAAGGATGCGCACGCACCCCGAATGAGTGGAACGCACGCTCGGCGTGACCGTATCATTTGTAGATGATTCTCACCACTATAATTGGAGAGATTCGACCCCTCTTCACGAGTGCCGTTCCCCTACTCTCTTGGCATGATTCAACGGCCAAATTTTCGCTCTCGGCTCTGCGATTGCACCTCAAGCCCGGTGCTGCAGTAAGTTAAGATCCGGCTTCCACCCCTCCCACTTGCGACACCCGTGGAACTTGAACAAATGCTGCCACATATGATCTTTTCGTGAAAAGCTTCGATCCTGGACCGCGCGCTTGGAACAAGCCTCGAACTCATGAGATTGTACATGCTCCTCGCTAGGCGAAGCCTGGCCACAGAAAATGCATTCAGGATGATCATGGCCAAGGCGCCACAGGATGAAAGGCTGACCTTGAGGTAGGGGAACCGCGCAAATCCAGGAGACGTCTCCCGGAGCATGGACAGATCTCTCGTGCCGCATCCAGTCATACTTTTTTGAGAAGGCGCGTGAACAATATCCGCAGACAAAGGTTCGCGGCTTCGACTTCCTCGCTCTAGAGGATGACGAGTTCGTCCATGGCGGGTGAGATTGATCGTCGAAGCTCTGACCCGAGTGCGCGGCATCGCTGTTGGCGGAGCGGTGTGAGTAATTTGACGAGGCGGACGCTTCGGATGAGTAGTGGTGCGCTGAAGGAGCGAAGAACATGGAGTCGTCGCTAGCGGATGAGCCGAGAACAGCCGTGGTGAAGTTGTCTGTTCCCTCTCCGAGCTCTGCCTGATTGACGCCCGAGTCCAGAGCGTTTTGTATCACAGACTCAGACACGGGCTCGCTCTCCGGAGGGGAGTGGCGCCATCTCTCAAAGGGCGTCATGCTCGATAGCAAGGACCTCGGCATTGGCGAGCCGGTGCGGAAGGTTGCATTGTTTATCATGGGTTGATTCGAGAGCCGATGACGGCGACGGGCGTTGGTGAACCAGTTGATGACTTGGGTTCTACTCAGACCAGATTGGTCGGCCAGGGCAGACTTTTCGTCGTCCGTCGGGTAAGGGTGTCCGAGGTTGGCGGAGAACCAGTCCCGAAGGACCTGTGTCTTCCGGACGGATCGGGAGCTGGACCTCTTGTTCGAGACCGTGGCGATGGGCGCTGCCGTAGCCTCGGCGGCGGTGGTGCCGGCGATGGGCTGGCCCCAAGACGCTGGGTCGTCCTCCTCGTTGACCCCGTGCAGCTGGCCAATAACGGGCGAGGTGGTTTCAAAATGCGATGGATGTCTCTTGGAGCGCTCAGCAAGACTGCACTGCCGGAACAGAGCTACACAGCTAGAGCACGAGTGGACGGGGTTTGGATTGGCCGCGGTTGTGTGCAGCATGAAGCATTGCAGTCGCAATCGTCGGCAGTGCGTGCACGGCTGCGCGGGTCGCCATGCGCCGTTCTTGAGGAAGAACTCGGCCATGCCCGGGTGCTCCGGCCGGCCGTCGAGCCCTGTCCCCGGTCCGGGGGACAAGACCGTCGCGAAGTCGGATGCCTGGAAGCCGAGACTTGGGTCGACGGGGTCGAAAGCCGACAACGACGCCGGCCGAAACGGAGGCATGGCGCCTGGGTCGGCATCGTCTTCGGCGCCAAAAAGAAAGGCGTCAGGCCAGTCGAGGTCGGCTACGCCGACGCCATGCAGGCCAACATCGTCCAGACCGGGTGTTGTCGTCGCGCCCTCCGGACCCGAAGCGGGCACAGCGCGGGGCTCGTCGCCGGTCGCAGCAAGTCCGGGCGGCGGCGGCGGCGGCGGCGGCCCAGCGGAGGCGCCGATGTCTCCCAGGAAAAAAGCATCGTGCAGTGACATCTGCACCGAGTAGCGGCGGCAATGCGGACGGGCCGAGCTTTACATGATAAGTCCCCCGAGGAATTCCAGCCGGGAGTTGTCGAAGGCGAGATGATGTCCGCTGTCGCTCCTGCTCGGTTCAGCCATGCGGCGGCGATGACTGATGTTCTGGAAGCTAATAAGGTAAGGTCGGCTCACTGGGCCATGTCGGTCGCGCCTTACCCAGCACAGGGCTCCAGTTCAAAGCGGCTTAGCGGCTTTTCGGCTGTCCTGACGGTTTTAATTTTTACTGCCGTCGCGCGAGGGGTGAGCCTAAAGAAATGCCCGAAAGCCAAGCCAAGCCAAGCCAGTCCCTTTTCGTGGTGGCGGCGGTGGAACTTGGGCGACGGCGGCTCGGTTCCCCTAGTAGCCTTCTATCACTGTGTCGAGAAGGCGCCTATGCGCCAATAATGTTGGCGGAAGGCGCGCGACGTGCTGTAGTGGCTCCGGCACATCAAGAAAAGACATAAAATAGCATCACTTGCGCGTGCGAGCTGGCTTGGACAACAAGTCGTTCCTGTGCTGTTCAATCTTTAAGTGCCAAGTTCGTACGCATACATAAACGGCCCGCAAGCCGGCAATGCGTGCTTGAAGAAAATTTAAAGGGCCACGGCCTCGAGTGCATTGCATTGCATGCATTACTGGCATCAATCAGTCCGACTCCAATTCCCACCATGGGCTCCATCCCTAAACACCACGTTGCGCCCACGTTACCCGCCATGTCCTCCCTTCGTCGCCCCCTGCTCTTCAATGAGGCCGCGAAAACATGGACTGCCCCGGTCGCCCTCACCGCCGAGGAGAAGCATGCCATTGACACGTTCCACGGCCAGTTTCCTGGCGGGCCGACGCGGCTAGTCAGTCTCGACGACATCGCCTGCGAGCTTGGCGTAGCGGCCGTGTACCTCAAAGACGAGAGCCACAGGTTTGGCCTGCCGGCGTTTAAGATCCTCGGCGCCTCCTGGGGTACATACCGGGCCCTCGCCAGGCGGCTCAACCTTGCCATTGACACGCCTCTGCCCGCCCTCAAGGAGGCACTTGCAGGCGAAACAGTCACCCTTTATGCTGCGAGCGAGGGCAATCATGGACGAGCTGTTGCTCGGATGGGGTCGCTGCTCTCCATTGCGGCGGAGATTCACGTACCTCATGATATGCACAGGACGACCAAGGAGGCACTCGAGAATGAGGGGGCCAAGGTTGTTGTCAATAGCGGCACCTATGATGACGCACTCGAGACGGCCAAGAAGGCTGCCGAGAGCGAGGGCGGAGTGCTGGTACAAGACTTTTCTTTTCAAGGCTACGAGGATATCCCCAAAGTATGCCCAACCTAAGCCCACTAAGATGCTTTGATGCTAATCCTTCATAGTGGATCGTCGACGGTTACATGACGATGATGCGAGAGATCGACACGCAGCTCAAGGACAGCCCTCCCAGCCTTGTAGTGTGCCCCGCGGGAGTGGGCTCGTTTGCCCAGTCCGTCGTTTCCCACTTCAAGCGGCAAGGAAGTCGCGCCAAGGTGATGACGGTCGAGCCCGACACGGCAGCCTGCGTTTACAAGAGCATCCGGAGCGACGAGCTTGTCACGGTACAGACGCACGCGACCATCATGGCTGGCCTCGACTGCGGGACACCCTCGCCTATTGCTTGGCCAATTCTCAAGGCTGGCGTCGACGCTTGCTCGACAGTTTCGGACTGGGAGGCCCACCAAGCCACTGAGTATCTCACGACTCAGGGCGTGTTCCCCGGAACGTGCGCTGCCGCGCCCCTTGCCGCCGTTCGACGCCTGACCAAGGGCGACAAATCTAGCTTAGGGCTTGACAGAAACTCCGTGGTGGTACTGTTATGCACCGAAGGCTCAAAGGAGTATGAGACACCGATGGATGTGTCGATGGATGATGCCGTGGAGCTGACACAGGCTCTCGTCCGCATCAACTCCGCGAACCCATCACTTGGATCAGTCCCTGGCCCCGGGGAATCTGAAATCGCTCGGTTAATCGCGGCTTGGCTAGAACACCGCGATATCGAGACCCACTGGATCGAGCCTACCAAGGGTAGGCCATCGGTTGTGGGCGTTGTGCGTGGCTCAGGGGCTGGCAAGAGCCTCATGTTCAACGGCCACATCGATACGGTAACAACACTTGGGTACGACGACGATCCGTTGAGCGGCGAGATCAGGTGTGGGAAACTCTACGGTAGGGGCGCCGACGATATGAAATCCGGTGTCGCCGCCGCCTTGGTGGCGCTCGCTGCGGCCAAGACGCAGAACCTCAGGGGCGATGTCATCTTCACCGGCGTCGCAGACGAAGAGGCCATGAGCATAGGCACTGAGCAAGTCCTCGAGACTGGCTGGCGCGCCGACGCTGCCATTGTCAATGAGCCAACGGGCGAACTTATTGTCCACGCCCATAAGGGTTTCGTCTGGGCCGAGGTGGACGTTCACGGCGTCGCTGCCCACGGCTCTCTCCCTAGCGCCGGCGTTGACGCCATTACAAAAGCCGGCTACTTCCTGGTGGAGTTGGACAAGTACTCGGACAGGCTGCTTCAGGGCTGGGACGACCCCGTCATGGCGCCGACCGTCCATGCGTCGACCATCAAAGGCGGCGAGGAACCGTCCTCGTACCCGGCACTCTGCACTGTGGTGCTCGAACGACGGACCGTGGGCGGCGAGACCCGAGGGACGGTCGAGTCTGAGCTCCGGAACATCCTGGACAAGCTCTCCAAGAGCGTCAAGGATTTCCAGTACGACCTGCGCATCACCTTTGACCGCCCTCCCTTCGCCATTGAGACGGACCATCCCTTCGCTGCGCTAGTCAGCGACATCGTCTCCGAGTCACTAGGGAGGAAGGCGAAGTTTATCAAGGAGCCCTATTGGACAGACTGCGCTCTCCTCGCATCCAAAGGTATTCCCGTCCTCCTTTGGGGCCCAAAGGGAGATGGCCTCCATGCAAAAGAGGAATGGGCAGATGTTGAATCCATACAGCGCGTTGCCAAGGTACTGAGTAGAGTTGCGAGCAGATTTTGTTCCTGATAGGTAGAGCTGGGAGCCGCACAACAGCGGCAACTCACGATTCTTCGATCAGGTGGTTGCCTTAAAATGTAGCCTTTCCCGCAAGACGTGGTCTAGCGTCAGCCACACAATGCTCGCTCGATGATTTCTGAACGAGCAGTGAGCCGCATTACAACTCAAAAAGAAAGGCGCCCGCCCAATTATATGAAGCCAAAGCGCAACTCCAGTTCCTCATGTCCTTGGTCGGCTGCATTCTTTGTCCAACGCCGCGGCGACGACCTCGCCGAATCGCTCCGCAGAATGCTTCGCAGCCTTGACAGGGTCATGCATGATGGCCCAAAACGTCCCCCGTATCTCCTTCGTGGGGCTCAACCCAGTAGCCGACTGATACCCCATGGCCTCCAACGCCGTGTGCACCGCCCGCGTCAGCCGTCGCTGCGTCAGGTTGCGCACCACTGCCGGTCCGGCGCCGAAGGTCGTAACCATGATCCACAGCGGCTGCTCGCTGGCCTTGCGGGCGTAATCGGCCTTCTTCATCGCAACGAGCGGGTGGCCGCGAGGGTCGAACCATTGCAAGTCGTGCGGGTGAAGGATATGCTTCGGGCTGAACGCCAACGAGACATTGAAATCCTTTCTGACCTTTTGCAGATCCGGGCCGGCGAAAAATTGACTCATCCTTCCATTGTCGGGCTCGATGTCGTGCTTGAGGAAGAAGATCCAGTTCTCGCGCGTCGTGAGAAGCTTGCCGTCGTTCATGACGAAGGACTTGACTTTCTCAGGCACATATCGCCTCACGCGTTGTTGGGTCTTCGGCTTGTTGTCAGGCGTCCTCAAGGGGGCGGCGGCGGCGGCGGTCGAGGCGAGGCGCAGCGGCGCAAGTGATGATGAGGCGAGTTTCCATCGCAAACCCCCGGCAGCCCGTGCTACCTCCATGACGCGCGCGAAGAGGGTACCGGCGGCCGCGTCTCAGTCATCTTCGCCACGCCAAGGCGTCGCCGAGCTTGATGGGTTGTCGGTGGCGTTCCTTTGAAGATGCGGAAGCCTTGGGCGCAGCGTGCTGCTCGTCGGGTTCGTGCCAAAAAAAAAAAAAAAAAAAAAAGACTGACGGAACGCGTGCTGTGAAACAGTCACAACTGCGACAGGGGTCGCGCAGGGTGGAAGAAGCGTTCCATGGCCCGCAGTCGTCAGGCCGCCAGTCAGTGGCTGCCCTGTTCCTGGCTGCGCTGCGATTAGGTAATTACCATGCATGGGTGGCACTCAGACAGCGCCCATGCTAGCGAAATACAGCTTGAGCCGGGCAAAAGTCCCGCTGCCCTAGGTACTTGCATAACTTCACACTTCGAGATTTTCGCACACACACACCTAACATGTCATTCTGCGGCGCCCCCTTGCTTGAGTCATCCGCGCACGAAAGCTTTCAGGCGCCACAATGCACAACAAAGCCCCATCCATGAGAGCCCAACCCGCTGAAAGAGAGGTAGCATTACCGAGCTGCCCAGCGGGTCAGTCGACGGCCAAACCGCCCGCCCCCACCACAGCGCTTGCCGTGAGTAACAAAGCCAACCAGCAGGTGAAAGGGCCACACCACCCGACACCACCTCCCTCCCCCCTCCAGTACCTCATACCGCCAGTGTCGTCCTCCACAACTTTTTCCTCTTGCAACGTCTCTGCACAACCCATCGAGCCGCCCGCCATCCTACGAGGACACCAGAAAAACCACTCGAACAGGACACGCGACCGCCGCAGACGCAAATATGCCCAAGAACAAGGGAAAGGTGCGATTTCATGGCCCCTTTTTGCAGCGCGGGTTGGGCTCATTGTGTGTGGGCGGCGGGCGACGACGACGTCGTTGTTTTGCCCCGCCCCCACCACGGCGGCCGCACCGCCGCGCAACGCAACGCAAACCAGTGCTGTCGCGACGTTCGCTAACCCAAGTCGACACACGCTACAGGGCGGCAAGAACCGCAGAAGAGGAACAAAGGAGAACGATGATCAGCGTCGAGAGCTGACGTTCAAGGAGGACGGCCAGGAGTATGCCCAGGTCATCAAGATGCTTGGCAACGGTCGCCTCGAGGCCCTGTGCTTTGACGGCAGCAAGCGTCTCGCCAACGTACGTCTTGGCCCCGCGCAGCAGCGCCCCCCTCATTTCCCCCGGCCTGTGCATCACCACATGCAGGCGGGGGGCGGTCAAACAACAATAACGACAACAAGAACACCCTGGCTGCTATGACAGAAGGGAGGCTGACTTGACTACTCTAGATCCGTGGCAAGATGCGAAAGAAGGTTTGGATTAACCAGGGCGACATCATCCTTCTCTCCCTGCGCGATTTCCAAGACAACAAGGGCGATGTCATCCTCAAGTACACCGCCGACGAGGCGAGAACCCTCAAGTCGTACGGCGAGCTGCCCGAGCACGCCAAGATCAACGAGACCGACACCTTCGGCCAAGGCGAGGACGGCGAGGCTTACTTCGAGTTCGGCGATGCCGACTCGGAAGAGGAGTCCGACGTCGAGGGCGGTAAGAAGGAGGTCGACATTGACGACATCTAAAACCCTGCTTTCCTGGACGGCGGCCCTCGGCCTGCGCCTTGTCCCGCGCAGCCTCTACCCTGTCCGGCACCCCGGGGACCATGTAGCCGCTGCTTCGACGAAGCGGCTTTCCTTGGGCGGCGGGGGAACTACACACTGTCTTCTCTCTCAAACCCTTCGGGCACTGGTGCTCCGCTGGGTCCCACGACAGTATTTGGAGCGGAGGTTGGACGACCGTGGTGGGAGAGACGTCACGGCTCGTCAATGTTGTTCATGTCTTTCGTTTCGCCTGATAGTTATGAATATGAGAATTGCGTCGTGTCATGAGGCATGCACATTTTCGTTTCACGTTGTTCGCGCATTCATGTTTAAACCGCATTTGACGGCTTTTGACTTGTTCTGTGGCCTATCATACTGGAAACGCGGCCTACAGGACAGAAATGCTGGGCAAGACGCCCAGCTCTGGCGAACGGTGCTGCGTAGCCGACCCGAGCCCATGATCAATCATGCCATGTCGTGCTAGAGATACGAGAACGGCCAAGCTCAGAAGGAGTAGGGACCTCAGTCCACGGACACTCGCGCTTCTGCCAGCGACTCATCAGAACGTAAGAGGGGGTACACTGTGAGGTGCTCACGTGTGGTGGTGGTGAGCAACGACCAGCGGTGGGTGATCCACCATCCATCACTCATTCTCCGTCAGTTGGTGTTGGCCTACCACTCGTCGTCGTCGTCTTCATCGTCTACACTGCATTAGTGGCCATCGTAACCAAGTTCCATGCTCAGCAGCCAACTTACCACTCTTGCTAACTTTCTCCTTTCTCTTCTGCAAAGCTGCAGCCAAGGCGTCGGCCATGCCACCTCCACCAGCACCAGGAGTAGCACCAGCGGGGGGTAGGCCACTGCCATGGGGCCCCGTGTCGCTGCTGCCTCCAACTTGGGCCCCGCTTCGATCTCGTATCTGGGTCCTATCGACCTTCTTGAGGGAGCCAATGCCACCTGCTTTCTGAATATCTCCCAGCATAGCCGACCGCCCCTGATCCGTGGAGGACAAAGCTGGAGCAGGCACGCCAGAAGAGTACCCCGAGTCCCTGTTGGGAGGCAGAGGAGGTGGTGGAGGCGGGCCGCCGCCAGAAGATGATGGCATCGGCGGTGGTGGAGGGGGAGGCGGTGGAGGACCATTGGTTGATGAGGATGGCATCGGCGGCGGAGGGGGAGGAGGTAGAGGAGGGCTACCAGCTGGCGAGGATGGCATCGGCGGCGGGGGGGGAGGAGGAGGGGCGTTCGACGACGGCAGGGGTGGAGGGGGAGGGGGGCCGGCTGCGCTCGGTGGAGGGGGAACGGGCCTTGAGCTCGACGGCGGTAAGGGGGGAGGCGCGTTTCCGGCCGGTACCTTCGGTGGCAGCGGGGGCGGCGCCGGTGCATGGCTGGACGGGGCGCCATGGCTATCATTGTTTCTCGGAGGAGGAGGAGGCGGTACTGATCCACGGCTCGGCGTAGGCGGCGGGATCCGCTGACCACCAAAGGCCGGCGGAACGTGGAATTTATGGCTCGCGTTCTCGGGCTCAAGCGGCGTTTTGGCTGGTCTTGGCGGGGGCGGTGGACCAGGAACTGCCACAGGTGCCGGCCTGGGCTTCTCCTGATGAGCAAACTTGCCAGCGTCGGGAAGAGGGGGAGGAGCGTTGAATCTGGGTCGGGGGGGAGGCGACGGCTCCTTTGGTGGCGGGCTCGGCTCGTTCGATGGAGGCTCGATCTTGCCAGATCGCCGAGGCGCCGGAGGTGGTGGCGGAGCCCCTCTCCTCACCGACGAGGAGGGCGACGGTGTACTGGAGGCACCAGCAGGAGGCGGAGGGGGAGGCGGCGCCCGTCCAGCTCGTGAATCGTGACCGTTTGTAGGAGGCGGCGGAGGCTGTGCCGGCGGTCCAGGAGCTGCTTGAGAACTCGTCTTTGCCTGCTCTTCCCTCAAAAAGTCCACGATGAACTCCTGGTTATCACGAATGAAATCGTCGGTGAGTCCTTTGTCCTGCAGGTCTTGGCCGAAATGCTCACGCCAGAGAGGGTCGAAAGCATCCAGCAACGCGAACTCGGAGGGCGGCGGGCCGCCATTCAGACTGAGCGAGGATATTGTCGGGTGCATTGGCGGCGGAGGAAGGTTCGCCTGAGTGGCTGGTGGAGGCGAAGGGGCAGACGAGTGTCGATGGAACAGCCCGCCCAATAGGCTGTGCTTATGAGTCGGCTGCGAGCCACCTCCAAAAGGCTGAGATCTCGTGGCGCGACTTGCATTCTTCTCACGTTCGTCCATCTTCTTCTTGAATTGCTTTGCTTCCTTCTCGTCCACAAAGCTCAGCCCTGCGAGACACTCTTCTAGCTCGAAGGTATGGAAAAAGGTCCGATCCTGATTGTAGTGCCATGCGTCGAATATTTCCTGGTCCCAGATGACTCCACGCCCGGAGGGCTAGTCGTAGTTGTCAGCTCCAACTCGAACATCACGGGCGCCGCCAGACTCACTGATATGTCTACCATCTTCAACCAGTAGGTATGTCCGACAAGGTCGTTGGCCAACACTACGGCTCCTTGAAGGCCAGTGTACGTCCATTTCGAGCGGTCTGGATACGCCACGTATAGTCTGGCCACCGCCACAGCCTGGATTTTGTTGGACTGCTTGGGGACGAACCGCTTTACGGTGTCCTTGTCTTCGTCGTTTAATATCGAGGGCATGGTTGCGAGGCCTGACCTGGCGGATGTTCGACGGAGGTGGCTGACGTGTCGCTTCTCAACGATTGCGGTCTGCAAGTGGGCGCAGAGGGCGACTTTCAGTGCGTCATGCGTTCACCGTGAAGCTCGGAGGTTGGCGCTCGTGCCTCGAAGCCCGCGGGCAGTCGACGGACGGATTGTCGCTCGACTCGCTTGGCGCCTGGGAGGCAGCCGCGTATATTAGCAAGCGCCTCGGCAGCAAATGGGCGCCTGGGCCGTCGAACGGCGCTTGGCGCTGCGAAGGATTGCAGACGTCGCAAATGAAGTAGAGGGGCGCTGATGCAGGCCCGCTCGATTGACCCGTTCGACTTGGGGTTGGCCGCTGGCTGTTGCGGAGATGAAGTGGTGAGGTGAGGCCCGGGGACTCCAACCGTGGTGGTGTGTGTGCCTGCCCGCTCGGTCGCTGACACTGGCTTGCTTTGAACGTACAAAGTACCTTCCAGAGCCCACTCCAGCTGCCACGCTAACTGCTAGACTACCACTCCAGCCACGGCGGGTGAATCAGCACAGCCACGCGTCGCGGCTGCTGTCGTCATCTCGCGGAGCAGCGTCGAGGGTCTTCACCGGGGCGATCAGGCACGGAACAGAAAGCAAGCGACGCGACTTCTGGTTTCGTTTCAGGGCCGCCGGTACATGCAATCAACGCCACCGCTTGTCGTTTGGCAAGGCGACCAAGTCCGTGTCCCATTACGAAGCACGGAGTGCGAGCTAAGAAGAGATATCTGACACCGCCTTGGACACTACGGTGCAATTATGATCAATCTCGTGTATTTATTTCGTATCAGGGTCACGTCACTATGTCTCCTCCCGCAATAGACGCTTCCAATAGACAGCGCAGTAGTCATACATCACGGCCACCCGACCAGGCGAGCAACAGCTCACTTGTTCAGAGCAGCCTTTCTCGCCTCTCGGTCCTCCTTAGTACCCTCTTGCTGGGGCAGCTCTTGCGTTCGTGCCGGGCCCGGATGCGCGTTGAACGGAGCAAACTTGGGGTCCACGCCGGTCTCCTTGATGGGCTGGACCTTGAACTCCTTCTCGCCCTTGGGGATGTCAGTCAGTACATGAGTGCCGAGCGGTTGGGTCCACCAGGTGGGTTATCGCAATCGCACCTCGTTCTTCTTCTGCTGGTCCTTGTCCATGTTGAGGTTGCGAAGTGTATACTGCGGTCTAGAGTGTATTCGTAAAGTGATGTCGCAAAGTTGCAAGCAGAGATGGCGAAGCTGGTTGTACCGCAGGAGGGGCTCGACCATATTTGTAGACGTGCCTGCCCCTCCTCCTTCAGAGGGATGACGTCTTGCTGAGACGAATCCGACAGCAGAGGCTACACCTAAGTGTCGCCCCTAGGCATTGGCTGGCTTCCCGTCGCAAGTCGTAAACTTCCGGGGACCACTACGCAAGTCCCGCCTGCGGGTGCCGCCGACGCAGCTGGAATGTTGGCAGGACCAATGGGTGGGTGCGGCGGCCTTCCAACCTTCTGAAGCCGGGAGCGGTGCCCGGCCAGTGACATCAACTCCGCCCTGGGCTGTCGTATCGAGAGGCGCCATAACGATAGGCCATCTACATCCGCCTCTATGGACTTGTATCGTGGTCAAGTTCCTGTCTAATCTACATAAATAGTAGAATATTCGTAGTACATCTATCTCCGTTCTTGTGCGGCTGGGCCGAAAGAAGTCGAGAGCAGATGCAACATTCATTCTCCGGTATTGATAGTGCGTAGACTCCGGCGCCTCTCAAACCAGACGCAGCTCAGTGATCTGGGCCGGGCAGTGGAGGCACGGGTTACAGCAGACTGGATGCCCGTTCCAGGGCGTTGCCAGCAGCGAGCCAGCGCGCAGGAGGTCTCCACTGGGCCTTGCAGTGGCATTGCGCGGGTACCCCAACCTTGTAGCTTGCACTAACGCAGCGACGGCCTCCATGTCGTCAGCTACAACTCATTGTTGACTGGCTGAACTTCACGGCGACTCACACTCCATGAACGGTCAACACACCCAACAACGAGCCTCGGCTTCATCGCGCCCTGCATGTCGGCCAGCAATGCCCCTCAGCCAGTGAAACTCTCGCTGCCCTTGGTAAGGCACCTCACTGTCGGCAGAGCTATTTACGCAGCTGACCGACCGACCACGCACGCAACAGGAATATCAGCAGAACCTCTTCCAGGAGCTCCGTGCTGAAGATGAGCTGGTCGTCCTGGCCCGTGGGCTGGGCCTCATGCGCCTGGTGACAAACCTTCTTCACTCCTACGACGCCGCCGGCAACAACCTCATAGTGGTTGTGGGTGCCGATGAGCGTGAAAATGGCTGGATCGGCGAGGCTCTGGCGGAACACGCCGCCATCAGCGCGTCACCTCGTGCCCGGGGCTTGACCGTGGTCAACA
The DNA here is from genome assembly GCF_022605165.1 of Purpureocillium takamizusanense. Classification (NCBI taxonomy): domain Eukaryota; kingdom Fungi; phylum Ascomycota; class Sordariomycetes; order Hypocreales; family Ophiocordycipitaceae; genus Purpureocillium; species Purpureocillium takamizusanense. The sequence continues at coordinate 671,699 of NC_063078.1, forward strand.
CCGATTTCCAGAGCGTCGGTGCGCGCGAGAAGATGTATTCCGGCGGAGGCATATTCAGCATCACCTCGCGCATACTCGTCGTCGACCTCCTCACCGGTCTTCTTAATCCGGAAACCATCACCGGCCTTATTGTCCTCCACGCGGACCGCGTCATCGCAACATCTCTGGAAGCCTTCATTCTGCGTGTGTACCGGCAGAAGAACAAAGTCGGCTTCCTCAAGGCGTTTGCGGATAATCCGGACCCGTTTACGATTGGCTTCTCGCCGCTCACCACAATGATGAGGAACTTATTCTTGAAGAAGGCCTCGCTTTGGCCTCGGTTCCATGTTACCGTCGCGCAGTCTTTAGAAGGCAAGAAGAAGGCGGAGGTGATTGAACTGGAAGTCCCCATGACAGACTCCATGAAAGACATCCAAAACGCAATCATGGAATGTGTCGAGGTCAGCATTCACGAGCTGAAAAAGGGCAACAGCGGTTTGGAGATGGAAGACTGGAATTTGGATAGCGCTCTGCTCAAGAACTTTGACACCATGGTCCGTCGCCAGCTGGACCCTAATTGGCACCGGGTCAGCTGGAAGACACGCCAGATTGTCAATGATCTGACGGTCCTTCGTGGGCTTCTGAACAATATATTGACATACGACGCCGTGTCATTTCTTCAACATCTCGACACCATTCACGCTGCTCATTCTCCGCCACCGGGTTCCACGCGTCAAACCCAGTCGCCGTGGCTGTTTCTTGATGCGGCTCAGACTATATTTGATACAGCACGGAGGCGCGTGTATTCCGCGAATCCCAAGGCCGTATCGCAAGGCCAAAGCATCGACTCTCTTCGCCCGGTCCTCGAGGAGCTGCCAAAATGGGGTATGTTGGCCGAGGTTCTGGAAGAAATCGATCGGGATCTCTACTTCGAGCCTCCAGCCAAGGACGACTCGAACGGGACCATTTTAATCATGTGCTCCAACTTGGACACCTGCAGGCAGCTGCGCGACTACTTGCAGACAATGCACGTCAAACCCAAGGTAGAGAAGCCGGAGGAGGACGATGTCGACGGCGAAGAAGCCCACAAGGCCTCTGGAGCGTTTATGATGAGGAGACGGTTACGAAACTACTTGCTCTGGAAGAAGCAATTTGCTCAAGTCAGCGCAACTCTTTTCGCCGAGAACCAAAAGGCGCTCAACAGCGCGTCAGACTCGCGGCCAGGGCGTGGCGGTATGCGCGGCGGTAAGCCTCCTTCCAACAAACGGCGGCGAGTGCGAGGTGGCGGTAACATGGGCATATCCGCTGGTCGAGCGGACAACGGCGTTATTGCTCAATATTTCGAAAAGCCCGGTGAAGTCGCGGACCTCATGGCCGAGGTCCAGATAACAGAGGAAGAGGCTCAACAAAAGGAGGATATTGTTGCAGATCCCCTCGAGGATATGGATGACTATTTTCAACTCTACGACATGCAAGACCTTGTGGTTGTGCACGCCTACGACGGCGACCAGGATGAGCACGTTCTCGAAGAGGTCAAACCGCGATATCTCGTCATGTACGAGCCAGACGCCTCGTTTATCCGCCGCGTGGAAGTCTACAGGTCGTCGCACAACGACCGAAACGTACGGGTGTACTTTATGTACTACGGTGGTTCGGTGGAGGAGCAACGATATCTGGCCTCGGTGCGGAGAGAGAAGGATGCCTTCACCAAGCTCATCAAAGAACGCGCCAGCATGTCACTGGTCATGACAGTAGACCCGCACGGCATCGAGGACCCCCAGGAAGCTTTCTTGCGCACCGTCAATACAAGGATCGCAGGCGGCGGCAGGCTAGCCGCGACGGCGCAACCGCCACGTGTAGTGGTTGACGTGCGAGAGTTTCGGTCCTCACTGCCATCACTTCTGCATGGACGGTCCATCATCATCGTGCCATGCATGCTCACAGTCGGCGACTACATCCTATCACCACATATCTGCGTTGAACGCAAGTCAATCAGCGACCTGATATCGTCTTTCAAGGATGGCCGCCTGTATAACCAAGCCGAGACCATGTTCATGCACTACAGAAACCCAATGCTCCTGATTGAGTTCGACCAGAACAAGTCGTTCACGCTGGAGCCTTTCGCCGACCTCTCGGGCAGTCTCAGCAGCGTGGCGCCCTCCAACGTCTCGTCCGACCTCCAGTCCAAGCTGGTGCTGTTGACGCTGGCGTTTCCGAAGCTCCGCATCATCTGGTCCTCGTCCCCGTACCAGACGGCCGAGATTTTCGAGTCGCTCAAGGCGCAGGAAGAGGAGCCCGACCCCATCGCTGCGGTACAGGCCGGCCTCGACAAGGATATGAAGGTGGAGGACCAGGCGTTCAACCAGGAGCCGCAGGAGATGCTCGCAGTCGTCCCCGGCGTGACTCCGCAGAACATCAAGAACATCGTGCTGGAGACGGAGAATATTCGGGAAGTGGCCAACATGACGCAAGGGGAGCTGGAGCCGCTGGTGGGCAAAGCTGCCGGCAGATCCATATACGGCTTCTTCAATCGCAATGTCATGGAAGAGGAAGAATAGCGCGGTACGTGGAGCGGTTGATGCCCACACTCAAAGAATCTACATCACGAGAACAAAAAGGGCCACGAGTAGGTAGCCTGGCCGTTTACAAAACCAACATTTGGGTATTAATGAACATTGTATCGTTCCAAAAGCGCAAGGGGTATTCTGCAGTAAGCACCTTGCCACTGTCCCTGTTTATCCAAAACTTTCATCTCTCATCGTATCCGACCCGCAGCCTGCCTGCCTGCCTGCCTACCCATCCTTCTCCTTTCGTAGAGTAGGGGAGGGTTCTTCTTGACCAACACTACACATGACTCCTCCTAGTTCTTCTGCCGCCGCCGCCATGTCTCCGGCCGCCGCAGTAGCCGCACGTCAGGAACGAAACGATGATGCCGCAGAACGTGACAATGCCGCTGATGATGGCCTGGAGGATGCCGCCGATGCCGCTGATGACGGCCATGATGCAGCTGCCAATCGTCTGCAGGGCAGATCGGATCTGTTTGTCCCAAGTTTTCCTGTCAGCAATGATTCGGGGAGGGGGGGAAATCGGGCGGTGAGCGCCCGCCCGCCGGCAGTGGGATCATTTGTTCTACATACGCAGGAGAGAACGCCACCCATGTTGGCGATGTGGATGTGGACTGGGTGCGTGTGAAGTTGATGCAACGTAGTGCGTGCGAAAGCGCCTTGTCGTTTCTGTAGATTTTTGGATGGGCTTTGGTGTATGAAGTGGTGGAAGGAAACCGTAGTGTGGTATGTGGATGTTGAGGCGAGGTTGTATGTGTATGTAAGTCCGAGAGACTAGAAGCAGCAGCAGCCCTTGGGATTCATATACGATAGCCGAGCACGCCCTGGCCGGGACGTGTGAACCACAACATCATCATCGTCGTCACCGGCTCGTGCATGCGCAGGCGCCAGGGTCTCACCCACGTACCACACACACAGACACAAGGCCCCTGTGACGTCAACATCCTTTCGGTTGGGTGTCAGTGCCGAGCACGTTCCCGCCCCCATGCCCCTCGTAGGACCAGGACCAGGACCAAACAATGGGCAAAACAGTTTTCCTCGATCCCCGATCTCCCGTAATTTTTTCTCTCCTCTCGCCCCACGCTTTGACGTGTGATATCGGCCCCCTCCCCCCGGTGCATCTGCTCCGGCGACGCCCTGTCACCTGCCCTGCCCACTGTTCCTGCCACTGCGAGACACCCAGTCGGGCGGGCCTGCCAGTGGCTGGGCCGGGGGCCACCACCCAAACAAACCCAGACCCAGAAGACCCAGACCCAGACGGGGGGTTATTGTGGCGTCACCATGCCGGGCCATTGACGTGTGCGGCTCTCATGCCTTGATTTTGGGGACCGGCGATCACGTCGAATCGGGCAAAATCTCAGACAATTCACGGAGCACAGCACGGCCATGCCCCCAACGGCTCGCCGTCATGCCGCATGCCGCCGCCTCAACGGCTGAGATGCTACTTCGTACGCGGGCCCCGGGAAGGATTGTCAAGTCGGGCGGCAGGCGGCTAGACACATGGGGTTTTCGGTATTGGCAGTTTGCGGCCTGGGGGTGGGGGGGGCTGGTAGTAGACCGTTTGGTGCGCGCTCGTGGCGTAGTTCGTTCGCTACGTTCTACTACAATCGACAGCGGCCTTCGTTCGGCCCGTGACGTCAGGCTGCAGAAACCCACGCTCCCCAGCACGGCACTTGGACAGCAGATCACACTACGTAGGTACTGCCCTCGACTAGTAGTGACCACCAACGTACTCGACTTGACGACTTTATGATAGCCGGCTCGCGAGGGCATGCATATGCACCTCATAGTCGAAACTACCGAAGCCTGGATGAGGACAGGATTGATGAGGCGAGATTTACAAGAGGGGCAAGAACAACAAAAAATAGTACACGCCCAGACCCAAATTGCAACCGGTAGAGTGTTCGGCGACGCCAACCCTCCTCTATCAAGCTGCCCGTGTAGGCACGTTGCATTTCTCCAAGCACACACACTCAACCCCAAAATGGCATCCACCTCTTCTTCGCCGCCATGGCCCGCTGCAGGTGAGCCCGCCGGAGCATCTCTTTGTTGCGCGAGTCCAACAGGCCCAGGGCGCCATCTTCGCGGTACGACATGCCCCGCGGCATCGACGGCCTCTCGCCGCTCATCATCTTGATGCGCTGCACCTTTCGCAGCTTGACGAGGCCGTACCAACAGACAATGAGAGAAAAGATGGACGATACACCCGTTACCGCGCTAAAACCCCAGTTGGTCTCCTCGATGAAGTTCTCCAGGTTCATGCCGTACAGGCCGGCGAGGAACGTGCCCATGGCCAGCCCAAGGGTTCCTACGCTAAATTTGAGGTCCAGAAGCATGAGGGCGTTGCGGTTGGCATCAAGAATGGCGCGTACGCTTGCATTCATGTTAGCCCATCGAGAAAAATGTAGGCTGCCAACACCAATTCGGGACTCACATTTCCTCCGTGTTGCGAATTCCCGACACCAGGTTGCCGGCCTCCTGGACGATTTCGTCTGTGAGCTTGTTGTACGACTCCAGTAGCATTTCAACTTCTGTGTGATCGTCCAAGCCTCTGTGAAGATCATGTTGCTTCTCGGTCAGGTACATCTCAGCCAAGTCATCGTCCGCCTCGAGGAGCTCCTCCAGGGCGTCCCGCACAAGCTTCGCCTTTTGCTCAAAGGTGCTCACGCGCTTGGATAAGATGAGAAGGATGCGCAGCTTTTCCCGGTCGATATCGTCTTCGAGTTCGCTAAGAATGTGCATGACTGGCTCCCGCACAGCTTCGAAGTCGGCTTCCATTTCGGACGTCACCGACGTCAGGACGGCCTCGAGGGCCCTAAACTCGTAGGGTAGGCCGTTGGATCCCTGCGACGGCTTTTGCTGCAACTTGCCCTGCAGGTCGTACATGAAGGCAGACTGTGGGTACGAGGTTTTCGATCCGTAGACGTCGAAGAGCAGCACCCGGTCATGCTTGATCAGGACCTTGAGATGTAGCAAGTTCAGGAGAATCGCCGAGGGTCGGATGAGGATGTGTGGCAGATTCGACGAATCAATCTTGCGCAAGTCTCGGGGCAGCAGGCCATACTATATCGAGCTGTTAGGAGATCTGCCCGGTGATGGATTGCTGCGGCAACGGTCCGTCTCACCTTTGCAATCAGCTCCGTCTTCTTGAATTCGCCATCGACCAAAATCACTTTGCCGTTCTCGTCCACTTCGGTGCACCGGAGTCTGGGTTCAAGCGCCGCCTTGGCCGCCATCATCCTCCGGCTGGTGAACATGGACGACCCATGCTCGAAGTCTTCGTGTGATGGGAGGTCGTCCGGCTTGAGGGGTTTCGCGCCCTTCCTCGCTGCGCTGCCCCAAAGCCTTTCTTGCCAGGTCGGCTCGCGCGCGACCTTGGGCACTTGCGGGTCGGCCGACTTTTTCGATGAAGTTGTGGTGCAGAAACCGAGCTGCGAGGGCGCCTGGGTTGTCGGGATTTTGTTCAGGGGCGAGAACCGCGCCGCGGCCAGAGGCGGCTTCCCGCAGGTGAGCGCCCGAGTCCTCGACTTGTGCCTGCTCGTGCCGCTGCTCGGCCGCACCTGTCCACAGACAGGCGCGCTACTCGCTACCGTGCCATAGGAGTGTCGCGACCTCTGGAAGGCCAGTTCGGCCTGTGATCGTAGGAACCGGAGCAAGCTGCGGGACGGGGCCGGCTGGCGCGCCGCTGGGTGCATCCCGATAATCGCGCAGCAATTGTCGTTTGCGCTCGCGCCCAGGTTTCACGGCTGAAGCAACCGACCCTAGGGAGATAAAACTGCTGCTCCCTCGGGCTCGCCAGGAGCTTGCGCGGTACGGGCGTGGGACGTCGAGTCTGACGGAGGTTGTTGCAGCGGAACAGAAAAAGTTCAAAGGCGTGGAAATTTGGGACGACATCATCGTGGCGCACGGGCCATCTTCGGCGATCATACAACTAGTAACGTAATTACTGGCGCCGCTCCCACCTTCAGGCACGAAACAATGTGCTATGCTGTGACGGACGACAGCGCATGCTGATAATTGAATCAAATATTTTAATGCACAGAAACTAGGTCCGTATCGTACTACCGATACTCTTTTTAAAGCGAATTTAGATGCAATCAGCGTCCACGAGTCGGCTCTCATACAAAGTACTCTGTATACTGTACAACAGGGCGAATCCAGGTCCCTTGGCACTCATCACTAGCTCTCGGCCCCTGGAAACTTCACGACAAAACTTCGCCCGGGCAACGTTCCCCGGTGCAAGGAATACTTAGCCCTTTGCCAACCTCTCTCCCAACCTCGCCTTGCCTTTCCGCTTCAACGGCCCTCGCAATGCGTTGACAAGTGCCTCGCGTGCCCATGCCAACAATACTGTTCATTCGACGTGCAGCTTAGCCGTCGGGGATGCTCATGACACGACGACACATTGACACGGGTGACGACAACAACAAAAAGGGTAGCTAGCCGCCTGCCATGCCTCCTACGCCCATCCACGTCAGAGGCAAGCGGAAAGCACTCTCCGACAAGGCGCCGAAAGGCTTGCCTGGCCCGCCGCCAAAGATGCGCAAGTCGCTTGGCATCGTCCTGGCCAGCCGTGCGACTCGTGCCGGCGCAACACTCGAGTCGCTCCCGTATGAGATTCTGGAAAGCATCCTGCTCTACAGCACCAATCTCTCGCTACCTCGCGCAAGTCCCATCGTTGGCATGAAGCTTTCGAGCCGTGCGACACTGCTGCGGCTTTTCATATGGGCTTTCCACGAGACATGGGAGCAGTCATTTGGCATACCTGCCAGGCAGCGCCTCTTTCACGTCGGTCAAATGGACGGAGAGAAGCGGCCGCCCTTTCAAGGCGATCATACGCTCCAGGTAATACACACACTCTCTGTCTTTCTCTCACCCATATTATTTCTGTAAATATAAAATTCACGCCAATGCTAAGTGATGCGCCGCAGAGTGCCCTGCTCGAGCAGCCGTGGGCCAAGATCGACTTCATCCTCCAAGCACAGCAAGCCTGGGCAGATCGCTATGCGCGTCATCGGTGGTATCAGCACAGCCTACCTCGGCAAGAAAGCTTCAATCCCATAGACCACGACCACGAAGGAGGCTTCGCCCACTTCAACGCCCGAGAGTGCTTCGAGGTCGATTACCAGCAAGCGCGGCAATGGCCCGCCTTCTTCGCCACGTCGCTGCAGTGGCGAGGCCAGGACGTCCATCCCTGGACACGGATGCCCATGGACCTTGTTTCGGGTCCGTGGGACGACGAGCAGCTGCGACGCCTCTTCTGGCTCAGCCGCGGCGGGCTCAAGATCGGCGACCAAGACCAACAGCGTATGCCCCCCTGGGAGGTCAAGCTGCAGTGTCTCGACAACGCCGCCTTGTCCGCGCCCGTCCCGAACAGCCTGGTCATCAACTGCCTGATGCAGGACTGGATCTTCACCGATTTGCCGGACGACGTCGTCAGGAAACAGCGCGTTAGTCTTGACAGGCGAATTGATTGGGGGGCAGACTCGCCAGAAAACAAGCAGACTTTGCGGCAGATTAGGATCGCGCTGGTCTCCTTGTCAGAGCATGAATACACGATGCCTCGTTGATCATCTTAAGGAGACGAGCGTGTCCCTTTTGAGACGAGGCATGAAAGCAGCCGGGCGTCACTTCCGAGTCGTTAAAAGATGCAGCAGTCGAATGGCGGCACCTGGCAGTCACAGCACCGGGAAAGGGAGCCCGATTTCTCAGCAGAGATCCCCGAGTTGCCTTCCAGTGGGCAGTGATGCCCTCGGAAACGCGGCTTGCCTGCCTGCCATCTGGACACTTGCTTCGGCATGTTTCTCAGGAAAGCGAACCCCCATCAAGAAGCATGCAGAGAGGGGGGCCGCCTGCGCCGAGCTGACAACAACAAATTGGAAATGCCCTACATCGCATTCAAGCGCGTGCGTTGTGCATCTTCGAGTGTCGTGCGGCGGCTCCGCTCCCTGTTCGTCAGCATCCATCGCCCCCGGCGCGAACCGTGATGCCGGCGTGACTAATAACTCGCGAACAAGCAAAAGCGACGGCTCACCACCACCACCACCACCACCACCTACGCAAGCATCCTCCGGCGAGTCTGGAACTGGAAAGCTGCGCCCACGTCCCACAGCCTCCCACCCGCTCGACTGACTACTGGACGCAGCGCAGGCGGAATATCCCCCTCCCCCTACCATATGTTGTATTGGTTGGCTGGACTCCGACGTCGTTTGGTGGCCGGAGAGAACGGACAAGAGGGCGAAGCCAGGCATAGCAGCCAGGCCAAGAAGAGAGACTACAGTGCCATAGCTCGTACACAACAAGTAAAAACACGAGGCGGCCTGATTTCCGGGCTCGCCGCATGTCATGCTGACCAGCCATGACTGTGTCGTTGCTTGCTTGAAGGGCGCCGGCTCACATGGACTCATGATGAGTTAGTGCCAAGGCATCGGGCTCCGACTCCGAGCCGCCCCCCATCGCAAGCACCACGCGCGCGCGCATCATGGCCAGCCAGCCCCTTGACTCTTGCTGCTGCTCCCTTGCGACTCTCGCGGGGGAAACTTCTCCCCTGTCAGGCATACCAGCATCGGTGCTGACGCCGCCCCCCGTGCGCCACGGGCCGTTGGATGATGCTTGCTTGCCCGCATGCTTTGCCTGAGTCCCCATCGTGAACTCGCCCAGCCGCCTCCCAGCGGGACGCGCACGCGCTGTGAAGCGCCTGCGACCCCTCCGGCGCGTCTCTTTCCTTTCTTGCAACGGGCACCATCCATCCATCCATCCTCGGCCTCCTACGCGCCAGGCCAACATCTCGGGCAACACCAAAACAGCCAGAAAAACCTCGCCCCCCCCCCCCCCCGTGCCTAGCATTTGCTTGCTTGCCATGCCCGTCAGCAGCAGCGGGGCCTGGATCTCCGACTCTCTGTTGCGGACAACTTCCTCCGTGGTACGAAGTATCAGTCGTAGTATGTATATAGTAACGTTATTAGTATGCAGTAGCAGTTGCAGCTGTAGTAGAGTACCAGCAGCAGTAGTAGTAGCGTTGGCCAGACCAGACCTCCCAGCGGGGCGGGTTCGTCGTTCGTTCCCGCGCACAGCACCGCACCGCCGCCGTGTCGCCACCTGCTGCTTCCCAATGCGGCAAGCTCGCGGACCTCACGCCACACCCACCACACACCAGGCCGAGCCGGCGTCCCTCGTTATCATCAGGCAGAATGACTCACACGGTCGGTTCGGTTCCAACACCACCATCAGCTCGCGCGCGACTCGCCCTCGCCTTCCCTTTCACGCGCCATCGCCCCTTTGTTCCAGGGTACAGGACAGTCCAGTACAGTAGTACAGTACATTAGGCAGTAGGAGAGCAGCTCATTCACAGTGGCGTGCGTGCCCCGGCATTTCCCGGAACACAAGTCGGTTCGGCCGGACAAATCCGCTTGCCTCCCTGCCTACCTGCCTGCCTGCCTGCCTGCCTGTTAACTTCTCACACCCAGCACCAGGTGAGCGCCTGTGCTGTCGGCCACACGTTGCTGTCAGCCATGGCGGCGCTCACTGCTTGCTTCAACGTATCAACTTTGGTCGTGTCCGGGGGGTTGCAGGGCCAGGCAGGGTCAGGACAGCATGCATGCATGTCACTCAACATCCCGTCGTCGCAAGTGCGTATGAAAAGGTACTGTGACACGCACAGTCGGTATAGTGTCGCAATCAGCAACTGGTCCTCAGCATGTAACTCTTCAATTCTTTTGTGGTCTGGGGGGCCTTCTCAAAGCCAGGCATCCACAGGCCCGTTGTGCCGAGGGCATCAATGAGGCCGGTGACCTCGCTCCGTCATTAGTGCCAACCATCTCAAGACTTTTCCAAGCTAGCTATTAGATTTCGCCATAGCGTCATTGCTCTCCACGGTCCAGACCAGCTCTTTGTAAGTTCAGTCTCACTCTGAATAGCGCAAAGAGTTTAGCACAAGGGTTCGGGGAGGTCGAGCAGGTGGCGTTGCAGCCGTCCAGACGGGCAAGTGAGTCGTCAAGTTTCATGTTGATTATTGCCTTCCTGGCTGTGCTTGTCCGTGAGGCTAAGCTGGAGGCTATTTGACCGAGTTGCCGAAGGTTGCACAATGTGGTTTTGGCCTGCGACTGTGCTTCCATCGTAATCGGGGTGCCTTGGCCACTTCCACCTTCGTAACATCCAAGAAACATGAGTCTTCTAGTCGTACAGTCCCATTCCTCCGCTCTTCATAGTCACCGTCCAGCCAACTGCTCATCCCCGGACGACCATTTTTAGCGGCTCATCCACGTCCCCGAGCCTGGATGATGCATGCTAGATTAACGCGCTTTTCAACCCGTAACCTTTGGACGCCATCTGCACGTTCTATGAACCCAGAGATGGAACGAACCTCGACCAAGGTATAGTGGTATAAAAAAAGCACCCATGGCAAAGACTCCACTCCTTCCCAACGCTTCCCTATCGATGCGATGTAACGATGTAGAAGCGCAAAAAGATAAAAGACAAATGGCGGTTATCAAAACGAGTCTGGATGTTACTGTCGCAGACAAATATATGTGGCTGGTGTTGGCGTCCAGTGTAGTAGCTGCGCATGTTGTTGCGAAACGGATTGCAAACATGCTAGTTGAGAATACCATCCCACATCCCGGGACCGCGGAGGCTGATGGCCGGGTGAATCTTGGCGGATGTGTAGCCGCTGGCGGCTTCTGCGGAGCAGCAGACTCTCTTTCCCGGTGCTCCAACAATCGGGCGACCAGGAAATTGAAGATATGAGTCCGAGACAACGCCACCTCGAGAGAGAACAAGGCTGTCGGGCCAGCCAGCCTGAGATGCCTCATAGTTTCCAGAGAGAATCTCGCGCACATTGTCCTGCAAGGTGTTGTCCATCGACGACGTCCTGCTACGCTTGCACCCAGTCTTGGCGATGGGCGTAGCATTAGCCGAGGCTTGTCTGTGAAGGTCCTGCAAAGCACGAGCCGCATCCGAGGCTGGGTCTCGTGCCGTCTCGTCGAGATCCATCTCACGCCTTGCCAGTGGGGTTTCCAAGGTGAGGTCACCGAGTTTATGGACCGGGCCGGTATAAGACTCGGGTGACGACGATGGGCAAGGCTCGTCGTAGTCTTCGGGAACTGAGGGTACCGTCGGTCTAACGCACACCTTGTCATTCCACAGCTTCGTCGCCCGGAATCGCGACGGCGCACTACCCCTGCCAGAGCTGGTGTAGGTGGTCGCGCTAACGAGAGACGATGCAGAGGAGATGGACGAGGACCGCGAAGAACGCGACGTATCAGAAATCATAGACTCCGGAGAAGACGCTGTCGAGACAGAATTGGCGAGAGAGGAGCGGCGCACGGGGCAGTAGCCCTGGGGTGACGAAGTGCTTGAGCAGGGGAATCGTTCCAGGGCCTGGGCCGTGTTGATGCAGTTTGCTTGCGCCATGGCCAAGCCCATTGCACCACACTTTCCCATGATCTGCGAAGCAGCACTCACTGCAGGAGTGCAAAATCCGCTGGTCTGGGGAGTGAGGCGCGGGGTGGGCAGGAGGCCCAGGGACGGAGCAAGACGACCCGGCGTGTAGGCGGACGTGGGCGCAGGCTCCATGAAAGCCGGTGTGCCGCAAGACGTGGACGTCTGCAAGGGCTTGGAAGTGTCAAGTCCAGGGCGGCCGTCCTGAGTGCGGTTGAGAATGCTGCGCGGGGACAAGACGGAAAGGTCGCTGGTCTTGGAGCTGACCTGAGGGATGAGACCCTCAATGTTGGTCAGCTCCGGGTCCAGCTTCAGAATGATCTGCTTCCAGTCCGCTGTCTGCTGCGCAATGACCTGCGAGATGCCGCCGGGCGACGGCGGCGACGGCGGCGGCGTGTACTTGAGAACCATCTCCGTCCAGCGCTGGAAGACATCGTCTGCGATATGTAGTTTCCAGTTAACAGCGAGGAGGAAAGCAACCTCGTTCTGGTTGATCTCCTGGGTGTTGAGGCCCGAGATCTTGCTCCAGGCACGGGCAGAATAGTTGCGATCCTGGAGATATTTGGACGCCAGGATGAGAGCAGCCAGGAACATGCGCCGGCCGCACTGCAGAGCGCGGTCGGAGTAGCGGTCCTCTGGCTGCTCCGTAGTGAAGTTGTGCTTGGGCACATGAGGCTTGATGAGGATGAGATAGTACAGAGCCACTTGGAGCGTGGAGTAGCTGGTGCGCGAACGCCGAAGCGTCTCCTGGATGAAGGTGCGCAGCGGCAGGACAGCTTTGCTGCTCTGCTCATTGCGGCACATCACCGAGGAAAGCGGCCAGATGGCCTCCACAATCTGGGTGGACGAGTCTGTACAGGGCTGTCTAAGCATTGGATCAGAGGGTCCGGAAACAAATACTGCGACCTACCAACAAGGTTGTCGACAAAGTTGATCTTGCGATCGGACTGCCGAACAAGCGCGGGGGGCGCAGCCGACCGGGCGTGCGACCCAGCCGTCGTGCGCCGGGGGTTTTGGCGCAGCTCCGCCGGGACGGAGGTGTCAGCCTCGCGCTGCAAAAGCGAGCGGCGAAAGCTAGCGGCCTTCTCGGAGGCGGTGACGGTGGCCCGCTTCGAGAGACAGTAGCTGTCGCAAGAATCGGAATCGGACGTGTTTGTGGAGATGGAGGTGTCGTCGGAGGATTGCGACGCAGTGTCGGACCACACCGAAGCAGTTGAAGTGGACGCCGAGGCGCTTATAACGGAGTTGTAGGGTGCATATCGGATGGAGCTAGCGACGGAGGCGGGTGAGCCATACGCGTCGCACTTCATCTTGGTAAGATGTGTATATGGTAGAAGGCTGGTCTGACAGGCGAGTCAAGCCAGTACCGAGGATTTCCAGTCGCCGTCGAGGGCTAAGTCAAGCGGTAAGAGCGTGTGTTACCGTTGAGCGAATCGAGAGAACCGTGTCGAGTAGCTAACTTCGCGCAAACAGCATATGCTTGCTGCGTGCGGGAAGCGTGTCCGGGGGCGTGTGGCGGCGGGTGTTCTAGACGTGGATGTCGACAACCGACTTTACACGGACGATCAAACCGGAGGACAGAGCTGAGACGACGGCGACTGGAGTGGTAATAGTGTAACTTGCACGAGGCATTGCGACAAATGCTTCAAGATGCAAGTTGAGGTTGGTGTGACGGTAGTCTTAACACACTACCATCAAGCGAGGTGGTTCGGAGGGGAGAGGGGGGTTCTTCGGACGGTGGTTTGGCGTGTGGCTGATCGACAGTTCACGTCCGGGACGTTGAAGGCTGTCGTGCAGGGTCGGGTCTCGAAGATATGCAGGTACAGAGCGGTGCGGCGGCTAGGGCGAGCGTATATATTCGGAGTCGGCGGTGATGTGACTCCCCTAACGTGGCCTGAGAGGCGAGGCGCCGGTATGAGTGCGAGGGTGGTGACAGCCTTGGGGGGAGGCGATGAGTGGGTCCCTGGGGGCTGATAGGCTGGTGTGACTCGGCGCGGTGGCGACCCGAGTGTTGCCGCGTGGACCAGTGGCTGCCCGGCTGGCGATTTCGGAGGCAGCGAGGCAGTGATGACTGGGGAGCAGCCTAAAATGACAGAGAGCGGCCGAGGACGTGGCGAACAGGTGTGTGCCTGCGTCCGTGTGATTGATGACGATGCTCAACAGAGAGGAAAAAACAGCACGCAGGGTATTAAGAAGGGCAGCAAAAGGGATAATAGGGAGTGCGGGTAGTGAGTAACACTGGTGACCGCAAGCAAAATGGAGGCAGGCAGCTAGCTGGCTCACGTCGACGTGCGAGTGACTGTGCCGGCGGCGACTGCTTCTGCTGGTTGCTGGTGTTGGACAGTGGTGCTCAACGTCGTTCGCTTTCGCTCAGGTCCGCAAGGTGCAAGTGAATGCCGCTGCGAGTGTGAGGAGGAGGCGAGGGACCGGATCGGTGAGGATCGATCGGAACAGGAAAATGAGAAAAACCCAAAGAGTAGACTTGCGCCGTGGAGTGGAGAGAAACCAGAGCAGACTTCGAGAGTCGCTGGCGACGATTACAGGGCGGTACCGAACTTCATCGTGGCGACGCTGGAGTTCGATGGGGGAAGGAAAACAGGAAGCCTGTTGCGAGGGTCTGTGGTTTTGAATGGGCGGGCGTCTCCCGCGCGCGCATTCTCTCGTTCGTTCGCTGCTCGGTGGCCGTCGCTGCGCTGGCTGGCTGGCTGGCTGGCTGCTGGCGGGCGGGTGTGGGCTGGGGGGGGGGGGGGGGTCCAAACCAAAGGGGAGAGGGGAGAGGGCCCAGGCATGGCATGGGGGGGGAACCCGGACGCTTTCGAGCGTGTGAGTGTGTGTGTGCCAGTGTGTGGGTGGTGGGAGGCGGCCTGAGGAGGCATCTTGGTGCAGCGGCATTGCCAGCAACGCCAGGCAGGCAGGCGGCATTCAATCCGGCGACTCACGTACCGTGTCGTGTACAGCGAGCGCGGGGCTAGCACCGAACAGGTACTCGCTGCCCAGCCCGCCCGATACCTGGGGTGGGCGCTCAGCCCCTGCGCACGACCTGTCTGTCTGGCTGTGTCCAGATTTTGCCGGCGCTCCATTGGCCACATGGCCACGAGCCATCTCCTCCCCCCCGGCCCCTCCCCCCCTGATGATGCCAGTAAGTTCATCATGGCCCTGCACCTGCGCTGCGCTGCGCTGCACTGCGTTTGCCAGCACCACCCATTGCGCAGGCCGCGCTGTTCGGCGGCCGCCCCACCCCTGTCGCCCCTGATTTCCATTACGGGAATGGTGCGCTGTGCTGCCCTGCCCTCTGCCACTCAGCGCGTTGCCTCCTGGTCCGGCGCAGCCAGTTGCAGCGCGCCAGCCCAGAACGGTGGCGGAGACACCCAGCCGTGAGGAAGAGTCATCGCCATGGAACGCATCGGGAACGCCTGGGCGGCGTGCGCGCGCGCTTGCGGGCTGGGCGTCATTCGCCTGTCTGTCTGTCTGTCGGCCTTCAGTCTTGACGCCTCGTCCGCGCCTTGGCCCGAGGCAAGGGGCGCAGAAGCCCAGGCCTGTCCAGAAAAAGCGATGAGGCGAGGCAAGAAAGGAGCAGAGGAAAGTAACGTCATGGCGAGAAGGCAACCAAAACTTGCACCGTCGCAGCGACTCCAGAAAATGATAGAGAGAGAGGCCTGCCTGGTCTGCCCAGAGACACAAGTGCATCAAAGGCTGAGTGAGAGGGGCGCGGGTTTGGCGTCAGACCCCCGGCTCCAGCGGCATGTTCGGCGTGTGTCGCATCCTGTCACGTCAACGTCGCCATCACCAGCGTGCACAGCGCTGCACAGCACACACAGTACGTGTGTATGTACTTGGTAATAATGTAATGCGCCCATCACGTTGCAGAAGTGGCCAGTCAGCGCCCTACGATCAGTCAGCGGACGACGAATCGTGCGTGGGCGGCTTGCCAGTCGTGCCACAGCTCCCGCGAGCCCGACCGACTGGCCGTGGTTGTGTCAGCATGTTGAATCTCTCCGCCCTCTCTCTCTTTCTCTCAGCTGGTCGACGGAACGGACGATCTGGCTGGCTGGCTGGCTGGCTGGGCCGGCCACGGGTGCAAGGTCTCACCACCACCCGGTGGGCTCTACGAACAACCAGGCAGAACCCAGACTCGAAACTGGCCACTACTCCCGTGGACCGGACCGGACCTCAGAGTGCACAGTCCATGCCAAACGGCAGGTGCATCAACGGTACGACATCGCCTGCTACTTGCTATGTACTACTCCTCCGCTTGCGTGTGTGTGTGTGTGCGCACCCAGCCCAGCCCAGAGCCGTTTTCCATGAATAGCAGCAGCAGCAGCAGCAGCACTTGGGGGTAGGTGAACCGTACTGCACTGTGCAGTGCAATGCAGTGCAGTGCAATGTCTGCTTTGCCACCATGGATGCATGGATGAATGTCACTGCCACGACGCGCGCGGCAAATGGCGGCGCGCTCGCTGCCTCACCTTACACTGCCATCCGCTGTCGGTCTTGGGCACCAGCCCCCCCCCCGCCGCTCCGGACTGGCCGCATTGCAAATGGCCCTCTGGGGAGCGGCCGCGCGCGAGTTGTTTGATGATTCCGGACACACAGGCCAGCAATGACCTCACACGTCTCCTCCTCCCTCCGCCTGCCCCTCTCCGCTGGGTGAGGGGCCCGGTTGGCGGAACTCTCCAGACCCGCCCGAAAACGAATTCCAGCCCATGCCTTTTGGCCTGGCTGGCTGGCCTGGCCTGGCCTGGCCTGGCCTGGCAGGTTGGTGGACGCTGCTGTGCCATGGAGCACAGCTCACCGTTTCGTTCGCCCAGGCCTCCTCGTTGGAGCGAGAGGGGTCGTCAGGCAGGACGACGAGTGTCAAGAAACCAGGCGCAACATCAAACTGGAACGTATTTTCGTGCGGGCAGAAGATTTTTTTTTTCTTCTATTTTTTCGTTGTCACCCGACGCCGCCGACGGTAACAGCGAGCTGCACAGCCTAACTGGTGACCGTGCTCTCGTGTTCAGCTTGGAATGGCATGGATGGCTCGCCACTAACAAATTTGGCTTTTTTTTTCTTCTCCCCTCACAAGAGAAGTGCGGGCGGGCGAGAACGTTTCGTCCACGGCGTCGTCGAGGGTGGGAACGGCCGGATGGCCAAGGAGGAGGATGGAGGGTTTGGTGCGTCGGCAGCCTACCGATGGGTGGATGGGTGGAGGAGGAGGATGTCTGTCATGCCTCCGATGACTATTCCAGCAGTCTCCCGACCCGACTCGACTCATGTCGTGGGCACGGCAGCCCAGCCCAGGCAGAGAGCCCAGGCAACTCATCACTCCGTCCACCACGCGGTGGAAGGTAACCATCAGCCTGGCCCTCTCTTTTGTCGTGCTCCGTCGCAGCCGCTCGGCTACCTCGATGCACACCCGGCCAACGGATTCATGCCACCCACTCAACGGTGGCACAGCAGCGGCCTGCGGCCCTTTCCCTTTTCCCCTTCCCATCTTTCCTTGAAGGCGCGCTTTCGCGGGCATCACTGCTCGCTTCTCGCTGCGAAGCAGTTGTGTCGCGGAATACAAATCAGATACTACTACCAAGTACGCTTCTGGAGGAGAAGCATCACTGGGCGGCGCTCGGTACCAGCGTAGTCGAACTCGCCCCCGAAATTGCACGGCGCTTCTAACTGACCGGGGTTCCCACATTTCACCACGGCGAATGCACAATCTGCACAAATAAGACGGCGTGCAGGCAGTCTGTCAGAGTCAGGCAGCCTGACGAGGAGGGCCCACTAAAGTAAGTAATGAGCAACACCGATCTCCTCCTGTCTTTCAATCTTGATGCCTCAGGTGAATGGAAGGAAGACGGAAGGCGGCGTTGGCGCAACAGCCTTGTCCAAAACTGCGCTTGGCGGTTCTTGTGGTCCGCCGTGCTGGGTCCAAGTGGCCACAACCACAGGCAAGCCAATCCACGATGCCGGTCCGTGTGTGAATGCAGTGTTGATGCCACCACTGCTGAAGCCGGCATCACACTTTCTGCTCCAGTATAGGTACTGAGTTGTCGGCGCTGCACCACAAGGCCGCCAGAATTCCAACGGGGAGCGGTCCAAGCTCGCCAAGATGGATGCTGCTGGCAGACACCGTATATCCAACCAAAATTTATCCGCCTCGTTCCCGACGTGAACTCGCGAAGAAGAATTCAAGGGTTGTTGGTACAAAGTACAGCGATACTTGTTGCTACGCCGCAGAGCGAGCGATTCCTCCGCCGCCCCTCCCCTGTGCCGTGGCAGTCGCCGAAACAGGCCACCAGCGCAGAATACCCAACTACGGTAACATCAGCACCACCTGCAGACAGGCGATCAGTCAGGCAGGCAGGACCGCCAAGAACAGAGTATGGCTGCTGCCCCTTTCATCTGGCCCCGTCATATAATCACCGTGCAAAACGGCAGTGTGAAAAGTGTGCACCTTTTCGATTCTGCGACCTCTCCCGTCAGAGAAAGGCGCAGCGCATCCCGTTATTTGGGCAGTGTCGCATCATCCCCCCTCGCTTTCCGCATCCGCGGGGCCAATGGCCGCCCCCTCGAGGCCACACACTCTCGTATGTGCGTCGCCAATAGAAGCTGCCAAGATGGCAGAATTTCCAAGCCCAAAGCCCCGGGCTCTCTCTCAACCGTCATCCACATCATGCACATGCAGAGAGGCAGAGAGGGCAGACTGGCGCTGCCGTTCGTGGTGGCAACGCCTCCCTGGCTGGATGGGAGCCAACTCCGTAGGGAAGGGGGAATATGGAACAAGCCGCCTCGCGGGTACAGTTCAGTATCAACACCCACGTACCATGTCATGTATTGTACATCATGGCCCGGCTGCCTCGCCCCCCCGTCACGCGGGCTGGCTGGCTGGCTGGCTGTCGCTCTGACCGAAACATCAGCTGTGTAGCACTTGAGGGATCCTCTCCATCCTGCCTCATGCAGCATCGCAAGGCCTCTCGCCCCGTTAAAGCCCCTCCCCAGAACCCGAGATGTTTGCATACAGCCTCGGTCGCCTTGCGGCGGGGAGGAGGAAGGATCAGGCCAGCCAGCCTCGGGCTCAATGCTTACGGTTGGGAGCTCGGGCTTACACGTCTCGTTTGGGCGCCTTCAGAAACGATGGCGATGCCTTGCACGGTGAATGCTGCCTCCACCAGATCATCATAGGCCGAACGAGCATGAACAAACGACTCTCGGTCGAGGCTCCGCGTGGGCCGCAAGTGTGTTGTGCGTTTTTCTCGTGCCCAACCCGTGACTTGCAAACGCCTGACCTGTCCGTCTGTGATGACTCAAATCGCAGCCCCAACCTACGCCAACTATCATCATTTCGACTCGCCTTGAGTAGGCAAGAGGCCGCCGCCGCGTTCGGAGGTGTCCTCTCTTGAAACGACGTAGTCAATGCAGGATCGCCCAAGGCAGATGCACTACTATATTGGACTTGCCGCACGGGAAAAGTGCAGACGCAGAGTCTTGGTGAAGCCCAGATGATGATGATGATGATGATGCCCGGTCAGCTGACTCACTCTTCGCGACAGGGGCCGATCGAGCCTTGGGCCCTCCTCGCTTTGAGTTCTCTCCACCACAGGGGCGCGACGCCCAAACCGCATCACCTGATGACGTGCTGGCCCCGTCCATAATCCGACTTGCCTTGGCTCTCGTCTTGTCCACTCCATCGCGTTGGCGGCGGTGCCAATCAATATCCGGGCCAAGGCTGACAGGTTGCGCCGATTTCGCAACCTGCCTGCGCCCATGGCACGAGGCAAGAAGCGCCAGCGTCTAAGTCTGATTCACAGGCATGTGCATCTTCACGACTCCTTCGAAGCCCTCCCTCCTAGGCACCCACGACGCGAGAGTTGGCATCGGGTGCAGGTGGGCATGTGTCGTACCGGACACGAGAGGCGTGCTTGAATGTAAGGTTGAACGAAGCCTCCGCCATCGCCTTACCCTGCATCCATGTCCTCCGACACCGAAATTCACCATCTCTTGTTGCGCAAATATCCTCCATATTGACCACTCACCTCGGCTGAACATTACACCAAAAGCCCTTTATTGATACAACCAAGCCAAATGTCCCCAACCATTCCAAGGAGAGGAGCGAACGTGCCCTCTTTCCGTAGCAGTCGGTCAGCCAGCCCATGTACACGGAGCGCCGCCCAGTTCAACAGTGCTACCGATGATGCCTAAATAAAAAGTAGCCCAAGCTACATCAACATGGTGAGGTATCTCATCTTGTAGCGACCACTCGTGATCACCGGCCCCGTTAGACGAGCTGGAGCAACGAGAGGGTGCTTCTTGTAGTTGCGCAAGTGGCGCCATTCGACTAAAGAGAGGCGGCAACGTATACTGTACAAGCCCACTGATGTGCACTGCACAAACCATGAATTTGCCTGTCCAACTCGGAAACCAGGCCATTCCGTTTGACTATTTGCGCATATCCGTAATGAGAGAGAGGGCCCAGTTTGAAAATGAGATCAAATGGATCAGCTAATACGAAGCTTCGGCTGTCGCAACGTCACTGTATCCTGTACTCTTTCAGTTGAAAGAGAGTCCGTCCTGTGTAGCGTGAAGTCGCTTCATCACCACGTATAAGGAACCGCCTTGCGCAACTTCACAAGAGGACTCGGTAGTCGAACAAGGTGCCCAAGTGACGCACTGGAGCTTTCGCAAGCAGCCCATTGTAATACCTGTCCTTCTGAATAGACAAATGAATACTGGCAGCAATAGTAGTAGCGTCGACGTCGTCCAAAGTAGCCCGCCTGCCAAAAGAGCCCTCGATTCGAAACACATTTGCCAAGTTTCCTCTCAATGGAGGGCCATCATGTCCAACATGGACCCAAGCGAGCTCCGATTCTTCGTTTACGGAAAGCTGGCAGCCGATGCAAGTCGCCCTCCCGCTGTACTCGCAGACCAGGCAATACGTAACCGCGACAACATGTTCGACGAAGCGTCCGAGGGTGCCATCTACACCGAACTCGTCAACAACCTCGCCACCATCCAAAAGCGTCTCCAAGCCCTCAACGTCAACGACAGGATCTCCGCGCTGGAGCCCGCCGTGTCGGAGATGCTCGCGCGCATGATATACGGTTCAAACAGGGTAGCCAAGGTAGGGGGCGGCTGGGAGGCAACTCTCGACCTCTGCCGGCCCATATTCCGGTCCAAAAAGTCCGCTCTAGACGTGTACAGAGAAGAGCTCGAGTATGAGGCGCTTGCCGACCCTCGCCGGCAGCCGATCAGCACAATCGTCACGCCGCCAGAGATCCGCAAGGACCATGAGATCATCCAGCACGCCAAGGCGGCCAAGTACATGCTGACGGAGCTACATCTCCACGGCCATGGGCTGTCAGAAGAGATTCTGCTCAACACTCATCGAATCCTGACGCACAATATCGACTCTGCTGACGGCGTGCCGCCGACGAAATACGGGGGCATCTACTGCAAGAGCTCTTCAGCTTCACCGGACGCCTCACAGCAACACGAGCCTACCTCGATATCCCGTTCCGTGCAAGACATGATTCAGTCTCTAAACAGAGACCTCGCCACCGTCGAGAAAGGCCAATTGCTGAGCCCAATTGCATTCGCCGCCAAGTATTGCCAAATCTTCTGCGAAATCAGGCCATTCTACGAGGGCAATGGACGTATGGGAAGGCTCCTGCTCAACGCCATGCTTCTCAAGACCGTGGGCGCCGTGGCTTGCGTTGGCAGCGACGCCCAGAGCCAAAGCTTTCCAAGAAGCATCATTAAATCGACTTGTGACAGTCCAAATCCCGGACAGGTTGACCCTAGGAATGGCAATGCCATCTCGCTGGTACATGGTCTGGAGGCACTATCAAGCACGATTCTGAAGAGTCTTGTAGACACCACGGGACGTCTTGCCAAATCACTGCGCACACAAACCTCAAGCGGGTATAAGCCATTTTCAAACTGTTTGGCTGGTAAATAGATGGTACTTCAAAAACGCACGTTTTTCCTTCGCGCCCCGACCTAGCCGTATCTTCTATCAAAATCCTCCACACATGTGCCTCACGTAGCAGAGTAGATACACAAGACTGAGTGTCCGTCCTGTGTCAGGCTCGAGACCGCGACCTGCCTCTGAGGGCGCAGGATAATCCCCCGCTTCACGATAGTCTCACGTACGACGCTTCAGTGAAAGCGTTGCACCATTAAAGCCTGGATTGCTCCCTGGAGAGTGTTGTCGCAAAGTTCTTGTTCAAATTCTTCGTCTATACCTTAGACGATCGCCTGACCTTGATTTTAGTCTCAGTACACGAACCCGGGACCCTTGCATTGACAAACCCAAACCTGGTGCAGAAAAGACTCAATTTGACACGTCGACCACCTAATTTAAGACGCCATGTAGGTGCTGGCATCCACGCCCTCCTTGGGGAACTCACTAGCAGAAATTAGCATCCCGTCTCTCACAGGAAGAGTATGTGTACTTACGGCAAGGCAACCTCGAAACGCTTCTCAATCTCCTTCAAAACCTCCTGGTCCTGATCGGAGCTCACAAAGGAGATGGCGAGGCCCTTGGTACCGAAACGGCCAGCACGGCCGACACGGTGAAGATACGAGCTAGCATCCGCAGGCAAATCATAGTTGATGGCCAGGTTGATGCGCTCAATATCGATACCACGACCGAAGACATCAGTCGCGACGCAGATGCGCTTCTTGAACTCCTTGAACTCCTTGTAACGCTTGATACTGTTTTTATGTTGTTAGCAGGGTCAACCTGACAGAAGCCGATACAGGACTTACCGTTCATCCTGGCTCACGCCAGAGTGGACAGCGATCGAGGGAAAGTTGCACTCCCTGAGGAGCTTGTCGAGCTCGGTAGCACGAATCGTGCTCTTGACGAAAATAATGACCTGGTTGAACTGAAGATCATCAAGAAGCTCGTTGAGCTTTCGGTTCTTTTCCTTCTCCTCCAGCTTGACATAGTACTGCTGAAGGCCGTGAAGGGTGAGCTTGGTGTCTTCGTCGACATAATGCTCGGTCGGGTTCTGCATGAACTTGCGGCAGATGGGCTTGATCGCATCCGAGAGGGTGGCCGAGAACATCATAACCTGCTTCTGCGTCGGGGTGGCGCGGAAGACGTCCTGGACATCGGTGCGCATATCTGTCAAAACAGTTAGGAGGGTGTTAGGGAAACGGTGACAGGATGCCGAACTCACCGGGCTGGTCAAGCATTTTGTCGCATTCGTCAAGGACGAAGATGCGAACACTGCCGAGTCGGAGGGCCTTGTCGCGAACGAGGGCCTTGAGACGGCCCGGGGTGCCCACGATGATGTGGGGGCACGTATCCTTGTTCTTCAAGGTCTCCACATCTGTCTTGATCGGAGTGCCACCGTAGAACACGCCTGTCTTGATGTCGGGCATGTACTTGCTGAATCGGTTGTATTCGTCGCGAATCTGGTAGGCCAGCTCGCGCGTGTGGCACATGACCACAACAGAGACCTCGCCGTTGATAGGCTCAACTTGCTGAAGCGTGGCCAGAACGAAGACAGCCGTCTTTCCCAGACCCGACTTGGCCTGGCAGATGATGTCGCCACCGAGAAGTGCCTGCGGAATACAGGTTTGTTGGACTATCGATCGCTCGGATGTTAGATATTTGTTCCACAGTAGTAGGTGCAGTGAGGCAAGGGCCCCGTCCGTCCATCATCGCAGGCGAGCAACGACGGCCGAAAGGAGCTCGCGGTGGTCGACATCGTACATCGTCGGTGTTTCGTCGCCTGCCACTTCCACAAGCCCCGAAGAGCCGGGATCGCACCTCCGACGCACCCATGTGCGTGTCGCGACCCGCGCATCCTCAGGCGCCAGCGCGCCGATCGACGGGGAAACGCTCTATCCCGTAACGGCGAGACTTCCAGTAAAGGAGAGAGTAACACCCCTGTTATGTGGCCACGGCCATGTACCGCCGCCGTTCGGACAGAGCGCCCCGTCTGCGCTGATGGGCTGATATTCCGCTTCATTTCGGCCGAGCGTTGTTCGCTTGCGAGACGGACGGACGATTGTGGGGGAGGGAGTTTCAAGAGTTGGGGTGATTAGGATTCATTCAGAACTGACCCTCCGATGGATGCTCGAAGCCACAGTCGCCAATAGCGCGGAGAAGCTCGGGCTTCAAAAGGAAGTCGCGGAATCCAGTCGAATGGATGCCAACATAGCTGCCCTTCTTGTCGACATCGTTGCCGGCGGCGAGCTCAGTTTTCTTCCCGTTGGAGCCAGCGGCGGCGCCACCGGCAGGCGCCTCGTTGCCGCCGATTTCCTCGTCGGAATAGTCGATGAGATCTTCTTCGTGAGACATTTTGATCGTTGTTTGTTGCTGCTTGGTGCAAATGCGATGATTTAACGTTTGACTGGGGCGGACGCGCCGGGCGGTGCGCTTGAAAAGAGAAAACCTCGAACTACCGACGTGCAGGCGACGGGGAGAAGCGGGAGAGAATGAAAGGGATGAGATTTGTGCGACACAGGCGAGATCGGCGATGCCCAACTCTCAAAGGATTGTTGGGGTCGAGAGGTTGACAGAACGACGTTTGCAAGGCTGACGCTGTGTCGAGGGACCAGGTGCTGGCTGGCGCAGTTGCCGTTGGTCCGTGCACGCCACAGTGTCACGTGATGTTATTTTGCTCCACCGTGCCGAATTCGAAGCCTGGGCTGATGGCACTGTGCTGCCAGAGCCGCTCATGGAAAATCTGGTGTAAGTTCCAACTTCGGGGTGAGTCTTCTGCCAAACTCAAGGTGCAACGACGGGTCGCCCGATTTCCGCCATCGGCTTCTGCCATGGCGAAGCAGAAGCTCAATACCGGCGTCCAGAACAAGATAATCTACTCGAGAGCATCGTACCTGTATCAAGCCGCCGACTACCTCGCCAAGCGTGCCCGCGAGCTCCCGCCGGACGCTCATGATGCCAAAGGCAAATCAGCGCTTACCGGCGGACAAATCCAACAACAACAGAGGGCCATCGAGAACCTGTCGCGTCATGTCATCTGCGACATGAGGGCCGTGTCTCTAAAGGCCCAGATACGTCAAGGAACGTCTCTGAAGCACACAATCTGCAAGTTCTGCGATACTATACAGATCGAGGGCGACACATGCCACTCCGTCGTTGAGAACCAAAGCAAGGGTGGCCGAAAGCCATGGGCTGATGTGCTGGTGATCAAATGCAACACCTGTGGCAACGCGAAACGCTTCCCAGTCAGCGTCTCACGGCAACAACGGAGAACAATGCGCCAGACCAAGCCGCAGGAAGCCAAGGGCGAGGGAGAGGGAAACGTTGGTGGAACATGAACTGGAGTGGGGAATCTACGTGAATATCGGTCCATCAACGTCGGTTCCGCACGCACCGCAGGAAGCCGAGAGAGAGAGAGAAGAGGAACGTTGGTGGAACATGAACTGGAGTGAGGGATCTATGTGAACACCGATCCATGGACATCGGTTCCGCACCGCAGGGTCTTCGATGACCAAAGCAACCGGTCGGCTTTATCAGTTGGGAAATTTTCCAGCACGCCTGCCGCCTCAGATGTCGCAAGCACAGCAAAGCAACTACGCTGTTCGCGAGCGCCATCGATCGCCTTTTGGGGCCGCCCTGAGGTTGCCCTCTGAATCTGCGTCGCCGCTCATGTCGGCATATCCGCCATCCACGAGCGCCAAGAAGCAACGCGGAAGAACACGTTAAACCATGGGGCACACAATGTGCCGCCCAAGTATTGAAATGAAGAAGCTTCTATGCATGATCGTCGTCTCGTCGTAGCCGTTTCTTACGCAGTGCAGTGTGCCTCCCCTCACCCCCCTTGTCTCCGGTCTGCCTATCGCACGCCCTTGCAGCCTCCCTCCCTATCTCCCAGCCTCTCTTACACTCTCCTCGCCGAGTACTTTGCTCGCGGCCATGAACCTACGGACCCAAGGTCCTCAGTTAGCCACAGATGAAGCTGCAAACCCCCTAGCCATGTACGCCGCAAGGACGCCGTGGGATTGCAGGCGATCACAAGCCAAGCCGCAAAGGAGACACTCACAATCCACCATGCCAGCTCCCCAGCCCCCTCATCGCCTCCGCCTGCACGCTCGTCATCCGCAGCAGATTCTCCGTGTCCGACAGATTCGCCGACAGCTGCGCAAGCTGTGAATGGAGATGCGTCTGTTTTTTGCTCGCAAACAAAGGACGTTTTTGTCCTCGTCAGCACAACCATCTCCCAACTCAAACTCAACTTCAACTCAAGTACGTAGCGATTTAAAAACAAAATGAAAAGAAAGAACGAAAGAAAGAAGGACATTCTGTCTGGGTCGACTCTCACCAGTTGTCTGTTTTTGACGATGCTACCGCTCGTGGCCATGCTCTGCCGGTTCACGTTCATTTGTTGCGTCATCCCAGCGTTTCGTGTGGCCATGGTTTGACCCGGTCGGAGGAAGCGGCGGGTGCGGTAACGTGAAAGTCCTTTGTGTTGAGCCTAACGATTCGCTGAACAAACAGTGCTATGATGGGGCATCAAGTGTGGTCATGACCAGCAAGCGGGTTTGGCAGTCGCGCCCATGTCCAGGCCAGAGGCGCAATGTCAACAAAGCCGCTTCTGGGGAGGAGGTCACGTGTGGGGTATGCGAATCGTGAATGCGGAGACGTCCCACTCATCGGCCAAGCGCCCTGGCCGATGCGAACAATATCGACCACGACGGTGCTGCCGCGGAGCACAGCGCAGCTGTAGTCACGGTTTTGCTTACGTCCTCTATGCCTGTATTGTGTTCAACTACATATTATTCAAGCATTCCAGCTAAGCTCGAAGGTCCCTTTCATCATATTTTGTTTTCAGGGTGAAGGGCCACACGCAGCCTTCAATCTCCCTCAAAGAGTTCCCCAATACCCGGAGGCAAGCGCGGTCTTGCGTCCCCCCTTGATCAGACAGAATAGCTATAAGGACAAGGGGACGAATTTGACGTAAAACAAAGATAAGAAAACAGAAAAGAGAGACCATCCATGTCTATGTTGCTGTTCGCGCCACCGTCGGGGATCCGCATAAGTTCGCAATGATCGATGTCGCTGAGCGCACCCCGTGTAGACGACATCCGACATACTAGGGAGGCAAAACCCTGGCGAAGACTTTGCAGTCACCGCACGACCCACTAGTGTAGTCGTGCCATGCATTGCATCATCCTCCCTGCCTCTCCCTTGTTCGCCAGCCGCCGCTTGGCCCTGCTCCTCGCAATTGCTGCACGTCAAATCGCTTGCCGCACCCTGGTGCTCCTAACAGATGAGTTGAAGCCGTGTCGCCGAGACCAAGTAATGCCCATTCCAATTCGCTAGAACCGATAAACAATTATATGCCAAGTGAAAGCGAGAACAGGGAAACGGGCCCAATGCGCAAGCGCATCATGTTCGCCGATGTCCTTGTGGTTCCATGCCTATGTACGGGATTAAACCAAGTCGATCGAGCTGTATAGATGCGGCGAGAATTCTTCACCGATCTAGGCCGAGTCTGCCGCCCCTTCAGCCCACGCTGCGCCGGAGCGGGTTTCGGACAACCGCTGGTGATGATGATGGATGGAGTAGACCACGGACATGCGGGGAGTTTATGTCGTATTGCTGGCAATGAACCAGCTGGCACCATCGATGTTGATTCGTGAGATTCGGGTCGCCGAATGGTTCACCTTCAAGAACCGCTAGGGAGCATTCTGGCCGCTGGACGTGCTGATACACCTCAGGGCAGACGCTCGAAAGCCAGGATTTATCGAGTCCCTGGCGGCGGCCCGTGCTGAAGACTACTCTGGCTGCTGTGTGCCGACCGCTCGGAATCGATTTCACCACTGGCCGCGCTAGCGCTCGCACTGCCCGTCAGACTACCAACGTTTCTTGGCTTGGGTGGGTGAAGGGCGCTCACCCCTATGTGCTGCTCTACTTGCTGCGGAGCAACAGAGTTTCCTTGGCCGGGGGGATATCGTGGAACTGGCTGTCTGACGCCTTCAGGAGGTGAAGGACGCCCATTCATCGGGGGACCGTAGCCGTTTGGTGGTGAAGGCCTGCCGCTACCGCGGACTGATGGGCTGTACGGATTCCCGGGGGACTGACTGGCTCGCCTGGGATAGGCACCGTTCATGCCAGGCGGGCCGCCAGGACCTGGCCCGTACTGAAGCTCATCTAGCCTCGAGGCCGTTAGTGAGTTTGCACGGGACCCTGCGCCCATAGCCCCACGATCAACAGTCGCGTAACGGTTGGACGTGAACCCCATCATGGGGTCGTCCAATATGTTCTCATTCATCGTGGGCGCATGATTGATTTGGCTCGAGCGGTTGCGCCCAAAGTTTGGCCGGAACCGGCTTCCCCGGGAAGGGGCAGGCCCGTCGAGTTCCGGGTTGCGGCGGAATTGGGCAGCCGATGGCCCCAGCGCTTTGCGGTTCTTCCTCGACGTGACGCTCATCATGTCGAAATTATCGGGGTCGATGGTTGGGGTGCCGGTATGGGCTGTTGGATCGAAAAAGTCGTCGTCGTCGTCATCGTCGTCAAAAACTTGCTGGCTATTGCGCATTGGGTGCGGGCCGCGCCGGGAACCCGGGGGAGGCCCGCGCCTCATCCGCATTTCCTGTTCCCTGAGCGCCAACTCCCTTTGACGGATTTGCAGCTCCCTCTCACGGAGGGCCATGTCCGAATCACCTAGTGAAGGCTCTTGGCCTTCTGGGATATCGTCATAGAGAACAAGATGCGAGAACTCCTCGAGATCATTGCCGTCCATTGAACCACGCCGAGAGGGAGCGCGGGAGCCACCATTGACCGATGGCGGCGGGCGAGGGTAGCCATTGGGTGGCCCACCATTCATGGGAGGAGGTCCGCGGCGCATCCCAGCCTGGCTGTAGCTTGAAGAGGTCCTCGGTCGGGGCGGTCGGGGCATGCCGTTGCCATTGGGCATCGGGCCCGGCATGGGACGATGACCTTGTTGCGACGGCATCCGCGGCAACGGAGGGGCCACTGTAGGCGACCCAGGTGGCATCGATGGCGGCGCGCCTTCCCCAGGCTTTGGTCTGTTCCTGTTGACAATGTTCAAGTTGTGCAGGATAGCGTAGAGTGTTTCGATCCTCGGTACAGCAACCTTAGAGTCGCGAGCCAGCTTAATAGGAGATCCAAGATACGTCTCGATCTCCATTGGCCGTCGCGCCACGTAGTCCTGCCACATGATGCTCTCCGGTAAATTAGGCTTCGTCATCTCGTCCATGGTCCGTGGCTTGAAGTCAAAGGGAAACTTGCAGCCGTTTGCTTCGGCGAGGCGTAACAACTCGTCGATGACGTCGGATACCATGTCCTTGACCCCGACCTTCTCCATTAGCGCCGCGTGGTTTGATGTTTCGAACAGGACGCTTATCGGGTGAAATGCAATGGGCCTGCAACATCATGTCAGCACAACGTCTATTTCAGCGAGCCTCGGCTGGCGCAAACTGGGAACGTACCCGATCACCCTTTCATACTGCTGTTGACGTATGTTGGGTGAGACTTTGCAATCGACTTGACCGGTGCTCAGTGTCATTGCTAGCGCCTGAGCCATGTCTTCCTGTATTGACTGCGGGATGTTGCTGTTGCGGTTGGCAGGGCCGACCCAAATCTCTGTCGAGCCCCTGTGTTCAAACTCGCTCTGGCCAAGCTGTGTCAGTTCGGCGCCGGAAACGAGGGAAAGTACGACGTTGGTAGGGAATCGCTCTTCGATTGCTGCTTCGACGCCGAGTGTGTGTGTGGTGTTGATGAGGATGCAGGTGTGTTGGGGTGTGACGACGGCGTCAATCACGGCGGCGAGATCGTACACGTCGGGGAGCGCTTTGACGCAAAGCACTACATAATCGAACGGACCGTCTCGATTTGTTGATGCATCTTCGGGATTTCGGACGACTGCGGTAGCAAAATGCGTCAACAAAGGGATCCGGGAGGGTGGCGGCTGATGTATGGGTGGATTCCTACCATGGCGAGGCTTGAACCGCTCGTTGCCAAAGATCGGAGACCTACAGAGGCCGAACGTTAGCAATGAGTGTCGCGTGAAGGGTCGAGAGATCCGCAAGGAGCAGCGAGACGTACTTGAAAGAGATGCCGTACTGGGCGACATGCTCGAAGCCCGATTTCCAGACAAGAGTAACATCGCAGGCGTTGGTAGCCTGGAGGCGCCACGACAAGAAGGCAGAGACGGGATTGCCGCCGACTGAGCACACATTCATTAGCTGACTGTCGCT
The DNA here is from genome assembly GCF_022605165.1 of Purpureocillium takamizusanense. Taxonomy (NCBI): domain Eukaryota; kingdom Fungi; phylum Ascomycota; class Sordariomycetes; order Hypocreales; family Ophiocordycipitaceae; genus Purpureocillium; species Purpureocillium takamizusanense. Next base: position 701,860 of record NC_063078.1, read on the forward strand.
CATGATGAAAGACGGCACCAGGATCGCCGCATCGACAGCTGCTCCCCGTGAATCAAGCGAGTGAGATCCAGGAAAACGAGGGTTGATGGGGAATGGGAAGAACAAGACCCGGCTGGGCCGGGGAATTGGGGATGTGGACGGAGCGCTGGCGATTGAACTAGGCCCAAAAGTTTTGGAGCGGCGCGCCAGAGCAGCATTTTCAGGCGCCAACGAACAACAGCGCAAAGGCGTCCCGCCGAGAAGGGGGGGGAGGGGACGGGCGGTGCGGGAGGTGGGACGGCATACCTGATAGAATCTTGAGACGGGGCGTCATGGGTGCCATGGTTTGTCACGGCCCCCAATGTGGTATAGCGAGCAAGCCGAGAGCGATGTGTGTGCTGGAGTCGTTGCGGTAGCGGCTCCTGGCGATGATCTCGTCACCCAGTCCCACGACGCGAGGAGCGGGAGAGGCTCGCTGTGGCTGAATGAGGACCGTCGCTGGGTGCAGCTGGGCCGGGGGTTGGCAACGTGCCGTGTCAAGGGACGTTGCGTGGATGCGCGAGCCGGGCGTGGTGGGCGTGGTGGGCGTGGTGGGCGTGCGAGGGTGCGTGCTGGTGTGTGTGTGCGTTCTCGAGGCAGCGTTGCAAGTCAAGCTGAAGAGGACGAAGGCGGGTTCTGCGTCGAGTCAAGCAACGGGAGCAGTGGGATTGGCGGGTGGAGGGGTGTGCAAATGCCCTGGAAATCCTGGTTCCTGAGCACTGCGCGCGCACGCCGGATCGCCGGAGGCAGCCCGACAAGCGGAGTCGTTGGAGGGGGGAGGGGGGGTGTGATTCGACGTTGTTGCGGGCCCCAGAGCCAGACGGGCACGCAGCGCGTGGCCAGGGGGGGGGGGGGGGGGGGGGCAAGGCGTGAGTGAGTGAGTGTCTGTCGGGTCGCGGCAGTTGGTTGGCCAGGCAAGGGGGGGAGTGTTTCGGCAGCGCTGGGCAGTCGACGAACGAGCGGATATCCCAGCGGATCGTGGCCGATTAGTCCGTAAGGTTGTTACCAGTGTGCGAGCTTGCGTAGTTGTAGTATGTACTCGTAAGAGGTCCAGTGGACCGCGAGCTGAAATGGCCGGGATGGACGGGTGGGAAATTATCTGGGGATTCGTAGGACAAGCAGTGGGATGGATGGATGCTTGATGGATGATTGACGGCACGGTGCCGGTGCGGTGCGGTGCGGTGCTGGATGCGGCTTCGAGGTGCAATGCACGCACACGCAAGCGTCGGGTACAGCGTGGTCGCGGGCGGAGGGACAGCGGGCAGTGACTGACAGCCCAGTGGTGGCAGTGGCAGTGGCAATGGCAGTGGCAGGGCTCAACCAAAACACGCGCTAGTGGCAACTGCCCTCTGGGCCTTGTCGTACCTGTGCTTGCTCGTAAACGTGGCCCGTGGATCTGTGGATCGCGGACCCCTTGGTCGCACTGGACCGGCAAGAGGAAGCAAAGAGAGTATGAGCAAGACCAAGTGCAGGGCAGGCAGAGGCGTCCCGAGGCTTGGAGAAGGTATGCCGGCTGGCTCGCGACTGAGAGAAAATTATTATGCGGCTTTCAGTGCCACGTCGAGAAACCTACGAATTAGTGACGGACGATTCTTGTCCTGGTACTGACAGACAGCAAGTCGAACAGAATGTCAGCAAGACTATTTTCTCTTTCTTTTTTGGGCACTCTCGCCTCAGTCCATGAGGTTTCTGTAGGTGAGGGATCGAACTACGTCCCTGCACCTCCCGACTTGCAGACTCTGCGCAGCAGAGTTTCTGCTGGTCATGACGCCGTGGTCGTCGGCTGGTTGTGCGCAGGGTGAGAAGTAGCGTTGGCGGGCATCAAGTTGCAGTGTGAGCGGGTCTGCGGGTTGCCGCCCAAGCCACGCACTCACACACGCACACACTTACCAACTTGAATTGTTTCCCAGCGACTTTTGGGTTGGCGCATCCGTGCTTCCTTCCTGTGCCTGCCTCCCGCCGGGAAGAGCGCAATGGTACCGGTAGGTGCCGAGCACTGCACGTTGCCCCGAGCCGGGGGGCAAGGACAGGGGGGCAATCAATGGCAACGGGCAGGAACGGTGGACGAAAGGGAATCAGATGTGACGCTTACCTGTAGCAAAACGCAACGAGGAAGCAGCGCGTGGGATGCGTGCACGACAGATATTGCGCAGCACTGTATTTCGTACAAGGCCTTTACTCCAGAGCCTGGATGAGAGTTTGTTAGCTTATCATCCTCATCCACCACGAACAAGGGACGGCGCAGCGGCGATTGTGGGGGCGGCTACATACCTAATAATCACGGCCTGTGAAGGCAAGTGGTAGCGCAAGAGATCGAACGTCAGGTCCTCGGAAAGACAATCGTGACGAGACGAAAACAACCCGTCCAAGAGGCAATGGACACGGCGCCGTGACGCGGCGGAAACGGGAAACCCTCTCGTGAAAGCCAGTCAAGGCTACGAGAATGCCCTACACGACCACAGCGGCAGGCGAGGGAGCGTGCCGAGCCTTCTGACAGGCGATATACCGGCTCTCGCGCCCCCGGAGCAGCAGAGCCCTGGCCTTGTTCCCACTTCAATGCCGGTGTTGCGGGCCAGGCTCTCCTTGTGATGTTCTGATCGGTCGGCTCGCAGCGTCGACAACGTAATGGACGTGCGTCAGGTGTGATTTGAGGACAGACCGAACAGAGACGAGGAGGGGGGCCGCAGCGGTTCAAGCAGCAACGACGAGGTCGAGCGGCGAGGAGGGCGTGGGGCACACCGTCGTTTGTGGGCGCACAGCACCGGTAGCTGAGGTCGTCTCCCGTCCGTCGCAGTCGATGGATCCGGCGAATTGAGGCCCTGTCGTAACGCGGCAGTCGCTGTGCTTCGTTGTCTGCTTTACCGCGGTGCCGGGGGTGGCAGGAAGGTTAACGGTAAGGCACAGACTGACAGACGAAGAGTGCAACGCAGGAGAAGGGGAGAGCAAGCAGAAAAATTCGAGGGGGGGGAGGAAGAAGGCGATCGGGGGCACGGTGGACGGACGGGCAGCATGCATGCAGTGCAGTGTCGGCAAGAGGAATACGAAATTCATTAACGGGAGCCCCATTCCCAACGCAATGTACTCTGTACGGAGTACTGGGCCCAGCAATTGCAGGCCGCTGACGGGCGGTGCTCTACTTGGCGATGACCGACGGGCGGGCGTAGTAAGCAAGATGAGTTTTTGCGTGCCCCTTCCTCCTCCCTCGCGTCCTTGCATCGTCAATGGCGCACGCAGAAATGCGCATGCGTACGTGGGCTGCAGGAAAGCTCGTGATGGACATGGCACTAGCAGGAAGGGGGCAGGGGGAGGTCGAACGACAAACCACAGTCGCCATGCATCTGGGCCGCCACCGCCCAACAAACATCACGATTGGCGTCATCGTGCTTATACAGTACTATCATCTTCTGATACCTCTGCGTAAGAGTCACTAATCTGGCCAGTCAGTCGCCCACCGGGGAGATTCTCGCTCGCCTCACTCGCGCCTGTCGAACCGCGACTGTCCGCGCGTTCGGGTGGGGAGGGACGCGGTGCACCGTGTCTATCTGGATATCGTCAGCGGCTGACCGTCCCCAGACGTGACGATATCCCCACGGGCTTTGGCCTCCCGGCCGAGGCGGCGGCTCTTCATTACAATGCAACAATTTTTTTTAGCAGCGCTAAAGCGCCAGGTATGAGGTACATCCTGCCCTATACAGGCTACTAAGTTACTTGGTACCTTGACCCACGTCCTTGATTGTCTCGCTGCGGCAGACCGAAGCTGTCAAAATGGTTCGGCGTTCGGTGGCCATAATTGCAACGGTTCGAGCCGTCGATTGCTGCCGCTGCAAGAGAGGTGCAACATTGCTGGCCTGTGGCACTCATCTCTGCCCGTCGTCGATAAGGACCTGAAAGGACAGGCAGGTAAATGATATCGTCCGTCACGACATGGTCGGATGCCATGACGGATGAGAGAGAGGCCAGGGCACAGGGACGAGAAGGGGTCGCGCGACGAGGGCCCAGGGACCCGACCGATTCCCAAGTACACGGGTGAGGCGGACAAGGTATCCAATGGCTAAATTCGGGGTTGTCATCTACCTGGGTCGGCCCGCCAGAGTACCTCGCGTGTCTGGTCCCATCCGAAACTCCGACCAAAGCTGGGGTCATACAGCATTGCGCCAGCTGGCCGAGCATCCTTAGGTTGGCCGCCGCCCTCGGTGGCACAGTGGTAATCAGACAAGGCCGGCCCGCATTCCTGCGGCCGGCCGTCTGTGGAATCGCGCGCCTCGATGATTGGGGAAGGCAATAGCTTGATACCACCACTACTACTAGTAGTAGATATTTCATGCCCTACGGAGCCCGAAGCAGTTCGTGCGTCAGTCCACCTCCAAAGGGAGGGAGGGAGAGCGAGGCCTGCCTGCCTGCCTGCCTGCCTGGGCCTGCCTGATCAGCGCTTCACGCGAGCAGAAGAGGGTGTTGGTGCTGTGCGGGCGCGGGCGCGGGCACTTGTCCGCCGGGGCCACTGGGGCGGGACGGTCATGTTGCTCAGGGCAAGCAAGGGAAAGTTATTTCCAGCGCCACAGGGGGGATGCGGCCCACCACCCCCAATGTCTCTGGCCTGGCCTTGTCGAGTTGGGAACCAAAATTTCTGCGCCCAAGCTTGTTCCTTTGCCAAGCTTCGTGTCCTGGCGCTTGCGCAGCGCAGCCTCGCGGCTTTCAGTGGACCTCTCCAGAGATCCCCGTGGCGGCGGCGCGCGCGACCCCTGCGCCCTGCCCTGGCGCACCCACTGCACCCACGCCGTCGAACAACTCCAGAACTTAAGGCGTGCCGCCTCCCACAACCGTCCATCTACAGTACCTCCAGGGCTCTCTGGCCCCAACACACTGCCTGCCTAGGTGGTGTCCATCACAGGGACAATGGCACAGACAGTTTGAAAGCACTAAGTTATTTTCCCCAACCGTCGAAGATGGCGACCCGGCCCTCTTCTCCGCCACTATGGTAGTAGACGGACGGCTCGAGCTACGGAGTAGCAACCTACCTGTCTGTAGGTACACAGCATGTATGGACGGCATTCGGCATGGAAGCTTGGGGCGGCCCGCGGAGTTTGTTCAACCGAACGGAACCCGTGGCTGCTGCTGCTGCTGCCGACTCTCCTCATCCATGGTGCCTCCCAGTGCGTGCCACGGAGAACCCCGCGCCACTGCCCGCGCTGTGCATGGGCGGCGTTGGCTCGCACACGGTCCGGAGTCCGGACGCCAACCACCTCTACCTGTACGAAGTAGCTGGAGATGATTCATGTGCACCCGAGGACCCCAGCGTTGTGCATCTGCAGCGTTTTTATAAAAGCACCCGGTAGTACCACCTCGTACTGCGTGCAGTATACGGAGTAGGCGCTTTACTTTCCTACTTTCCTTCCTATCTATGTATACTGTACGTACCATCTATCCATGTCTCGTGCTCCGTGCTTTGTTGTGCGTCAGTCCGTGCAGGACATTTTTCTACAATGCCTGTGGAGTCCAAACTTATGCGCAGCATTGTCTGCTCTCTTTGTATCCCTGCCCGCACTGGGCAAATGCATGAGTGAGTGGTGGTGGGTGCAATCTGCAGAGCCTCTTGACACCTACCTACCTTATTATCGCTACAATAATTACAGGCCGGGAGACAATGACCGACCACTATAAGCAAGGTACCACACGAATACACGTACATCGGCCACGCCAGTTGCTGACGGGTACATGTGTGTAAAATGTCTGCAGGAACAATGTCTGGGTTGGGTCTAGCTAATAAGAGTAAGAATTTAGGAGCACCCTACGAGCCTCTTGTTGGAGCTTGCAAATCGGCTCTGGGCCCAGTCCGATGGTGATGCGACGCCCTGCCGGCCAGCCGAGCTACTATCGACATGCCGCCTCCCTCCCTGGCCTGGCCTGGCCTGGCTTTGTCTGGCGCGACCGACCGCGGGCCAAGCCAAGTCAAGGCAATTAATGTCCGCCCCCTGGTTCGCCAATACAAACGTTGGAGGGCAGGGCAGGCAAGATCGAGCCGCGATCGCGCGGCTATCCGTCACTGAACCGGCCGCCTCTCCCGACGCTACTAATGCTGTCGGGATTGACTTTTTATGACATTGCCATTGTCCATTTATGCGATTTTTCATGCCTCCCCCCTGCCCCCTTGTCTCCACACGTTGAGCAGCGGCCTGTCCTTCCTTTTGCATGTGCGTACCCGCTCCGGAATGGCACCCCCTTCGGGTCTCTGTGCTCATCACCTTGCCGTCCGTGGCTTTTTTTTTTGCACTCCGGATAGCATCGTCGCTTGCCGCCGCGGGGCGCGCGGGTTGAGCGGGAACGGCGAAGATGACGCTGGCGTTTTGGGGGGGGGTCGCGAGAGCTTCTGTGCCTGCTTTTACCTGACCGATTTTTCCCCTTTGCAATCTTGATGAGACGCGCACCGGTCGATGACGTACCCCATGCAATGTTCCCGAACTCAAGTCAGAGGCCCGCCCCCTCCCCAATCCCCCTGATCGGCTGTGGAAGCCCCCGACCCATCAGCTCCTTAAAAGGTGGCGTTTGGGTCGGGGCCGAAAAGCACCAAGGCAAGGCAAGGCAAGGCGCCTTGGTGCTGTGAGGCCGACCACCCATACCCCAAGCCCACCACGATGCATGTGCCCCTGCTGCCGTTGTTTTCGAGATGCGGAGCATCATTGACTACTACGTACAGGCTTCAACTTTGCCAAAAGGTTAGCCTGCGTGTGCGGGAGCCCTGCCCTGGTCCGCCTGAAGAAGCATCGGCGGGAGAGGCATCAGGCGGACACGTAGCGTAGGTAGTGCATCATTATGTATGCAATTCGCGAACACCATGCGGTGGGCTCTTGCTTGGATCCAGCCAGACCAGGCACACAACATGACTGGGTGGTGTGAATTCGCGGACCCCTGGCCCCTCCCCCCCGCCCTCCGGCCAAAACGCTCCTTGATTGTGCAGTGCAGGGGTTTGTTTGTTGGTACCACCCAGCTTTCCAGTGCCAGGTCGATAGCTGGTCGAGGGTGTGGATGGTGTGGATGCGGGTGTTGGGTGGATGGATGATGAGAGGGCGGCTTCACCCGTGGCTTTGTTGGCACCGAAATGAGTGCTACCAGCGGCCGACCGCGGCACGGATTGGCGTACAACCTTCCAGGAGATGAGACGATATCATACAATGTACGCATGAGCCAAGCGACCTTGTTGGTGCGTACCTACGTATCTACTACTACTGCACAGGAACCCTGTCTGCCTGCCCTGCTGCCAGCGCCTGTGCCCGCGGCACGACAACGCTTGTCTCGACTGACAGGTGCCGCCAGGGTCGATCTGGCTTATTATCTGCAGACAGCAGGCAGGCCTCTTTCAACTTCCGGCCGTCCGCCCATCTTCATCTCCTCCTGTGTGTCCTGAAGCGCGCGCCCAACATACCTAACCGTGCCCTTGCAAACACTGTACTGCCAGACAGATGTGTATATACGAAGTACAGGGCTTTGCATCCATCCTCCCAAGATCGTCAACGAGAGGCGGCAGCTGGATGTCCTTGTCACTCCTCTATTTCGACTCCCCCTGGTTCCCCGGGATGTCGAGTCGCCGTATGTAGTGGAGTATACCTTGCATCGTTTTCTTGACTGGCCAGGGACTCCGTGCCGGCCCGCCTGATCACGCCGGTTGACATGCGCAACTTTTTCTAGTCTCTTCAACAACCTGTCGTGGTATGTTCTCGTGTCGGTCGTCCGGAAAGCACCCATGCAGTTGAGCCAGACGTGTAACTCCGGACGCCCGAGCTGCCCACCAGAATATACGATGTCTGATTCGGGACGCGGCGACCCAGGTCGAGTCCATACGTACCACTACTACCACGCGTGTCGCAACGACTAGGAACAGGTGCTCAGATATGCCGGACACCCAGCCATATCAGAGCCACGTGGTGAGTGTCATTCTGGTACTCATGAACTATCGCGAAACGGGGGTCTAGCTTCTTGGCTGTGAAAACGTCAAGTTACTACCAGCAAGCTTCTATGGCCTGACAACTTGACGGACTAGTTACTTGTCCCGCGCACTGCCTTGATGGAAGCAATGCACTCAGCGCTCCGTCATTCCAGATTCGCCTCCAAACTCATATCACCGCAACCACCACCTCAGGCACGAGAGCTCAGCTCTTGGTCAACTCGGACCAGGATTTCCGGATATCACGACGCCCCCGTCCTGCTTCATACGAACGGATACTATATCACTGCCGCGTGACGGCAACCTGGAGCTCATTCTCTATATGTGACATGGGGGTGATGAACGCCCTTTTCTTTGGCACTGGGTTCCCTGCCGCCACGTCTCCCAAATATTCGGTTCCCAAGCCATCCATCCATCCATCCCCGCGCGCCATTGAGCACGTACATACATGAGGAGACAGGTATATTTCACCCACCCTGTTCATATCCCATGCTCATCAATGGCCTTGGCGGCTGACACGGCACCCGAGGCTGCGCTTTCCGGGTGCTTCAGTGTTCACCGCCTTGCGAAACAATTGTGGCTGCCGCGCTGTGACAACTGTCGTGATACCCAAGTATCACCAATATCGTAACTCTGGCCAGTTTCTCATCGCCCGTAGTACCTACCTCATCTTAACATCCATCACCGGCCCCCCGCCTTTTTCAGTTTGCCATGATGCATGGACGGACGAGCCACGCCGCGGAAACGCTCTCGAGCGGTCCGAGCCGGGGGGCACTGCAGTGCTGTCTCGTACAGAAAGCCGCCGAAGTCCCTGGCTCCAGTAATGTGCGTGCCCTCCCCCCGCTGACCGCCGTCTCAAGCTTTCCGCCCTCCGCCGCCCTGTGCCGCGGCGCCAGGGCCGCATTAGGTGTTATGACGCGGGGTCCCGTGATGACCATCAACAGGTGAGACATGCCTGCCAAGGCGTTGTTGTTCTCGTTCTCGTCCAGCAGCGAGTTCTGCAGCATCGATTCTGCGAGTCATTGGTGCTCTCTGGACTCGACGGCGCATCCGGCTAATCTGCTGTGACCACCGGCTTCTTTATTTCGCTCCCCGTCCTGCCCGGACGCGAGCATGCCGTGCCAGGCAGGCAGGACTCGGTGTGACAGAGGACTGCATGTCTCGCAGACGTGTGAAGTCTACTGGTTCATACGGCGTTTATTTCAGACTCGTTCGAGTCAGTAAAGTGCTGGACATGTAGGTATTGGTTGCACGTTGCGTATCACGTTAATATCTTGGATACGAGACTTGATTCAGGCTAGGAGAGAATACGGCCACGTGCGGACATAGCCAGCAAGATTCGCATGACACCCGGGAGGGCAGGGAGTCCACCGGCTAGAGAGACGTTGCAGCCACCCATGCCCATCTTAAACATATAATTTTGTGCTTCGTAGGTGCTTGGCACGGCATATGTGGGCGTATAATGCGCCCTTAATATCTCACTCCAGCTCGTTATGGGCCATCCGGCTTGCTTCATCGGGTGAACTCCCCCTCCCCGGGACCGTGACTCTTTATGCCCGTGTATATGCCGTCAACACCACCGGCGGACCCCATTTTGCCGCCTCATATACAGACTATATAGTGCCGCACACGTATTGGGTGAACGTTGAACTGGGAGGTCATAGCACGTTCCAGGGTCGGACGTCCTCCTCGGCAAACAGACGAAGAAGAGTGCAATCTCGGCCAGCAGTGCGCGCGCCGCCTCACAGCCACATATTTAGTCATGGGTTCGTATAGGGAGTTGATATGTACGAAGTACGATGTACGACGGGGTGGGTATTTGGCGTAGGGTTATAAATTTCCGCATTGAGTACCAGACGTCAGGCACATTCTTCAGTCTGGGGCGCAGGGCCCCGTGCTTCGTGTGCCAAGGCACAGTATTGTCTCCGAAGCTCTGGAGATGCCAGGACAATACACCAGGTGCGCGTAGGCGATGAGTAGTAAAAACCTCGCCGTCACAGTCGTTGCCGAAAGCATGTGCTTCAGGCCCGCCCGTTGCGGAAGCATGTCACGGGAGACTAATTCAAGAGAATAAGTTGCGGATGCGCAGTGTAGTCAACGGACACCGACTTAGCAAACCTTCGACAGCATCGCCATACTATTTACGGCTACCTAAGACCGTCATGCTGAACATTGTCTTTCTGAAATCCATCCCATCGTCGTGGCTGTTCTTGGGGTCCCGGGTAGCTCGTTGTCTAAGTGGACGTGAGGACCCGCTCCTCCGTCGCCGTCGGCAATTGAGCATTGGAAATCATGGTCGTGAACCGACGTCCGTCGCACAGCTCCGGAATGACGACACATGTTCAGCCAGCGAGGCTCGTTCGGGCCCTCGTGACCCATGATATCATGCAACTATAGGTGTGCGAGCAGTTTGCAGCCCCCCGCGAAAAAACACGGTTGTGGGTGACGTTTGGCGCGTCAAAGCCCCCCCCTTGCTTGGTCTGGGTGGATCTGCGATTGATGGATCCGCCCGCAGCTGCGGCCTCCCGTCGGAGACACCGCAATTGGCTGCGTTCTCGACCGAGCCATTGGGTACTGTAGCATGGGTCGACTTTGGGGAGATGGATAGACGGCGGGGGGGAGATCGAGGAAGCCGTGGAAGGCGCAGAAGCGGGCGAGTGTACATCTCCCGAGCCCCGAGGGTCCTCACCCCTCAGTACGAAGCTCTAAGCCCCCACGCTTCGCGTTCTCAATGCCGCTCGGCCGGCCAGCGGGACAAGTAGCTGTCCCTCCACCCACTTGACTGAGCTCTCTGCTGTCGCGGTCCACGTATTAACCACCCGAGGGAACTGAGTCAACTGACTGGGTAAGCGGAACGTTTCAAGAGGAGCTGCCTCATGTTGATTGACAGCTACTACAATATACGCAAAGAAAAAGCAGATTCAGTTATTACAGCTCGACTCGCCAGTCGCGAAGCACCCTGCTTTGTGATAGACCTTACATCAGAGCAGAAACAAAAAAACACGGGATGGATCTCAGGGTCCAGAAACAGGAACCGGCTTTAGGAGCCCTACGACGGCCGCCAGTGAGGCGCAGCATGACCCAGAGCCTCCACCAGGCCCGCGCCGGAGGAGGGGGGGGGGGGGGGGGCCCTTCCAAGCTTCGTACACGGCGACGCCGGCCTGCCCGGGCGGGCTACGGCAGACCCGCCGCCGATATCCGCTTTGGAGGACTCCAAACGACGTGGATGCTATGCTGCGTCCATGCTTGCTTGGACGGCGTCATCGGGGTTGGATTTTTTTCCTCATATCTTGAGAGTGTCAGTCGGACATTGCGTTGTAGTTCGTGCCGGTAGCGAACCTGCAGTAGGCTGCCTGGACTCGCCACTAGCTTCTCCCACCCCCTTCCTTGACTTGACTTTGGCCTGAACCTGGGCCTTTTCGCGGACGACCGTACATCCGTTTGTTCTGGAGCATCTTCCTTTCTTCCCGGCCTGTCATGATGGCCGACAACAACCCCCCCGTGTACACATTACACTACTTCCCCTTCTCGCTATACGCTCTCATGTCTCGTTTCGCCTTTGTCCTCGGCCAAGCATTGAATCCGGAAACCGCGCCCAGGCTCGAGGTGAAACTGGTCAACCTCCACCAAGAGGAGAACTACTCGGAGAGCTATCTCACGCAAGTCAATTCCAAGGGCCAGGTAAGTCCTTCCCGGTTCCACTTGTAGCTGCATATCGAGGCCCCCTCCCCCAGCCTCCTCCACACATTCCCCCCCCCTTCCCCCCCGGACCCTCAGCCTTTGACGTGCGCTTATCGCACATGCAGGTTCCCGCCCTGACATCGCCGCTGCTCGACTTCAATATTGTGGAGAGCCGTGATATTGCCGAATGGCTATGTCAGAAGCAGCCGGAACTATTACCCGAGGAGCACCGCGAGACCATTGAGCGTCTCATGGGTGACATGTACTCGTTCCATGCAAAAGCACTGCTGGTAGCACCCGACGATAGGAAAGATGGGATCCAGAACCAGGCCGCCGCGATGCTTGAGTCTCCGGAGCTCACGGGAGCGCATCGGAGAGCATTAGAGATCAAGAGTGTGTTGTAAGTATCGTCGAACAGCCCACACGACGGTGACCTCTCAGCTGATGCAGGATGGGTTGTCCTGATCGCTTCCAGTCACGATACATACTATAGCAGGACTCTTGAGCCAGACAGCATTTCGCGGGCTGAAAAGCAAGCACAGGTTCTAATGTCGGATCTTGCTTCTCTCCTTGAAGTCCACAAAGGTGACGGCAAGACCTGGATCTTCGGTGATAGGCCCACGATTCTCGATGCCCATGCAGTGGCGTTCACAGCGCGCCTGCTGGATCAGAAGAGATCTGAATTGGTGTTGGATGCCGTCAAGGATTATGCAGAAGTGGTATTTAAAACGGAAGAGTGGCGCAAGGTCACCCACGGACGCCCAACATTGTGGGACGTGTCGATGGGCCATGCCGCAGATTTAGATCCTCTCTGAAGCGACCAGGGTATTTGAAGCTTCATGACAATAATGACAACTGTCACACGGTATACCAGAGACGTCTCTGCGATATGTTCCTTTTATTGCCGAGTTCAATGTCTTCCCAGGCCGCTTTCGATGTGCTCGTAACAGTCAGGCCCGTCCTCTTACCGTCCGTTATCAACCCTTCTCGCCTTCCTGGAGGCGCCAGGGAGGGACACGTTATTGTCCACAATGCGAGGGTATTGCGAGCATTTGGTGTGAGCCGTGACTGTTGATGCGAGGCAGTTTGCCTTGGGCCGTTCATATCGCTCAAGCGCGACACGTTAGGTCACTCCGGCAAGATGACCTTCCAAGTCGACGGCTGTAGTTGACAGTACGAGGATTCACATCTGTGTGGGTATTGCTTCGTATCTTCAGCATAAAACGGCTGTCTCATTTGGTCGGCCCGGAGGCCGATGGCTCAGACTTATGTCTCAACAGAAGTCACTGTCTCGGCCCAGACCCAGGAGAGATGCCAGTCAAGCAGTGAGATTTCAACTGCATGTCGCTTGGGCAGCTGTTGTGCATTCCAACTTAGGCCACCTCTGGACGATTTGTGAGCATTGCCTAAGCATCAATGAAGTTGGCGTTGCAGTCATTTTGTTCGCTCGTCGACAACGTGCAAGGACGTGCTATCCGTATACACTTCTGGAGAAGATGGTATAGCAGAGACGCATCCAATCCCTCGGGGGCTTGAGCTTGGTTGCATTTGATAAGGACTAGGTAGAGAGTCGCGCAGCGACAGTCCCAATCGTGAAAGTCACAACCATCTTCTTTCGGGGACATTAAATTCGACGGCGATCTAACGCTGTCTCGCGCAGCGTCACTTTGGCGGACGCTGTCCGAGTGGAGGTGAGACAGGCTCAGTCAGGTATTAATAGGGTGTCGAAAGAGGGACTGCTGGTGCAAGTGGAAGCGGGCGCAGGCTCGACGGACGGCAGCAACCGAAAGAAGCGTTGCATCGGCACTTCAATGAATATGGGGATGCCCGGCTAAGCTTACGACCGAACAACTGTTAACGTACAATTGAGTGCACATAATGATGCCGTTGTGGATGGATGTGTAATTCTGATCACGATGGATCTTGAGCCATCTTTTGCTGAGAGGCTTGACCGTGGCCGCTCGGCGCGGGACACTGAAGCACACGCGATAAGCACCCGCGGCGCCACGATTGCGATATATTGGGCCGTGGGAGGGAGACATCAATCATTGGTCAGCGAGCGATCCAGTCGACAGGCTTGGTTCCTCGGATTGATGACTGAAGGCTGTGATGAGCACGATGGCTCCTGATTCAGCCGAGACGAGACTCTGTGCATCGTCGCCGCCCCTGGGCAGCACCATCATCATTCATGTTGCAATCGTGTGTCGCCTTGTCGCTCGCGGTTCCTTTATTGTAACTGTCCTGCCAGACGCCGTGAAAAGTTGATAACCACATCTTGGCGCCGCGAGTCAGTGGCGGGCCAGACTTTGGCGCCGAAAGGCCAATCCATCAGAAGGGTCGTCGTAAGCAGCGCGCGCAACTAGTAACATTTTAGTACAGCACATAACTAGCGGGCAGTGAAAGGGGGAGGACGGGCTGCCACGAATTGCAGCGAGTAATAAATCCTTGTGCCAGCCACGGCACCATCGTTCGGCCCACGCATGCCGTTTGGGGATGTGGGAGGGGGGGTCGTCGAGGTTGGGACTTTATGGAAAGCATGTCGGTCGAGGACGGCTGGGGCTGGAGCAGCCACCCGTGGACGGCTACACCCGGATAGGCAGGTCGGGCCAAGGGGAGCACAGTGCGACCAAGACGAGTGTGTCCATCCACAGGTCGGCGGCCAGAGCGGCGAGCCCCCCATCGCGACGCAGTGTCACCAAGCGAAGCCGCCTTCCGCATTCCACATGATCGTCGCGGAGCCCCATCTCCACCCGTGGTACAGAGTACCAAAAATCCTCGAGTCGACGGCGCAAGCACTGTGCGAGTTGGGCCCAGGCATGGTCAGGTTGCTGGTGCATGCAGATGGAAGGTCCTTTGGCAGCCCTGCCAACAACAGGCAAGGGCCGGGACTTCTGGACTCGTCGGGGACGGTGTCCTGGCTGGGCTTTTTGGTGCAATGAGAGCCTGTCGGGGTCCGGTCCACCGAGGGCTGCCGCCGTGCGAGCTTCCACTGGGTCCTTGGGCTGGGCTGGACTGGGCACAAAAGGCCCAGGTACCTTTGGCAGCGCCGCCCCGGGGAGAAAGGGTCTGCGGCGCCCCAGACCCAGGCAGATTGCGGGGAATATTCCCTCTGGGCGAGCGGCACCCATGCGTGCGCGCGAGGTGACGGACCCCAACACGGTAGAGCTGAGGCGTCGGCTACTAGGGAACTACCACCAGAGGCCGGGCACACAGAGAGGAGGGGGGCCGCCTGGACGGTGCGGAAAACGGTGCGAGTGCCACTGGCCGGCATCCCGGTCCTCGTGCGCCCTTGGCGCAGAAGCAGGCTGGTCGTTCTTCGTCCCTCCTCTTTGCCCTCCCCTTCCTGTCCAACAGCAGGCTGTCATCCCGCAGAGACACCGGCTCGCCAAAGAGACGACGGACCCGGAGACGTGGCTCGTAGCCCAGCTTAACTCTCGCTCGTTCGGTTGACGGTCGACGGCCGACAGTTGACTGACGGCCGCGGCTATCACGAGCACCACGAATCCCACGACTACGACGACGACGACGACGACGACGGACATCGGGGCCGTGGTTCTCCTGCTGGCGGCACCCCGACGGCTCGGCGCTGGACGACCACAAGGTTGACTGCAATCTCACCACCAGAAACCGACACAACATTCTGCTGCCTGCGTGGGATAGCCATCCGCCATGGTGCGATCACTTCTTTTTCGGAAGCGCCACGAGGCCGAGGAGATAACGCCCATTCCGGGGCCTCTCGAGTCGAATGCGTCGGGCGTTGATCACCTGCAGCACCTCCAACAGTTCGAGAAGGCTCACAAGCTGGATCCGAACCTCCCCATCGACGAGCTCAATGATGTTGATGCTGCTATCGCAACCGGCAATGCCGAGAAGGGCATCGAAATTGAGCATGCCCTCATGGAGGACAATAGTCCCTACCCAGAGGTAGGAACCCTTCCTGCCACGATTCCCCTAGGCTTGTTGTCACGGGCATGGACCTCCAGGTCACTCTTACTGCCGTCATAAGCGGGTTATGCTTGCTAGCATTGTTTCGCTCCCGATCCCCTCTAATACGTGGTACACCTAGGTCCGTGCCGTGGTGCGCAACTACGATGTCGATGTTCCCGCCAATACGATACGCGCTTGGGTCATCGGCTTGATTCTTTGCACCGTCGGATCTGGTGTAAACATGCTTTTCTCGTTACGCAATCCGAGTGTCGCCATCACCACGTATGTTATCCAGCTGATCGCCTACCCCATCGGTCGAGGCTGGGACCTCATCATGCCGGACCGCGAATGGAAACTCTTTGGTCTCAAGTTCAATCTCCGGCCCGGAAAGTTCAACTACAAAGAACATGTCGTCATTGTTGCAATGTCAAACGTACGTATTTTGCCGCCCTTGAATCGGCACATCAAGATTCTGACCGATACTATCCGATAGGCTGCGTATGGCGGCGGCGTTCTGTACGCGACGGATGTACTTATCGCCCAAAAGGTCTTCTACGGTCAGGACTTTGGTATTGCGTTCCAGCTTCTCTTCGGCATTACCACACTCTGCACCGGCTATGGCCTGGCCGGCCTGGCTCGGCGATTCTTGGTTTGGCCTGCAGCCATGATCTGGCCCGCGGATCTTGTCAACTGCGCCTTGTTCTACACTCTTCACGACCACTCAATATCCGACCCTTCCAAGACCAACGGCTGGTCCATTGGCCGCTACAGATTATTTTTGATCATCGGCTGCGGCGCCTTCATCTACTACTGGTTTCCCGGTTGGATATTCAGGGGCCTCTCCGTCTTCGCCTGGGTCTGCTGGATTGCTCCCAACAACGTTGTCGTGAACAAGGTTTTCGGTGGGCAGCACGGCTACGGCCTTATGCCTGTGACGTTCGACTGGAGCATCGTGAGCGGTTTCGTCGGCTCGCCGCTCATCCCTCCCTTCCATGCTATTGCCAACGTTCTTGGAGGCATCACTGTCTTTTTCGTCTTCGTTTCCATGGGCATCCATTTCAGCGGCACCTGGTACGCCGACTACCTGCCCGTACAGTCCTCTGAGTCCTACGACAACAGGGGCGACATCTACAATGTCAGCCGGATTCTCGACGCCAATTTCGAGTTCAATGAGACGGCGTACAAAGAATATTCGCCCTTGTTCCTCTCGACGCAATTCGCCATGGCGTACGGTCTGTCATTTGCCGCCATGTCTGCTGTTATCATTCATGTCGGACTTTATCATGGCAAGGAAATCTGGAGGCAGTTCAAAATGGCTCGCCATCAAGAGGACGATGTTCACATGCGCCTCATGAAGAAGTACCGCGACGCTGAGGACTGGTGGTATGCTGGTAAGTTTCCATCGTCATCGCACACGACCGTATGCATGATGCACTTCCCGTACTAAATGCGACCTTAGCTCTGTTCGTCGTCATGGTGGCCATCTCCTTCGGGGTTGTTGCAGGCTGGCCCACTGGATTCCCTGCTTGGGCATATGTCGTATGCATGATGCTGCCCATCATCTGGCTCATTCCGATTGGCCTCATCCAAGCCATCACCAACATTCAGCTCGGCCTCAACGTTTTGACCGAATTCATCATTGGCTACATGGTTCCCGGACGGCCCCTGGCCATGATGATGTTCAAGAACTATGGTTACATTTCCATGTCACAAGCCCTCTACTTCTCTCAGGACCTCAAGCTTGGCCATTACATGAAGGTACCCCCTCGGGTCATGTTTGCTTCTCAGCTTATTGCCTCAGTCTGGTCGGCCATCGTGCAGATTGGAGTCATGAACTGGGCTGTCAGCAGAATACCCGACGTGTGCAGCCTTGACCAACCGAACAGCTACTCGTGCCCGAACGGCCGTGTCTTCTACACTGCTTCGGTCGTCTGGGGTGCCATCGGACCCGCCCGTATCTTCAGTCATGGCGCGACGTACGCATCCTTACAGTGGTTCTGGCTTGTTGGTGCGATAACACCTATTGTCACGTGGCTACTGGCCCGGCGCTGGCCCAAGTCCATCTGGCGATATATCTGCACGCCTGTCATCTACGGTGGTACGGGACTGCTGCCGCCGGCAACCGTGTACATCTTTCTCTGCTGGGGCGTCGTCGGCATTACCTTCAACTACTTCATCAAGCGTCGCTACACTGGCTGGTGGTTGCAGTACAATTACATCGTGTCGGCCGCTTTGGACTGTGGCCTCATTCTCTCGTCGCTTCTCATTTTCTTCACGTTGTATCTGACAAGCCAGAAGAAGCCACAGTGGTGGGGCAATGTCGGTGCTTTCCAAACGTTGGATTTCGAGGGCAAGGCCATTACCAGGCATCTCATGCCAGGCGAGACATTTGGACCCTCGGTATACCCTTGAGAAGGCCGATGGGAGAAGGCCGGTAGGCTTTACAGCCCACAATTGTCATGCGAGCGAGCTTATGGTGACTTACTATTGAATGCATTCACCAAACGACTTTTTATGGACGGAGTCAAGGAGAACTGGGATACGTTGGATATTTGTTTGAGGCTGCGGGACATGAGCTTGGGCGTAAAAGATACCTCTCTAATTGATGATTCACGTCAATTCAACTGTATCTGACATGGTGTGGCGTGCGGTTTCGAAGCTCCAGGCTTTCAGTAAGCGTGATATTTGGCAGCACAGTGTGGTCTGTTTCCTCTGCTCCGCTCTCTGTAGCTCGAAGAAGAAACCGACTGGCCCTTGCCGTCCCAGAATCTGAGGCGAGGCATACCGTAGCCCCAGTCTCTATTAGTAGATGCCTGGATTTACGTCGACTTCATGGAGGAGACTGTCGTCTTAGCATGGACCCACTAAAATTGCCTTGTGGAGTCGTGTAGAATGCAGAATTGGTATTTCGTAGAGAGCAGGCAGATCACGTGCCATGAAGCGAGGGTAGTATCACCTGACCGTGCCGGAACATCCCACCCACCGAATCCGCCCTCCACTGCAATTAGGGCTAGCCAGTGCAATTCGACACTCCACCGAAAAAAGCCCTCTCGCATTTCGAGAATTTCCTTGATCGTCAATCAACCACACGCCCAGCCACAACCGCCAAAATGAGTACGTCGCGACGCCTTCCCCTACGGCAATCGAACGGCCAGACGAATGTATAGCGAAACGAAAGCGTGAATGCTGACGATTTCCTGCAGCGAAGGGTACCTCCAGCTTCGGTAAGCGTCACAACAAGACGCACACCCTGTGCCGACGATGCGGTTAGTCCTCCTACAGCCCGCTGCGAGATCCGGCAAGAGGAGGATGAAAAGGAAATCGCCAGTAGGCGCGCATTGCGGACTCGGAGCGGCCAATACTTTGGTGCGTCCATGTCAGGATCGCTGACGGGAACATTACAGGTCGCCGCTCGCTGCACATCCAGAAGAAGGAGTGCTCCTCTTGCGGCTACCCCTCTGCTAAGACCCGGAAGTGTACGTCCTCACCGTCATAACACCTCGTTCCGAATCGTCGCAACTCTTCGAAATGTGCAAATACGCTGACCGCAGTTGTTTCAACAGTCAACTGGGGCGAGAAGGCCAAGCGGAGAAAGACCGTCGGCACCGGCCGCATGCGCTACCTCAAGGACGTTTCCCGGCGATTCCACAACGGCTTCCAGACCGGCCAGCCCAAGGGTGCCCGCAGCGCCCCCAAGACCGAGTCCTCTTAAGCTCGCCATCGCATCCAAACGACAAAAAAAGCAACAAAGCTACGATGACGGAACGACTCCTGTGGACCGCATAAGGGAGAGGATTGGGGGGAGCCTTTGTTAGAGCAGGAAGGGATGGCGCATACTCGATGGCGGCGGCCCGACGCATGCCGGAACGACCGAATCGATTGCTACGTCTAGCCTGCTTGGACGGCTCTCACCTCTACAAGGGGGGGGGAGCTGGACCGACTGTCGACGGACCGGTGGGGTGTAGAAAGGGAAAGCGGCGGCCGGAGCATGGGACATGGTGTTTTTGACGTGTGTTTAAGCAAGGTACAAAATGGGCCTTTTGCTTTCTGCCCTGAGAAACAAGATCTTCGTGAGGGGCATTCGCAGTCGGTTCACGAACGTCTTAATGGCATCTTGATTCGTCACATGCACACTGTTCTGCTTCGCAATCCACGCGCGCTGTATCTGGGACGGACTGCGCCGCCGATGTGGTAGACCTGTAGGGCGGCGCGTCTTGAGGCGAAGACCACGTGTGGGCGCCGATGCGTTGGTTGTGATGCCCGTGACTGCCGTCCCTTGGGGGATGTTGTGTATCGTCTCTGCCACGATCGCGCATTCACTGACACTACCAGTGAGGATGACCCAACTTGCCCCAAGTCCCCCATGATGCGTCTACATGTCGGGTGCTATCCATCCGCACATTGATCATCACGTCCCCCTCTCAAACACCCTGACCCCTCCATCACCAGCCACATAGTAGAGATACTCGGCATCGCCCTCCGCCTCCGTCGCGGGCATCCCTTGGCCTTCCACTCCCGCTCCCGCTTCGTCGTCCACGCCGCCGCCGCCGCCGCCGTCGCCGCCGCGGGCCGTGATGCGCACCACCCCGCTCACGTCCCTCGCCGCACCCGTGTCGAGCCTGCGCAGGGCCATGACCGTGTGTGCCGCGTGCACGTGCGACAGTGCGAGCGCGGCGTGCTCCCTCTCGAGCGACGTGTTCTGCGGGTGCAGCAGCGGGTCGTCCGCCGCGAGGGTGAGGATCGTGGCGTGCACGCGCTGCGGGATTGGCATCCAAGCCGTGTCAGTTCCGATTTCCATGCTGATGAGATGCTTCTGTCTCCTCCCCCCGGCACCAGGAAAACAGCTCGTAATGGGGAATTCGATGATTTGGGGAAGGGGGCCACTCACCTCGCGTAGCGACAGGAGCATGTTCCCGACGGACAGGCTCGTCACCGTGTCGGACGGGTTGCACGCCGCGAGCAGCGCGTCGATCTGGTCCACGACGAGGACCGTCCTCCTCGCGCGCACCTCCGCCAGCGCAGCCTCGATGCCCCTCCCGACGTCGTCCAGCCGGGGGCTCCGTAGTATCCTGTCCCGCTGCTGGTCCTCCGACTTTGCGTCTGGCTGTGCCGCTGCTGCTGCCACCGGCGGGACGAACAGCCCGGTCAGGCCGTCCACAAATGCGAATCTGCCCGCTCTGCGAAGGGCGTCTAGATCCAGGCCCTGAACCACAACCACCACCTCGCGTTAGTTTTTTGTTCTTCTTTTCTTTTTCTTTCCTTGAAAGGCCAGCCTTTTTGTTCTGGGGGGCTGTCCACGTAGTAGGTAGTAGTAACACTGACTAGTCTGCTCGCACCGTCCCTCCAAAAAGCCCCGTCGCGCATGAAGCTGACGAGCACGACGCCCACATCGTCGCCATTGTCGTTTCTCCCTTCTCCCGAACCCTCTCCTCTCGGACGATGGTGGCGCAAGAGGGAGTAAAGAAACCTCTGGACCAGCCAGTTGGTGCTCGCGCCGAGAACGCTCGTGAGGACCACGAGGGCCGCTTCCGGGGGCGGGCCGAGGTAGGGCTCCAGCAGTGGAGGGACCTTGGACATGGCCTGCGAGGGAAACGGGTGGGTTCGAAGGAGGGAAATGAAGAAGTAAAACGCCCTTGTATACGGGTTCGACTTTGATTAGAGGAAGACTGAGATCCTCTCTTGTTGTGTTGAGTCTGCTGGTCGGCTGTATGTATGCAGTGGGATATGAAGTGAGGTTGTAAGAGCTTGACAGACTGTGGTTGGCTCTGTGGGGGTGCCTTGCAGTGAATGATTTGCTGACCCGCACAGCGTCGTTGGCGCGCTCAACCTTCTGAAGCCGCTAGGTGGGCTTGGAAGCATGGAAAGACGTCTCTCTTGTCCACCCCGCGCGTGCAAGAAACGATACCATATCAAAGGCAGCTTTGAGGCTTCATCTAGTTTTTGTGGATGGAATTTATCAACCTTGTAATTCTACCGGTCCAGCAGAGCATGTTGCTTGCCTGCTACTTTTCAACTGGACATCTACTACTACGGCCCTTCTCTGCTCCACGACCTTAGTACTTCGTACCTTAGTACTTCGTACCTTAGTACTTCGTACCTTAGTACTTCATGTTGAGATGTATTCGTATGTGGCTCCAATGGCAAAAGGGAGCCGACTCCACAGTTGGGAGCCACATAACATCTCTTATGTAGAGGCCTTGGGACCTCAAGGCTGCCACCGTTCCACACTTCATACGAAGTACAGGTTGGACCGAGCACCCGTACGTAACCTTCCCTATGTAAAACTCTCCAGGCCGCGCCATCGTCGACTTCTCTTGTCACTGCCCCCCTCCCCCTCCCGGCGGACTCGCCTCCGCCTTCGGCGGAAGCCGACACACCCCCGGAATCTTGTACTTCTTGCTCGTCTGCACGCACTCCAACCCCTCCGCGCACCCACACGGTATATCCGTTCCTGTGAAAAACTCCAGGTCAGTTTACAAGCATAAAAAATACTAATTTAGTAGTCCGTGACCGGGTTGAATGCAATGAACGATGTGTAATCCGGTCCGACACGGCCAAAAAAAAAGTTCCACTTACTGCAGGAACGCCCTTCGTCTGCCCGGCCAATGCAGCTCATGCCCCCGAATATCCCGTCGATGCAGCACTGCTTCGGCCCGGACGCTCTTATTCGCGCTGCACTCCCCTCACATAGGTTAACCTGGCTTGAATTTTTCCTTGTCTTGACGCCGTGCGGCTGTTGTGCTGCTGGAGTCGTGCTTGCGTCATGCTGGTTGCTTACCTCCCATCGTTAGCGCTGGCAGTGCCATCAAAATATACGTGAGGCGCATGACAGCTGGCGGCTTTCGCCTGTTGACGCTTCTGCAGGATCTTCCGGGCCCTTCGAGACCAGGATAATTGTGTGAAGTGGCTTGGTTTTCCCTGCCAAGGAATCGACACTGAGTGATATACCGGTACGTACGACGTCTTCTCGTGATAACCATCAGTCCTCCGTCTTAACAGGGTGAGACACCTCATTTCCACCACCATTCCTGTACGGTAGAATCGCCCTGACCTTCGCACATGTCCATCGATACGTTGTTGACGAGAAAAAGTGATTCATGTCTCCAATGGCAACGCGCTCGATCAATCTATCCAAGACTGTAGCGTGTGCAATCCGGTCTGATGCTGTGCATGCAACCCAAGCACCCAAGAAATATGCGGCCCAGTCAAGTGTCCAAAGTCTATGTACAATCCAGGCTCGGTCATATCTCGACTTCGTGAAGCGCCTTGGTATAAACGTAAACATGTGTCATGCCCAATGTCGTCAAACGGTAACGTGGGCGCGAGCCCGGTCTCCCGCCAAGGCTCGTGCCTGCCCTTCCGTACTCGAGTATCGTCTCAAGCCTTGCTCGTCCGGCCACCGCGAGAACCCGAGAAACTGTCTGTAGGACGTCACAGCTTCTCCATAAAATTCTTCCTTACCGTCCACATGCGTGCTCTCTTGCCGTAGATGTACAGCGGTATCGTAAATAGCTGGAGTATCAACTGTATGATACCGAGCCAAATGAACACCATCTTGGGACCGTCCTCAGCCATCCAATGTGCTACGAACAAGCTGAAGACAAGTCCATGAAGGACGTTCTTGGAAAAGTTGAGCGTCACGAGTGCTTCGCCGGCGTACTGACGGTAGCTGTCAACGCAATAGGTGATGGACGTGGTGGAGCCGAGGGCGCAGCCAAAGGACAGGATACCGAAAAACAGGGTTGGCACAATCCAGTGATCCTTCTCCTGTGCAGACCAGCCAAATCCCATTAGCCCCATCACAGTCGTGACGAGTATCGGCCCTGCCATGATGAGGCGAAACTCCGGCTCGTAGAGGCCACCGTTGCGGCGCGCCATGGCCCTCACGATAATATCGCTGACTTTCCCGGCAACGCCAGTTCCGAGGATCCCTCCCAGAAATGGCGAAACGTATACCAGCCCTGTTTGCAATGCTGAGAAGTTATAAATCGTAGGGTCGCGATAAATGATGGCCATAGTCTCAGATATGACAATCAGCCAACCAATGGAGCATGCGTACACTGCGGCAGACCAAAGAACGGCGGGATACGCAAACAAAACGAAGGGGCGGACCATGACTTTGAACCAGTTGTCGTTGTTGAGACGCCCGTGATACGGTCTGAGCTGCTGGGTAAACGTTTGAGGCGGAAGATGGCGCAAGTTATGCGTGTATTCCTGGATCTTCAGCGGCGCCTTGAGCTTGGATGCCGGTATCCCCTCTGCGTCAAGGTTCGGCCCGTGTGCGAAGTAACCGACGTTTGCTTCGCTTCCACTAACCGAGTGTGAATATGGCGGAGTGCCGTGTTGAAGGTGAGAAGTACGTCGAATGCTGGCCGTCGGCGATAGGGTATGCCTTGGACTGTCGATGCTGTGTAAAACCGATATCTCATGTTCCGGAAGCTGTATTGTAGGAATGTTTGCTGCAGACATTGGGGGCAGGGAGTTGGTACTGGGCTCAGCCTTGTCATGTTCTTGAGGTTGCTGATTGTTCGAGGGCAATGAGGCTCCCTGATTGTCCTCAACGCTGGCTTTAGCCCAACCGACGTGGCGCATTGGCGCCGGCGCTGTTGCTGGAGACTCCACAGTGGCGGTAGATTCTTGTTGAAGGCCCTGACTGGCGCTGACGACAGGCGCAAAGCCGACATGGAGGTTGGTATTTCGGTCATCTATGCCGGGAGATGAGGGACGCCTCGTAGCATTCTCGCGGCCACTTGGCGTTGCAACGTGTGGCACGTTGTGGCGAGAAGATAGCCGACGCAAAAAACTAGGCCGTTTTGAAGGCTTTCTCGTCGGAGTCCTGTCCCAGAACGTTTCTGGGACAAAAAGGAAGAGGAGAACAAAGCCGAGGCCGACAACCATGGCCACAATCCTGACAAACTGTAAGCCACCGCTGGAAGGTTTCTGCTCGCTCGCGTGCTTGGAGAAACATCTTACCAGAAAACCCAGCGCCACCCAAAGCTGCCTATGATGGCGGCGCTTACCAACGGAACAAGGTTCTTGCCACCTAAGAGTAGGAGGGTGTAGATGCCTATACGGTATGCCCGCTCGTGGAGGAAGAAGATCTCCGCAATGGTGGCAGATGGCAGGCACTCGACGGGACTGATTGCGACGCCCTGAAAGACTCTGGCGGCCAGAAGGGAGGAAAAGCTGGGAGACCAGGCAGCCCACAGGCAAGTCGCAATGAAGACGATGGCACTAACAAGGTATACGGGACGCTTGCCAAATAAAATTGCCGTGGGGGAAGCAATGACGGAACCCAATCCTAGACCCATCATGTAGAGACCGGTCGTTAGTGAGACGGTTTCTACAGAAACATCGTAGTCGCGGGCGACGTCGGTGAAGCCGGCGGCGATGAGAGGCGTAATCCCGCCGCCGATCATGCAGTAGAAGCCCAAAGATAGTAGTGCAGTGTCTCGTCTCCAGGCGGGCCAGTTGAGGGGGTCGTTGGCTGATTCTTCAGGTTGAGGATCGAGGATGATATTACCATCACTGGTTGTCTTTTTATCTTCAATGAGATCCGATTGCTGAGGAGGGTGGAGGTGTGATTCTGGCCTGATCCTGGTTCCACCCGGCGTTGTCGGAACATCGACTGGAAAACCGATGGGAATAGAGGAATGTGAGGTCCGGGCGTTGACGTTGCGCAAGCCGAGCGGCTCATTGCGGTCTGAGGCGAGGAGCAAAACAGACCCTGCATGACCTGTCAACACACACATCTGCTACAAGAGGCCCGTTCTTGATAATGTGTCAAAAGCAGGCAAATGAGCCGACGTACCTGGGACCTCGACGGTCTCTTTGTCGTTGAGTACACCCAGACTCCATTTTGACGGCCCTAACTTCTCGCCTGTTGCTTCCTTGTTTGGGCCCTGCCCAAAGAGTCTAGAAATCTTCCAACGCCGAGGCGTGGAGTCTTTGCTAAAGTCGTCCGACGACATGTGCGCAGTGTGTACACAGCAAGCGACGAATGTCAAGTGTTCCCCGTCGATGGGGCGGGCGGGGTTGTTGAGTTAATGATGAGGGCGTAACGTTGTCTGGCGATGAGGTTGAGAGCCAACTTGCTTCAGCAAAGTGACAGAGGAGCGGTAAACAATGCGCCAAGGGAAAAATGAACGAAGCCGTGTATCCAAGAACAGCAAAAAGTAGTAATGCAAGTAGAATCTAGTTTCAAAATCGAGCTAGAATGAAGTTTATGCAACGGATGCGGGAATCTAGGTGTATAGGTGCTGGGGACAATAGGGACGCGAGGAGCCCATGCAAAGGAGAAGGATAGGAGAGGATGAAAGTAGGCGGACTTGTTTCAGAGCTGAGACGGCGGACCCGGGAAGGAAGTCTAGACGCCAGCTGCAAAGAGCATCTCAGACATGGCGAGGCGAACGATGTCGACTGCAGGTGAACCTCGGACCAATCGCTCCCATCAGCCTTTCCCTGCAGTCTGATGTTTTAGAGGGGCCGTGATTATGCTGATTCAGAAGGTAGTAACGATTCCGTGAGCGCCAGCTGTCACCGAGACGCTTACGAGAAGGAGGAAAGCGCTGACCGGCTGGGTCCGCGAGCGCGAGGATGGTGGTCGACTCCAGAGGGGTAGCTGGAATGCTTCCCAGGCCGCTGATAGAGGCGGGCCGCTGCGTGCAATCAATGCAACAGGTATATGCGATTTTGCCTCGTCGTGTCCACCGTGAAGCTCGGCACGGCGATGAGAAGAGATGTGAGGTTCGTTGAGGAGGAGGAGGGAAAGAAGAGGGCCATGTCGTCGGCGCGAGTCGAGGATCATAAGGTTAAACTTGGCGTGGCGCACAATGCACACCAATCCACCCACCCTAGGGTGCCCGACAGGTAAGGAAGGCACGACTCGGCGGCTGGCCTGGTATGCACCTGCACCCACTCCCGGCATAGCACCACTAGTACTAACGTTAGTATCCGACCCTCAGGGTCGCTTCACTGCCTGCCTGGGGCAGGGCACGAGGGTCGTGGCTCAGCGATCGCCGCCGTCGCCGTTGTACTACAGGGGTTCAGCGCCGTGGATGACCCACTGGGATACCAACGTTACTGAGGTTGTGGCCGAAGAAGGAGAAGAAGGGAGCGCCTGGCAGCCTCACCGAGCCGGTCTTCCGGGAACGCATGCCTGCCAGTTTCCGTCATCTCGGCTTTCAGACCATCACGTTTGAGCGGAGCGGCGCCCTGCCAATATTCTACAGCACGGGAGAACGCCCGTCTAGTGCAGATGACGCCTCCACGATTCTCTCTTGCGACGGCGGGGTCCTCCCTCCTGAGCTGCCTGCTGACTCGGAGGAAGGGGAACCTGGAGGCGGTCGCTGCACAGCGCCCGCAGCTTGCCCTCGTGTTCTCGCGTCGACCGCTCCACCACGAGGTCAGGCGGACATGTTTCGTTGTCACCACTAGCTGGGATGGTGGCCGGCCGACGTGCATGCTCGTCACCTCCATGCCTTCCTCCTCGTCCGCCGCGCAGGCATGTGCTCGAAGCGACCTTCCTTCGGACCACCCCCTTGGATGCTGGTCGCTACTTATACAAGTACTGTAGTAGTAGTGGCAGCCTCGTCGTGGCCGCACAATCAATGCCGTGGCACGGGCCAGACGGTGGTGGTGCGCATCGAGGAACCGCAATACCTAGGTAGATCCAACCGTCCTAGGGTTAGGCAGGCACAAAGAGGGTGCCGTGCCTGTATCCTCGACCATCCGACAGCCGTTGGATGCAATCGTGGGGTCGTTGAGCAGGAGCACATGGGACGAGTTTGGTGCGGCAGACCCCGTCCAGATCATGCACGACAGCTGCAGTATGACGATGCACCGCTGCACTGCAGCACCTCAAGCAGGGAGGCGCGCGGCTCTTGTGCTGCACGCCGGAGCCGCCACCGGGCTGCGTACGGAGCCGGCGCGCCCGAGGCTCACGGGCAGTTTTATGTACGAAGTAGTAGTGCTCCCTATCCCTGGAGCGTAAGCAATTCTGTCCTCCGTGATGCTCCCCTCCGCCTTCCTTGTCAAAGCTAGAAAATGTTGCCGGGAGACCGCTCAAACAAGCGCAAAGCCGCCTTGGGCGATCTCCAGTGCGGGCAGGGATGAACATCAAACAAGTGCGCTATGACGACAGCGCTGTCGGGTCCACGTCCATCCATGCAACCAGCCCCAGCGCGGGCGCGAGCGCGCTTCAGGCGGCCAGGGTTCTCCGCAAACGTCGCCCTAGCTGAGCTCCAACTTCCCAGTCACCAACAACACGTGGTTGTCACAGACGGTCCTCCTGCAACGAGGACCACTCACCACATCGGCCACCGCCAGACATTGATCCTGTCCATCCAACGGGCCCCTCTACCAAGGCGGGAGTATCCTGCCACTCGTTCGTTCCGTCTCGCGATGCCGGCAGCCACCCCGGTCGCCACCCGCGTCGGGGCCGCAGCAGCTGCCGCCGCCGCCGCAGCTCGACGCCCGTCCCTCATGAAGACTCCACCATCGGCAGTGGCTGCGGCGCTTGTTGGGCACGTCACCCGCCAGCCGCCGGCACCGTATCGTCACCAGCGTCACGCGGCAGCACCACCCATAAGCACGGGTTTCACTTGCCGGCAAGCTGCCAGCTTCTCCTCGTCTGCCGCCCGCTCGGCGAAGAACCATGTCCTTGACCCGTACGTTTATTTGTCCCCCAAGTCATTGGACCGGGATTTGCAAGTTCCTCGTGTGACTGACTTGTCCCCCCCCGTATCAATGAACGGGGCCACCCCAACCTTGTAGAATCCGCAACCCAGACTCCTTCTTCACGCATCTCTCACTCTCCTCCTCGGCGCGAACCCCCCTCCTCACGCTCTGGACCGCCTCGTGGTGCCCGACCTGCCGCACCGTCCTCCCGCTGCTCACCTCCCTCGTCGAGTCCGGCGTCGGCCAGGCCGAGGGCGGCGTCTTGCTGGCCCCCGTCGAGTTCGACAGCCCGGACATCATGGCCGTCTCCGGCGCCGACAACCTCGCCATGACTTACATGATCACCTCGGTCCCCACCCTGCTCAGCTTCGACGCCGGCGAGGTCCAGGCGGCCACGCGCGTCACCGACGGCCGCAAGCTCGCTGACCGCCAGTTCCTGGAGGAATGGATCCGCAACGAGGCCCGCCGACACGGGGGGCGAGGAGGCGGCGGCGGCGGCGTGGGTGCAGCGTTTGGCGGGTTGTTTGGTAGGCGGTAGTAGAAAAATAGAACCCCCCCCCCCCTTTGGATGTTGGTTGTGGCCCAATACCTGTTTCGTACCTCCCCGGTGCGATTTATATCCTTGAGAGGCGTTTCTGCGTTAATGACCCGACGTTCAACGAGCCCATGGCCAATCTGGGGACCGTGATCGCCCGTCATGGAGAGTAGTGATCCCTGCCCTCTTGCTGATCCCATCTGTAGCTGTCTCTTTGTAGCCACGTCACCGGCTTGCATCTACGCCACGAGTTGAAGTTGCTTAGCCTGCCGCTACTCCACAAAGTTTGCACAACCGCGGCCATTGGTTCACATAGCCGACATGTAAGCCAGACGCGACCCCGAATATTACGTCACTGTGCGGCTGTCACGCAGGTAGCGACGGAGCTAAATTGACAAGCCGGCTCAACCA